>NC_048575.1:56025955-56353038 GCF_013265735.2 Oncorhynchus mykiss
TGGTCCTGTATTTGGCTCCATCCATCTTCCCATCAATTTTAACCATCTTCCCTGTCCCTGCTGAAGAAAAGCAGGCCCAAACCATGATGCTGCCACCACCATGTTTGACAGTGGGGATGGTGTGTTCAGTGTGTTCAGCTGTGTTGCTTTTACGCCAAACATAACGTTTTGCATTGTTGCCAAAAAGTTCAATTTTGGTTTCATCTGACCAGAGCACCTTCTTCCACATGTTTGGTGTGTCTCCCAGGTGGCTTGTGGCAAACTTTAAACAACACTTTTTATGGATATCTTTAAGAAATGGCTTTCTTCTTGCCACTCTTCCATAAAGGCCAGATTTGTGCAATATCTGACTGATTGTTGTCCTATGGACAGAGTCTCCCACCTCAGCTGTAGATCTCTGTAGTTCATCAAGAGTGATCATGGGCCTCTTGGCTGCATCTCTGATCAGTCTTCTCCTTGTATGAGCTGAACGTTTAGAGGGACGGCCAGGTCTTGGTAGATTTGCAGTGGTCTGATACTCCTTCCATTTCAATATTATCGCTTGCACAGTGCTCCTTGGGATGTTTAAAGCTTGGGAAATCTTTTTGTATCCAAATCCGGCTTTAAACTTCTTCACAACAGTATCTCGGACCTGCCTGGTGTGTTTCTTGTTCTTCATGATGCTCTCTGCGCTTTTAACGGACCTCTGAGACTATCACAGTGCAGGTGCATTTATACGGAGACTTGATTACACACAGGTGGATTGTATTTATCATCATTAGTCATTTAGGTCAACATTGGATCATTCAGAGATCCTCACTGAACTTCTGGAGAGAGTTTGCTGCACTGAAAGTAAATGGGCTGAATAATTTTGCACGCCCAATTATTCAGTTTTTGATTTGTTAAAAAAGTTTGAAATATCCAATAAATGTCGTTCCACTTCATGATTGTGTCCCACTTGTTGTTGATTCTTCACAAAAAATACAGTTTTATATCTTTATGTTTGAGGCCTGAAATGTGGCAAAAGGTCGCAAAGTTCAAGGGGGCCGAATACTTTCGCAAGGCACTGTATATTTTCTTTCTCTCTGAAAGCAGCGAAAGCAAAGGTCAGAGTAACATAACCATAGATAGAACAAAATTATTGATTAAGAGGGAAGCACTTTTGAAAAGGTTTCATTAAAAAAAATAGTGCATTCATTTATGTTTCATACCGAGGTCAATTTTGTTTTATATTGGATATTCTGTATATATTCTTTCGCCAGTAGCTATTGAACCAAGAATGCCATAACTATGAATATGGTATGTTCTGAATCAGGGGTGGATGGAGAAAAATAAATGTTTATTTAACCTGTTTAACTAGGCAAGTCAGTTAAAAACAAATTCGTATTTACAATGAACGGTCTACCCCGGCCAAACCCGGACGATGCTGGGCCAATTGTGCGCCGCCCTATGGGACTGCAGTGACGCCTCTTGCACGAGATGCAGTGCCTTAGACCGATTTGTCTCTATCTAATTCAGAATATACCATCTTTATAGTCATGGTACGCTTGGTTCAATAGCTATTGACTAATTTCTTTCAAAATGATTTCCTTGTGATATTATTTATTTAGCTCTCAATGGTTTGAGGTTATTCATGTTTTGCTTTCAACATCATTTTTTTTGTTTGCAATACTAAGAATGTTGTTCTCAATTTCAAAATGTTTGTATTAAAGGCACAAAAGTAATTCCATACAGTGAGCTCCGTGTTTGGTCGATCCCTGAGTCCAGGTTGCAGCGAGTGATCATAAAATCGAATTCAAATTCCAGGACCAGAACCATATGGACTCACAGTGCCACACCATGGCAGTCATAGCAACGTGTAACTGGTAAGTCCAGTCGTCACATTACGTTTGAAATAGTCTACAGTTTTATGAGGTAGTTATACTAGTTGATTGCTTATTTTAGACATCATCTTTGAAGTTTGGGCATAACCTTAATCATTATATGTCACATAGGCCTACAGTAGCCTAGCTGAGTCTGTCTTTACAGTAGAATGTGAGCCAAAAGTTACAGCAGTTAAATCGACTAGCCTAGGTTTGGAATGGGATTTTCTGGAGATTTGGGGTGGACCACGGTTTTGTAATGAATGGGTTTTTTGTTTGTGCGCGTGCCTCTATAAAAAGCTACGTAGGTGACTGGAGGCAGTTATTTGACGCTGCGTGGCGGAGGCTGGAGCTGCTGTTAACGGTACAGACAGACTCAAAGCCCACCAGTGTCTTCCGACACACAGTGATGATACGTTTATTATTTTTACCAAGTGGATTTTTCTGGTGTCTTGAGCGGCTGGTCGCCTATATTTAATCCACTACATTTAACATTGCTGCGAAGATGAAGTTCAAACCAGGCTACGGTCAGGGAGGCTACGGTCAGGTTCAAGCTTCATCCCATGGAGCCCTCTTCTTCTCGGTCTCAAACATCGGTCAATCCGATGCACCACTTCCTTATGTTGCGGTAAGGATAGGCCAATGGGTTAGTAACCTATAATTATAGGCTGTAATTATCGAATACTTTGGCATGCACCTCAATAACACAAAATGGCACAATAAGGAATCTCTGGGTGTTACATAACGTAATGCAGTGGATCTGAATGACCAGTGACTCGGCTTGGTGGAAAACGCTTTCGTAGCAACCTGGGTGAATGTTATTAGCTAAATCCTTCTTAAATTGAACGCTCTTGGAGCGGCTATATCCTATTGTAAAGACGCTATCATATGATCTATATGGCTATGTTATCCATTGAACGGCATCCTCTGAAATAATGTGGATTTGGGGCTATGATCTATCAAACTTAGGCTACTAGTTATGACAGTCTGGTTTGCATCTAAAGCTACTTAACTAAATGGTCATAGGCTCAAATATACTACATGCATAGTATAACTAAATAAATACGGCATTCTTCCCTGCAGATAAGATAGGCTAGTGCTAGACTTGCATATTGTATGCCATAGCCTGACTGACGGACAGTTGGTGGCCCCGGCATTAGACAACGGGACTATCGGTATTTGCTAAACGCAGTCTGCTTCAGACCGTGGCCAACATGCCAAACGAGAGAGAATGGCATTGGACTAAGGAATATATTCTGCCAAAATAGTAGCATGATCTTCAGTGATCCGGTAAACTGGCAATCCACCCCTGACTTCAGTGTTCGCCGACGTCCAAGATCCCCGCCTTCTCCCATTCTGTAACTTAATATTGGAGCTATTTCATATGAATTGGCGTGCATTTTGAGATAGCCACTGTGAGACGATCCAATTATAGCCCTATATTGGAACTCAACCCACAGAGACCAAAAATACCTACACAGCAGTATACACTCGAATTTGGTCGAAACTCAAATGTCATCAGTTTCGCGTGCTCATTGTGAAAAAGAGTAACATTGTTGCAACTCATCGTTCCGGAGGTTGACTGGGTGTGCCTTTTTATAAATGAATATCAAGAGGCAGATAGAAAGGACAACTGGTATGTTTTAATAATTGGCTTTCATTCACATGTGAAATTCTAATTTCCCACGGTATAGGGGCTGGCTTGGTATGCTATGCTATTTTGGTGCAGTCTGGCTGAGTCTTGACACATTGTTTACATTTTTGCGCGTGGCTGTCAGTCTACTAGGGTTCCCCAATCGGTAGCCTGCGGACCAAATTCGGTTTTCTGACCATAAAAAATAATGTATAGCCTACTAAATATATATATTTAAAAATTATTCCCACACATTAATAGATAGGCATATGTGATCGTATCCCAATGTAAATCAAAGTTCGAAAGTATTCTGTTTTTGTCAAATACTATAGGCTACCTATTTGGGATTCTTGCAGTCTAGTAGCCTACAAATTATAACGATGTTCCGGCCCCCGAACATCCGCTCAAGGAAAAATCGGCCCACGGCTGAATGTAATTGGGGACCCCTGGTAAAGCTTATTCAGTTGCCATTACGATAGGTCTATGTTCTGTCAATCTATTGCCCATTGCATGGGTGGTAGCAGGGTATGACATAGAAGCAAATCTGGTTCCCTTGGAAACTGAATAACGAGATCAGCAACCACCATTTTCGAGACGTGAGGTGAGGAAAAATAACAATTTCCTATGTTTACAAATTCTCTCAATTTTATTTAGTCAGTGCAGCCTTATTTGTAGATGGAAGATGTCTGTCTGTCAACTTACGTTCTACACCACCATTTTATTGGATCCTACACTGACCTATGGTTAGATCGTTTTCTAGGCTTGCTAAGAAGCTCTTAGACACTGCAAGGGAGGAATGCTTATATATGACTGATGGTGTACATTAATCAGAAGACAGATGTTGGTGTGAGTATTTTTGTTTAAAAAACAATTATTGTGCATTGCCAAGCCTATTGGTAAGTCCATGGTTGAATTTACTGAATGACATGCTTTGGTTTCAAGCGTTTTATACAGGACTGTGATTTCAGCTGGATCCTTGCATAATGGCACTCCTTGCGGTCTGTTTTATTTGATCAAAGATGTATCTTATGGGGTAACAATATGAATCATATACAATTTTGTTATGTTGAAAATGGCTTATGTTGGAGAGAGATTGTGATGCTATTACACCTTGTCCAGGTAAATGTAATGTCCTTTCCTGTCAGTAAAACTTGATATTTTAATCTGTATAAAATGACAAGACTCAGATCCTGCCTGAGTGTAACCAAAATGAAGGACAAATTGGGTTAGCAGTCTGTGCTTAATTTCAGGAACACACCCTACTTGACTTCCAGAACTCTGAAATCCCCAGGACGTCTGTTAAAATAGAAGTGTAAGGAATGTCAGGGACCTTCTGAATTGGCACAGGCACTCAGCCAGGCAGCAACATTTTGAATGCAGTCACTTGACAGACCATCAATAGCACTGTATACAGTGTGAGCAATGCAGATGAAGCAGAGTCCGGGCTTATTGCAATATTGATCAATATTGATCAGAAGGAAGAATTCATTGATGGGGTCAGAGGGGTCGTGAGGAAGTGTAGTGTTTTGAACAAGCTCCTCAGTACATTTGATATTTGATATCCAGTTTGATTGTTTTTGCATTGTCGAGAGGTTAACCTGTAAGTAAGCATTTCAATGCACTGTGTACTACACGTATATCATCTGTATATAACTAATAAACAAACTTGAACTTCATCCTTTGGCATTTGATCAAACTCTGCTTTTCTCTGCCCTGACAGGCCCCAGTTGATGGATTCTGACATGGACTATGAGAGGCCAAACGTTGAGACTATCAAGTGTGTGGTGGTAGGGGACAACGCTGTTGGGAAGACCCGCCTTATCTGTGCCCGGGCCTGTAATGCAACACTGACTCAGTACCAATTGCTTGCTACGCATGTACCCACTGTCTGGGCCATAGACCAGTACAGAGTTTGCCAGGAAGTGAGTAGTGGAGTAATATTTTTTGATTGTTATTTAATGAAAATCTTTATCTATTTGTCTGTTTTTTATAACATGTCTATGTTTTAGATAATGAACTTGCTGAGGAAAGGTGCAGCTGCATAGAGTCTGAAATTAAGTGTTTGATCCACCAGCCAACTTGACAGTGAAGGAAAATAATACTGAAATCCTCTATTTTAAGTGCTACAGTTGTGTAAAACCTTGTTGCACTTTGATTAACCTGCAACACACAATGTTTACCTTGGACTTAGCGCATTAGACTGGTGATCAGGTGTTAGTTTCACACCCTGCTGGTGGTAATGTACATGGATGTCATGGGTGTGTCTCTCTGGTCAGGTTCTGGAGCGATCTAGGGATGTGGTGGATGAGGTCAGCGTGTCGTTGCGACTCTGGGACACGTTCGGGGACCATCACAAGGACCGACGCTTTGCATATGGAAGGTGAGATCAGCTGACCTCGTTGTTCACTCATACGAATCATGGAACTGGTGCAGTGTAAACCTAGTGGACATTTCCTCTCTGTCCCTCCCGTAACACCACTCATCACTTGCAGGTCGGATGTGGTGGTTCTATGTTTCTCCATCGCCAACCCCAACTCCCTGTACCATGTGAAGACCATGTGGTACCCTGAGATCAAGCACTTCTGCCCCCGGGCTCCAGTCATCTTGGTGGGCTGCCAGCTGGACCTGCGCTATGCTGACCTGGAGGCAGTCAACAGGGCACGACGGCCACTAGCAAGGTGCCCTACATACAACTACTAAGTCCAGTGCTTTCAATCTCAAACAGTGCTTTTCATCTCAAGCATCTCAATTGAAAATTGCTAGCTTGTGATTTATATATTGATTGTGTCACCATTAGAAATGTAGGGTCCACATTTTACTAAGCTTTGTAAACGATATACACTGTTATTTACCCTCAGGTTGATGCTGCTCTGAATCTTGTTAATTTGACCTTTTTATGGTCATCTTTCAGACCGATTAAATCCAATGAGATTTTGCCTCCAGAGAAGGGCCATGAGGTGGCCAAAGAGCTGGGAGTGCCATACTACGAGACCAGTGTTGTGGCTCAGTTTGGAGTAAAGGACGTATTTGATAATGCCATCCGAGCTGCCCTAATCTCACGGCGCCACCTGCAGTTCTGGAAGTCTCACCTGCGCAATGTGCAGCGGCCCCTCCTCCAGGCCCCCTTCCTGCCTCCCAAACCCCCCCCTCCCATCATCACTGTACCACCTCCCCCCACCACCACTGAGGAGCATCCTGGCCGTCTTCTAGAGGACCCCCTGTGTTCCGATGTCATCCTGGTTCTACAGGAGAAGCAGAGAATCTTCGCTCACAAGATCTACTTGGCCACGTCCTCCTCCAAGTTCTATGACCTCTTCATCCTGGATGCCCGACCTGAGGAGTCTGAGCGGCCCACGCGCGCCACCGCTCTGTCTGGGCGCGAGATGCTGATGCGTGCTGCAAGCTTCGATGTGTGTGAGAGCACTGACGAGGGCGACAGGGCCAACCTGCGGGCCTGCACCAGTGATGGAACCCTGAGAGACTCTGAGGGAGGCCGGAGGGGCAGACTGCTGTCTACCTTGAGCAGAGCTTTTGTCAGCATCCAGGAGGAGCTGGTGGATGACCCAGTGACCTACAACCCCAGGCCTATGACCGTGGTGTACATGGACCAGTCCATGCAGCTGGGGCCCTTCCGCGCTGTGCTGCGATACCTGTACACAGGCCAGCTGGACGAGCACGAGAAGGAGCTGATGCACATTGCACACATTGCTGAGCTGCTGGAGGTCTTTGACCTGCGCATGATGGTGGCCAATATTCTTAACAACGAGGCCTTCATGAACCAGGAAATCACCAAAGCCTTCCATGTACGACGAACCAACAGAGTCAAAGACTGCCTGGCCAAAGGTACCTTCTCTGGTGAGAGCACATCATGTAATTCTGAGAGATTTTGTACACTCTGTGCTAAGTGTTTCTGCTCTGGGATACAGAGGTATGGAGATGGGAAAGAAAATGCTTTTCAAAAACAAGATCAACCTTTGACAGGACTTAGTGAATAATAGAGAAAGAAGAAGGTAATGGCAGTATGATTTCTCTTTGTGTTCCAGATGTAGCGTTCAAGCTGGATGATGGAACGATCATGGCCCATAAGCCCCTGCTCATCTCCAGCTGTGACTGGATGGCAGCTATGTTTGGGGGGCCCTTTGTGGAGAGCTGCACCAAAGAGGTAAGACAATCCTTTTCACCCTCTCACTGGAGCTACAGTGTGTTCCACTGTTTTCTTTTCTTAAACCTTGGTCTTGATCATGTGCACAATATCAAGACCTACTGCAAGTCCCCTAAATAACCAGATAAACACACATTACAATAAAATTCACTAGTGACTAGGGAAGGAAAACCTGATGTTGATCTGTGCCTGTTGTCTCAGGTCCTGTTTCCCAACACAACTCGCAGCTGTATGAGGGCTGTGCTGGAGTACCTCTACACTGGGCGCTTCTGTTCCCGCACTGACCTGGATGCCATGGAGCTCATTGTTCTCGCCAACCGTCTTTGCCTCCCACACCTGGTTGCACTTACAGGTCTCTAGTTGTTTTTGCGCACACCCTCTTAAACAAAGCCACATCTGTTGGCAAGACCTGCACTCACTTTGTAGACACACAGAGCACTTACTCTCTCTTCTCTTCAAAAAGTGTCTATTAGGCTAGTATGTGTGTTCAGAGAGCTGTCTGTTCCTAATATTTCTGTTACTTGGCATAAGTCTGTTGTGAGATAGATTTGGCAATATAATTCTGTTGATCTAGGTGATCTCCTGTGTGTTATGCCTCTGTTACAGAACTCTACACAGTGACAGTATTAATGGAGGCTGCTATGATGGGGGCTGATATTGATGGAGATGTGCTGGTGTACCTGGAGATGGCTCAGGTAAGATTGTTCATTGTTGCAATTATATAGGTGTATATATACTTAATACTGTTTTTCTCCAATCTCACAAGGTTTTCTAATGCTAATTTCTTTAACAAGTGTTGCACTTTTAAATGTAAACTTATCATGTGCCGGAATAAGGTCTTCTATAATGTCTTGTTTCTCAGTTCCACTGTGCCCAACAGCTAAGTGGCTGGTGCCTTCACCACATCTGCACCAACTATAATAGTGTGTGTCGCAAGTTTCCTCGAGACATGAAGGCCAAATCTACAAGTAACGCAAATACTAGCTAAAGATATGTGCATGAAACTACAACTTTCATTTAAATCTCCCATTGACATCAATGCAGGATATTTTGAGAATTTATCATTATCTTAATCATTTGTGTCTGCATTTAATCTTGCTAACGTTGTGGCGCCATGCCTCTTGCAGACAACCAGGACTACTTTGAGAAGCACCGCTGGCCACCAGTGTGGTTCCTGAAGGAGGACGACCACTATCAAAGAGCACGGAAGGAGCGGGACAAGGAGGACTTCCTGTACCAGAGGAGGCAGTGTAAACGCAAGTGGCTCTTCTGGAACCTTCCCTCTTCTCCCTCTGCCAACTCTTCCTCTTCTGGTTCCAATGCTGTCATCTGATTGGCTCTCAGGGTACAGGCAAGGCCCCCTGTGGGGATGATTTGGGAAAGTGGAGCATCAGCACTGTTGGCCAGACACTAGGCCCCCTCATTAAGGCCCTCCCGCCCGCCCTCCTTCATTTCTCTTTTTGCATCTGCAGCCACGCTATACTCTCCCGGGTTTGCAGGGTCAGCTAAATCAAATAATGAACGAAATGAGCCTCTTTTGCTTTTTGTGTTAGCATATCCTGTCACATTGCAGTGCAGAGACCATGAAGCTAAAACCTTAAAGCTCAGTGACTTCAACCTTATGAACAAGGCAAGGTAAATACAGGTGCAGGTGACTGCTCAATATGGTGTTGATATTCCTGCATACACCACCAGAAGGAGAACTGAGAAAGTTATGAGAGGGATTTGCATCAGGTTACAGAACTGTGATCCTAAGCTCATGATAACCATTGACTGACTTGAATTGACAACCAAGTGCTTATCAGCTGCAACAGACAAATAGCAAAGACCAATGACCAGCAAACCAACACAGAAATCAAGTCTCAGTGATACAACACTTTGCCCTTAAGTGTTTGTACAATCTACCAAACCAGGATGTGTACAGTACAATTATAACCACTCCTCAAGCAGAAATATCAACAAAATGCATTACGTCTACATTACGATGAATCTATTGATGTCATGTAGGACATCGTCTTAGACCATCTTTCTATTGGAAACCACTTTCTGTGCAGAATTATGTTTTAAATAGCGGCGGTTTGACTCCTTTACAGTTATTGCATATCTGAATGTTTGTATACAACTTGCACAGCTGACGTTGATATGAGTGTATACATGACCACAGTGTTCTTGTGACGCAGGGGTTAAAGTGCTCTGTCACTACGACGGGTTTCCGTCATATGGATGACTCATGAGGTTTGATAAATGTATATGTACAGTACCAGTCAAAAGTTTGGACACCTACTCATTCCTGTTTTTTTCTTTATTTTTACTATTTTCTGTATTGTAGAATAATAGTGAAGGCATCAAAACTATGAAATAGCACATATGGAATCATGTAGTAACCAAAAAAGTCTTAAACAAATCCAAATCTATTTGTCACGTGTGCACCCTCTCCGGCCTCTAGGTCCCCAGGCTGCTCATTATGGCGCACACCTGTCACCATCATTACGCGCATAATGACACTCACCTAGACTCCATCACCTTCTTGATTACCTACTCTATATATGTCAATCCCTTTGGTTTCTTCCCCAGTCGTCATTGTTCCTGTTTCATGTCGGTGCACTGTTCGTGTTTAGTGTTTCTTGTTTTGTTAATTTATTTATTAAATGTAGTCACACACTGAACTTGCTTCCCAACTCTCAGTGTACATCGTTACAGAATGACGACTCAACAAAGAGAAGAAGGAGGGAGTGTTTATTTTGTTTGTTTTGGTATTGGAGGTGATGTCGGGTCCGGGTGTCCGAACCGGCGCTACATGGGAAGCCTCAACCAGTTTGTCAGGTTCCCCTGACTCAGCTGGCCTGACGGGTTCCCATGCCTCAGCGGGCTCGACAGGCTCCCATGCCTCAGCGGACTCGACAGGCTCCCATGCCTCAGCGGACTCGACAGGCTCCCATGCCTCAGCGGGCTCGACAGGCTCCCATGCCTCAGCGGGCTCGACAGGCTCCCATGCCTCAGCGGGTTCAACATGTTTCCATGCCTAGACCGAGGCAATCGGGTAGGTCTCAGCCGGTTCATCAGGTTTCTGCGACTCAGCAGAGGTGACCGGTCCGCTCCAGATCCCAGGGATCGTCCCTTTGGTTGGCGTCCTGTGGCTGAAACCGAACTTACCGGGGAGGGGTACTGTCACGTATGCTCTCTCTCCAGCACTCTAGGACGTCATGTTCCCGCACCTCAGCCGGATCGTCAGGTTCCCGCGCCTTAGTAACCGCTCCGCTCCTGATCCCCGAGATCATCATCTTGGGCGGCGTCCTGCGGCTGGAGCTGTCGATTGGGGAGGGGCTACTGTCCCGTGTGCTCCCTCTCCGGCCTCTAGGTCACCAGGCTGCTCGTTATGGCGCACACCTGTCACCAGCGTCATGCGCATAATGACCCTCACCTAAACTCCATCACCTCCTTGATTACCTACTCTATATATGTCACTCCCTTTGGTTACTTCCCCAGTCGTCATTGTTCCTGTTTCATGTCGGTGCACTGTTTGTGTTTCTTGTTTTGTTCATTTATTAATTAAATGTATTCACTCCCTGACTCTCAGCGTACAACGCTACAATATTTGACATTCTTCAAAGTAGCCACCCTTTGGTTTGATGACAGCTTTGCACACTCTTGGCATTCTCTCAACCAGCTTCACCTGGGATGCTTTTCCAACAGTCTTGAAGGAGTTCCCACTTATGCTGAGCACTTGTTTGCTGCTTTTCCTTCAGTCTGCGGTCCAACTCATCCTAAACCATCTCAATTGGGCTGAGGTTGGGTGATTGTGAAGACCAGGTCATCTGATGCAGCATTCCATCACCCTCCTTCTTGGCTAAATAGCCCTTACACAGCCTGGAGGTGTGTTGGGTCATTGTCCTGTTGAAAACAAATGATAGTCCCACTAAGCACAAACCAGATGGGATTGTGTATCGCTGCAGAAAGCTGTGGCAGCCATGCAGGTTAAGTGTGCCTTGAATTCTAAATAAATCACTGACAGTGTCACCAGCAAAGCACCCCCACACCATCACACCTCCTCCTCCATGCTTCATGGTGGGAACCATGCATGCAGATATCATCCATTCACCTACTCTGCGTCTCACAAAGACACGGCAGTTGGAACCAAAAATCTCAAATTTGGACAAATCAGACCAAGGGACAGATTTCCACCGGTCTAATGTCCGTTGCTCGTGTTTTTTGGCCCAAGCAAGTCTCTTCTTCTTGTTGGTGTCGTTTAGTAGTGGGTTCTTTGCAGCAATTCAACCATGAAGGCCTGATTCACACAGTCTCCTCCGAACAGTTGATGTTAAGTTGTGTCTGTCACTTGAACTCTGAAGCATTTATTTGGGCTGCAATTTCTGAGGCTGGTAACTGTAGTGAACTTGTCCTCTGCAGCAGAGATAACTCTGGGTCTTCCTTTCCTGTGGCGGTCCTCATGAGGGCCAGTTTCATCATAGCGCTTAATGGTTTTTGAGACTGCACCTGAAGAAACTTTGAAAGTTATTGAAATTTTCCGCATTTACTGACCTTCATGTCTTTAAGTAAAGATGGACTGTCGTTTCTCATTGCTTATTTGAGCTGTTCTTGCCATAATATGGACTTAGTCCTATTTGGTAAAATACCATCTTCTGTATACCAACCCTACCTTGTCAAAACACAACTGATTGGCTCAAATGCATAAAGAAGGAAAAAAAATCCATAAATGTACTTTTAACAAGAAAAACCTGTTAATTTAAATGCATTCCAGGTGACTACCTCATGAAGCTGGTTGAGAGAATGCCAAGAGTGTGCAAAGCTGTCATCAAGGCAAAGGGTGGCTGCTTTGAAGAATGTCAAATATAAAATATATTTTGATTTGTTTAGCACTTTTGTTTACTACATGATTTCATATGTGTTATTTCATAGTTTGTATTCACTATTATTCTACAATGTAGAAAATAGTAAAAATAAAGAAAAACCTGGAATGTGTAGGTGTTTCCAAACCTTTGACTGGTACAATGTGCATGTATATATCTCAGCATAAAAAGAAAGGTCCTCTCACTGTCAACTGCGTTTATATTCGTATGAACATAACAAGACTCAACAACTGAGACACAAACTGAACAAATTCCACAGACATGTGACTAACAGAAATTGAATAATGTGTCCCTGAACAAAGGGGGGGTCAAAATCAAAAGTAACAGTCAGTATCTGGTGTGGCCACCAGCTGTATTAAGTACTCCTCCTCATGGACTGCACCAGATTTGCCAGCTCTTGCTGTGAGATGTTACCCCACTCTTCCACCAAGGCATCTGCAAGTTCCCGGACATTTCTGGGGGGAATGGCCCTAGCCCTCACCCTCCGATCCAACAGGTCCCAGACGTGCTCAATGGGATTGAGATCCGGGCTCTTTGCTGGCAATGACAGAACACTGACATTCCTGTCTTGCAGGAAATCATGCACAGAATTAGCAGTATGGCTGGTGGCACTGTCATGCTGGAGGGTCATGTCAGGATGAGCCTGCAGGAAGGGTACCACATGAGGGAGGAGGATGTCTTCCCTGTAACGCATAGCGTTGAGATTGCCTGCAATGACAACAAGCTCAGTTTGATGATGTTGTGACACACCGCCCCAGACCATGACGGACCTTCCACCTCAATCGATCCCGCTCCAGAGTACAGGCCTTGGTGTAACGCTCATTCCTTCAACGATAAATGTGAATCCGCGAATGAGACAAAACCGCGACTCATCAGTGAAGAGGACTTTTTGCCAGCCCTGTCTGGTCCAGCGATGGTGGGTTTATGCCCATAGACGACGTTGTTGCCGGTGATGTACCGGTCCTGTGCAGGTGTTACACGTGGTCTGCCACTGCGAGGATGATCAGCTGTCCGTCCTGTCTCCCTGTAGCGCTGTCTGAAGCGTCTCATAGTACAGACATTGCAAAATGTATTGCCCTGGTCACATCTGCAGTCCTCATGCCTCCTTGCAGCATGCCTAAGGCACGTTCACGCAGATGAGCAGGGACCATCTTTCTTTTTGTGTTTTTCAGAGTCAGTAGAAAGGCCTCTTTAGTGTCCTAAGTTTTCACAACTGTGACCTTAATTGCCTACCGTCTGTAAGCTATTAGTGTCTTAACGACCGTTCCACAGGTGCATGTTCATTAATTGTTTATGGTTCATTGAACAAGCATGGGAAACAGTGTTTAAACTCTGTACAATGAAGATCTGTGAAGGTATTTGGATTTTTACGAATTATCTTTTTAAAGACAGGGTCCTGAAAAAGGGGCGTTTATTTTTTTGCTGAGTTTATGTATGTGTGTATATACAGTTGAAGTCGTACGTTTACATACACCTTAGCCAAATTCATTTAAACTCAGTTTTTCACAATTCCTGACATTTAATCCTTGTAAAAAATATCCTGTCTTAGGTCAGTTAGGATCACCACTTTATTTTAAGAATGTTAAATGTCAGAATAATTGTAGAGAGAATGATTTATTTAATATTTTATTTATTTCATCACATTCCCAGTGGGTCAGAAGTTGACATGCACTCAATTAGTATTTTGGCCGATTCCTCCTGACAGAGCTGGTGTAGCACAAAGCACAAAATTCACCCATCTTATTGTGGGAAGCTTGTGGAAGGCTAACAGAAACGTTTGACCCAAGTTAAACAATTTTAAAGCAATGCTACCAAATACTAATTGAGTGTATGTGAACTTCTGACCCACTGGAAATGTGATGAAAGAAATAAAAGCTGAAATAAAGCATTCTCTCTACTATTATTCTGACATTTCACATTCTTAAAAGAAAGTGGTGATTCTAACTGACCTAAAACATGGATTTTTTTCTGGGATTAAATGTCAGGAATTGTGAATAACTGAGTTTAAATGTATTTGGCTAAGGTGTATGTAAACTTCCGACTTCAACTGTATGTATAGGACAGGGGGGAATTCATATTTTGGCTGGGGAAAAAAACACTCCAGGCCACACTTGAATGTCTAAAACTAGATAGAAAGCATGTAGAAATTATAATGGACATTTAAGAAAATATTTAACTGCCCTTTTTCTGGCCCACAAATAGATTTTGACAAACAAATTGGTAATTAAAAAATGGTGCAGCCCTCTGTTGAATTTCGAAATCCCGATGTAGCCTTCGGGCCAAAATGTTTTTCAATTTAAGTTCAATTTAAGTTTCAGTCATGTGATTTTTTTTGTTGTTGCTTTAATCCAAGTGTGATGTCCTCTTGTGATGTGTGGCTAATTGTCAGAAAAGGGCTTTCTTTTACACAGCCACATTCAATATCTTTTGACAAGACACAAGAGAACCTCAGTCACAGAGTATCGTTTAGCATTTACTTTTGGACACGCCATCAAACACAAACGAAGCTCACCACTAGCTATTTGTTGCAACAATGGAATGGCTTTGCACTACCACGTTGTCTGCATCCTGATGAGAAGAGCACCGAGGCCACTACAGTACAGTACACAGGTGTCTAACATGTGCTGCAAACAATCTACATGTGATTGGAGAGCTCATTGGATGAGAATAATAGCAGCACTTCAAGACAAGTTTGATAGGAAGATGAGTTGAAATTCTTAGAGCAGGGGTGTCAAACATACAGCCAGCGAGGGAGTCCAATCCAACCCAGGGCAAAATGAGTTTGACACGCCTGCCTTAATGTACACTGAAGAGAAATGTGAAGATATCTGAAGTGTATGTTTATCTCCCTGTTGTCATTTCACCGAAGACAACCCACAGTATTGTTTTGATTTATAAGCATGGTGCTCATTGAATATTGAGTATTTACAGCAGGTATGTGTATATATATTAAAAAAAATACAAAAATACAAAAAAACTTTACATGAAGTTGTCTCCATTACATAACAGTGCCCTTGAATTACTATAGAATGATGGTGGTAACTGTCTGGAAATAATATGTATGTATAACAACTTGACTTGATTCATACACAGTTATGAATGCTGCTAATTTATTATCAAAGACATTTAAAATCCATGTTTTGTGCTATTTTGGCAACTTAATGTAGTGTGATAGTCTACTAGATTTCTGTTTGTTTTATGGATAGTTATTTGTAATTTTCAAATTTCTCCAAATGCTTGTGCTGACCTCTGGTTACATGTATGGTATGCAGGCAAACTGCTTTGAGTCAAAAGAAGTGGCACTACAGCTTGGGTATGAAAATATAACCTGGAGCACCCTCCCAGCTAATATACAGTAGGCTACTGGGAAGCATTTCGTTGTGAAATAATACAATCAAATAATTATAGATACTAGACAGGGCTTTTTGTAGGATATTGTAGGATAATTGTAGGATATTGTTCTCCTCCATGCATTTAGAAATTATAATCCCTTATGACACCCTCAAAATGAGCTTTCCAGTCATTTAAATGCCATGAATCCACTTACAAAGCTAACATTATATCTCAAAATGTTGCTTAAATGTTAATTTAATGCAATTTGACTGCATGTACATGGCTGATCCGTATAATCTGTCATTTAAGGAGTAGATAATGGAAGTATAGGTATGAGCACAAGCCAATAGCTTTACATGTTTAGATAAAGTTCATATGTGATGTTTTGCTCTAATCTATAATTGAAAAAAGGCAGGTTTGACATATGTATCTAGTGAAAGGATAAGTCACGTGGCATACCATCCCAACTCATAACCATTTGAATCATCCTGTATTGTACTGTACATCAGAGTACGTAGGCCTGATTGTGGTCAATGTTCTGTTTTGTCAAATAGTGAAATTATTCATTGTTGTAATTGTTGGACAGAAAAATGGTTCATCGTGTTGAAATTGTTGAACGTCCTCTATTTTTTGGACTGGTAAATGTTGCATCAATTAACCACTGTCTCACTCTGAAATATTGTATAAATCATATGTTTTATAGAATGTACACTTAGATCATTTGACGTTTTGATTCGGGCCTAATTCTTTCCATTAGTTTAATCCATTCCACTTGACAATTGACATTTACATGCTGTGGTTGAAATGCATTTGAGTTGATTTCTCAATGTATCCTCTTCTGCTGATGCACTGCATCCAAGAAGACACCTCATGCCTTAATGTATAGTGTGTGTGTGTGACATTGAATGCAGATAGTGTTACTGTGGTCTCTAGTTTGTGTGTACTAAAGATGTCAACGTACCATGGTACTGAAGGCTTTGTGTATATGTAATTGTACATATCCGAGTATGGAATCAATGTGTGTACACTTGAGAGAATCGTGAGCTGTGCTTTTGTTAGTTTAGTTAGTGTTTACGTTTATTATTGTCATGCTCTGAATGGAATAGTAGTAGTAGTTTAGTAGTAATAGTAGTTTAGTAGTAAACCATCTTTTACCATTCTAAGATCCCACTAATAGAGTAACACAACGACAAGCCCACTAGAAAACACACTCATCGGTTGGGAAAATTCATCACACCCCCATCAAATGAATGCAGAGAATACCAATTCTAATTTGTTTTCTGATCATGAACTCCACTGTGGAGAAATACCAGTATTATCATTTCAATGGATGGTATTGACTTGGTGTGGGCATTAAAAGTTGGATTATAAATCAAAAGCATAGATAATGGCCAATTCTTTTTAGACTGCCTGTTACAATATGGCCGAGAAAATAAAACAAGCTTTTAGCTGTACATATTTCAGCATAGATAATAGCTGATTTTGTGCATTATGCGGGACATAGTGTCGTTAAACCCATAAATGCACACTTCATTATGTAGACTGATAGCCTTCTTCAATTTTCACTGAATTGCATTATGGGGCTATGACATGTAGACCTACACAGCTCATATGCGTAGATGACATCAGGTGTTAAAAATCGCAAATATATAATGACTAGATTAAAAGAAAAGCTATAACTCAGAACTTTTGAAACTCTTTTCCATAGGTGCTATATTACTGCTGCAAAGAAGCATCAACCAAAGGGAGCTTGTAGCAGCACCAGGACAAGAATCTGCTGCACAATCACAATTGCATAGATATAAAGAAGCCTTGTATTGAAATGTTAATAGCCTGGTCTGACATTTTCCCTCGTCAACAGGGATTTGTTTTTGTTGTTCTGGAGAGTTACAGGTGTTTGTATTGTTTGTTAAGAGCTGTAAATCTGGAGTTCTGTCGCATGTGTCCTTGAAATGTGTAAATTGTGTTATAATAAATCTAAAGTAGCAGCTTGCACATGGATGTCCCCGTTTATGACGTTGTATATTGAAACTTGTCCATTAGCCAAGCAGGACGTGAGTGAACGATCTCAACTGACACGTCTCCAGTCATGTGTTGTTGCTGACAGGCTATGATGCTGCATGTGGTCCAAGGTATTCCAACTCTCTGGCTGCTGGGCTTTCTGAGGTGCATCAGGGATCAGGCCAGACTCTGACAAGAGCCCATTGGATGCTTCTTTGTGCAAGTAACCACTACCTTTTTGGGATGATCTAATGTGAAAATGCCATGCCCTTTACCAATGCAGACGTTCTATAATCCTGCATTACTCAGGGATGAGATTGGAAGATTACTGCCTTGTGTAAGTAAACAACTGTCCGTTTCTTCACTGGGGGGTTAGAAGAAACTGATCGTCCATGGGGATCGTCAACTCGGATTGAAGATTAGCAAAGAACAGGGTTCTCCATAGATAAAATACAACTGTCTAGCCAGCGCTGAGAAAGGTGAGAGGAATCTATAATGCATCTGATTCCAAAATATAATTTGAATTAACTTCTTTATTTTAACACTAGAGTGCACTAAAGCACATAGACATACATCAAGTCAAATTGTTATAATAATTATTCAGGCCTCAGTCAGTGAATGCAGTGATGATGAGCAATTTTGTCGTCTTTGGTGTGTACAATAAACATATTCATCAAACTTTTTAATTAATGAAACAACATTAGGCTTGTCACTATTTTTCACTCTGGTTTGTGTCTCTGAGGCCTTTACATTCTTCTCCTTTGCCAGTGTTGTTATAACCAATGTTGACCAGAGGGTGGTGCAAGCACCCTATATTTTACACAAATGTTTCTTAGCCTAAATGCTGAAAATGCATTGTGATTTGAAATCTCATCTTTTATATAGATTTGATGCGTTATATACAAACTTACGTTACTGATGATTAAATGTTGATTCTTTTTTAAATTAAGTTTTAATCTAAATCGTAGAGCCAATAATGAAATAATGTTTTCAGTTATCTGTTGTTTCTACTCACTATAGTGCAATAGGCAAATAAATTGATCACTGTATTATTAGTTTTTTTTGTGATAGATATAGGTTATTCAGTAATTCAATCATAGAGCATTTTTATTTGACTGGGAATAAAATCAGTGGAATATACAGCATGATTCACTAAATCACTAAGATCTGGTATAATATGCTTTGAAATTGTAGAGACTGGTGTATGTAACAGCATACATTCATTTATTACTGTATTATCAGTATGGATTTGACTCAGAGTTCCAAAATGCGCATTGAAAATCTGCAGATTTTCAAGATACAATGTGGAAATAATACGTTTTAATTTTATATACTGGCAAACTATGGAATAATCGTACTGTCATTTATTATGTTACAAAAGGTGACACCACCAGCACATCCCTTGATAAGCATTAGCCTACTCATATTTTAAATGCATTCGGCATTAGCACCAAAGATGAAGACATGATGTGATAGGGAACAAAATACAGTTTATCAATAGCTCTTAATGTCACAGTAAAAAGAAACACTGGTTTGAACAGGTGTGAAGACCTGCAGGTGTACCGATGAGCAATGCATTACTTTTGTAATGGACCCAATGGCAAGTGTGGTTCAGTTTGAGAGATGGAGTTCAATCTAGAGCCCCTTGTGAAACTAAAGATGAAACAAAATCAACTCTGACAATATCTCATATCTTTAAATCAAAAACTAAAATTGAAAGCCACCTCGATTTAGGAGGTAGTTTATAAATTCCAGAGCTAAGCAGTCTAGCTTGAACATGATCTATTGCCCTTATGTCGGCCAAACTCCAATTGATGTATGGTCGTATTATCTATAATGCTGTCTTACATGATTCCCTTTTGGTAGAAGACAGCAAAACAGATTACATGTTATATCAAATCAATACAAACTTTATTTACTGGGCTTTGAAATGTAATTCCCTTTTTCCCTGACACTTTTAAAAACACATACAGTACTAGCTGAGACTTGAGCAGGAGGATTCATGGAGGTTGTATACTACTGTACTGCACACACGTGTTTATTCTGCGGTAGGTAGGTGGGTAGGTCTACAGCCAGTCTGCTTGCTGTCACTGCAGTTAGGGACCGTTACAGCAGCCAGTGGCTGAGGAACAGAACCGAGCTCCAGAGCAGGTCAGTCACTGTCAGGCCCGCCCACTGTGACACCCTCTTCATTACCCCGATGCTAGCCTGCTGAGTAATTGTAATGGAGCAGAATGGGCAGAAGCCCAGCCAACCATGCCTCCAAATAGGCTTTTATTACCAGAAACAAAAGCAAAGGCACACAGAAACAATATATTTCCTTGTCCTGGGCTATAAAGTAATGATTCACCCAATAACTTGAACTTAGTTTCCCATTCGGAAAGGCTGTCTATATGTTTTTGCAATGCATTTTTAAATTACTAATTGAGCCGTAAATCACCATAAGCATCTATTATGTGGGTCTGAAGTAGTAATGATATAACATGATGAGGTGAAATGCTTGTTGATAACACAAGGAGTTTGTTTCAGTTGGCTGTAGATTTAAAAACCTAAGTGCTGTGACACATTTCTTTATATTTAACTTTTTGAGGTCACAAAGTTTTAATGACTTTAAGGTGGCAGATAGCCTCATGATTAGAGCTTTGGACTAGTAACTGAAAGGTTGCAAGACCGTATCCCCGAGCTGACTAGGTACAAATCTGTTGTTATGCCCCTGAACAAAGCAGTTAACCCACTGTTCCTAGGCCATCATTGAAAATAAGAATTTGTTATTTTAACTGACTTGCCTAGTTAAATAAAGGTTAACAAAAATCTAATGAGGGTCAAGAGTGGACTATGGCCAAACTCCTTAGGAGTGATTGAAGTTATGTTTATCACTTAATGATAACCAAATGGGGAATATATTAGAATCACTGAGGTCCCCTTGGGAATGGTATACTTCAATCTATTCCACAGAATGCTCGTCTTTATAACACCATGGCCATTAAACACACACAACAAGTGTTTTGCTGTTATGTGGGTGACATTCACCATCTATTGCTACAATGGAAAACATTTGTTGGCTCACCACCATCAATCCATTAGAAGTGGTTAAGACTTGTTGCCGTCTCTTGTGCAGCTACACTACTTGATCTTGTGAGCTTTGCATTAAGGTATCCGTTGTGTATCAACTTACAGTAACTGTAAGATTGTAAATACATTTATTCAGCTTTTCTTAAGCAAATCTTCCCACTGGAGTTCTCTTCACTTCTTTGGTATTCTAAAATGTAAGTCAGTTGTGGAGTTTGTTTTTTGAGGAGGGCCCAGAGCCACAGGGCACAGTCTTAGGCATGGAGGATTTTAGTTATTGTGGAGACTTTCTCGCATCTGGTGGAGGGTATGAGGGCTTAAACCATTACTACGATTAGAAGTGCCTCACTATGATCTCTTGAGCTTGCTTACTGCTGCTAATATCTTTTTCTCTCTCTTTCTCTGTCTCACTCTGTGTGAATGATTTGTTACGCTTGGCTAAACCATGTGGGGGCGTTAAGAGAGGATTTAAATGTGACGATCCCCCCTCCTCTTTTCTTGGTGAATCTCAGTGTTCTTTTCTGCAAGCCTCTGATGACGACAGGGCAGCATTAAGCCTGGCAGTGCCCACGACAGGCTGCCGTCTCAGTGCTAGCTGCCCACTCTCAACAGCCTTGGCATGGTGGAGAACGCGAGGGTGGGGTTCCTCTCCAACAGACCCTGTCATTCCCAGGAAAGCCTACACGTCCACCCATGCAGGATTCCTGAAAGATCTTCCTGTTGGGGATGTGAGAGAGACGGGGATTTTAATTTCTGTAGGCGATTGTCCTCATTCAGCGGAAGAGTCAGGGATGTATATTTAGACGTCTAAAGACACTTTGCATACTATTAGTTATCATTACATGAGACCCAAGGTCTGCAAATGAAACGTGATGTCTGTCTAGTTGTAAATCCAGTGTCATCGGGTGGGTGTAGTTGGCTGGTAGGATTACACCAGCTCATTTAGCCAAGATTCAGGGTGTTTATTTCCCTAGCTAATGTTCCAGTTTATCATAATAACAACCCTGTTAAGCTGACCCGTGACCCAATTTATTCAGTCATCGTCCATTCTTACGCAACATGTATGATTCATGCGAGGTTCTGAAGAGTAAAGAATTACAACCTCTCTTACCAGAAGCGCAGGATTGATTAAGCATAATCAGCTGAATGTTGAGAGTCAATAAGCCACATAATCCGAGTTTCCACAAAGATGAATGATTTACATGTTGTGTCAAATGTAAATTCTGTACAGCCCCCCATTCTACAAAGCCCAGATAGGTTAACACAGGCTGCCATGCTATGAAGTTTGCCCTTGGTGAGTGGGCCACTGTGTTGGGTTGAGGTGAGGTGTGCACTGTGGTAATGCTCCAACTTGCTCATTTACCCCTCTTGACCTCTCTGTATTCTTCTCTCTCTCTCCACTCCTCTCTTTATCTCTCTCTTTTTCTCTCTCTCTTTCTCTATCACTCACTCACACACTCACCCACTCAATCATTATGACTTGTCCTGTTGACATATTACTGCCAGTATCTTCTCTATTCTTTATATATCTTTCTTTCTCATTCCCTCTCTTTTGCGTAGTGATAGGAGCTCATGTAGTAAAACAGTATTACACAGTGGATTTGAGTAAAATATGATTTCAATTACCATAGAGTTGTGTTTTATCACCATGAGGGGATAAGGAAAGATCAGGGGAATACCCATGTGGTGTGAATGGCTAAGCCCAGGTTAGTGTCCAAGCAGCAGTATTAGAGGGGAAAGTCATGTGAAAGTGATACTTGATACACAACATGTTGTAAATCCTGGACTAAATGGAATATTGTCCAAATGTTGGCTGCTATCAAAACCCTGTTCATGCCTTTTCATAATGATCAGTTTTGCTTAATTTTGGTGGGGAAAACAGAAATAATCAAGAGCAAAGACAACTGATAGAGGAGCATGAAAAGACAGTCAGTACTCAACCTGTGGTCTCTGTCAATATTATTCAAATGGAAGTGCCATCTTTCCATTTCAGTCAGTTCATATACATTGACTCTCAGATCTGTTTGAACAGAGATTCATAATCTGCACAGGAAAGTGCATTTGCTGCTGTGGATGCTAGGACAAACATACAAGATTAAATGTCTATTTATATGAGGGCACAGAAACCATCTAGCGTTGTAGCTAGACTACAGCAGCAACCTCAGCCACCTTCAGTAATTAGCGCTAATGTTAACGATGTAAGGATTCTGTCACCTTCAGTCTGGCGTTAGGATCATGACATGTGCCCAAAAATGTCACATAAGTTCAAGATGTTTTTAGTTAGTTGTCTGTGGCCTCACTGAGCAATGCTGTGAAATCCAACAGTGACATTTCAAATCATGCTTGTTTTATTCAGACTCTTCCATGCTAGTGCCTCCTTTTGTCTTATACTGTACCTTTCTCCAGGGCTTCTCTTCTCTATACAGACAGAATTATTGGATTTAAACTTTCCCTTTGAGTGTTACTCACATTTCTGAGTGATGATAGAGTTAAAGAATATAAAGTTAACAGCCTACGAGGAAGCTTTGGCTCTGTGGAATTTTTCCAAAATTGTAATGTGCTTCTCATCCGTAGTCCAGCTTAAAGTTTAGTTACAGTTCTGTCCCAATCCCCTGATTCACCTTCTTTAAGAACGTCCTCATCTCCCCTGGTGATGTTGTTGTGAACTCCGTTCTGTGGGTTCTTTATTTTCCCGAAACACAGTATTTGTTTTTATCTGCTGTGGAGTATTTTTTTACTACAATTTACCAGTGTTTGCTAGTGTAGACTTCATCCGAAATGTAGAATAAAGTTGTTATTTATGTTCAAATAGTTTTTAATAGCAATTTTGAACCCAATTCATTTTGGAAACAAGTGGATGTTTTGAAAGCAGACTAACTCGTTCTCTTTTAGAGACGTACGGAAAGTTAGAGTTTGTAGAGCGAGAAGATTTGTCTAATTGAAATAAGAACATCTCTTTCCCTTGTCCAATTAAGGAGGTAGCTTTGATAGACAATAAACAGATAAATATTGGCCTATCTGTTCTGAGAGTGGTGACCAAGACATGATTATGTTAAATGAATCCATCTCTGATATAAAAGCAAACTCTGATTGATCTGAGCTGGCTTTGCTCCTCTCCAGAGAATGCAGTTGGTGATACGACTTAGCAGCCATCACCTTCTTGTCATTCCTCTGATCCTGTGGTTTGGAAGCAGTGGAAAGGGTATGCAAATTATTTGTTAATCCCTTTACATTATTTTTGTTCCATTTCTCCCTTTCATTTTCACACTCAACAATTTTGAGCGCAGTTTCTATGTTTTACAGAATGGCAAACTGACAGACCTTCTCAGTTCCACAATTCCTCTGATAGAAAAGGATTGACAATAAATCATGTGTTGGGAACATACCTGATCACCTGATTGAATTTGATATATCTCAGTAATAAATGGAAAACATGATTTTGATTTTGATAAGCCAAAATAATTGCCAGGGAAACCAATCAACCAATGAAAACACACATGTAAATCCAATGTTTATTGATTTAGTTGTAGTGAATTTACCAGATTTCAAAACTATAGAAATATTGCACATACTCTGACAGGATAATACTTTCATCTAAAGTATCATCAAAGTTTAAGCTACTAAGTGTGACAGGATAATACTTTTATCTAAAGTATCATTAAAAGTATCTAAAGCTTCATTAAGCTACTAAGGGATATAATTTCCATATTCCTTTCACCGTACCTACTTTGATATCTCTCATACTTTTACCAATAGATTATGAAACCTTTGAAAATACCAACATTTCATGGTCAAAATTAAGACCATATATTGGCACAGGCAGGATAAGACAAGACAACCAAATCAAATTCAAGAGTAGCATAACGGAGATATGAGATTGTGACCTGTGTTTTGTTGTCCTAAGGGTTGGTGTTAAAATAATAAGAAAGAAGTGGGATGGTCTTATATCCAAGAAGCTTAAAATGCAAAATCTCGAATAAGCCTAATTTTCCTCAGCCAATGGCATGAGATTTTGGAGGGTTTGTGTTGATCATCTGAACTGACGCACACACCTCCCCTCCCTAAATAAAAACACCAGAGCGGTTTATGTGGCTTTAAAAAAAACATGTATCTAGACATTTATCCAGTTTAATCTTCTTAACATATTAAAGTGATTTGCATTACCCTGAAGTGGCTAAAGCTGTATCGAGATCATCCCATTTAATGCACTGAGACCTGGAAGGCATTGTGGACATTGTGGACTCTTCAATAAAACAGAGGTGGGCAAGAGTCAACTTTCTCAGCCGTGGAGATTTGGCTCTGTTGATAACTGTTGCACTCTCAGTCGGTGTCGTTCTGCACGTGTCTCTGCCAGAACTGCCCACACTGTAAGGTGGAGGGTTGAAGCTCTCAGCTTTTGAGCTGCACTGAAAGAACTTTCTCATAAAGTAGGTGTTGGCGAGCGCTTTGAGGTCTTTTGTTCGGTAAATGTTATGAGAAGTTATATCAATAGTTAGAGTACTGAGACATAACCACAGTGCAGGCATGATTTCTCTGTATGCCAGCGCACATCTGTCAATAGGTTTTGGCACTTCTCAAGTGGAGGATGTTCTTAACCTTTTCTCCAGGCAGGGTAATAGCTCTGGGCCGGAATCGGTAGTGACAGCTACAATGTGGTCTTTTCAATCTCGGCTCCACTGTCTGGACACTTGGGAAGCCTTGATCACAACACAGTAACTGATCCAAAACTGAGCCCTTATGTGCTGCGATGTGCTACGTCCAGGCTTTGCTGCCAGGCATTTCCTCATCAGCTAGTGACTATCCCATGTTGCATTCCCCATTTATTGTCATAATTTCATCTGATAGTGTTAGCATCAAAGTCACTTCACAGTGTAATAGATGTTGAGATCTTCATAGTAAATTAGGGATTTTTTTCTTCTCATGCTCTTATCAAAAAGCTCTGATGTCACTGTCAGTAAAAAAAAAATGTGTTTCTCGAAAGCTGTTAAAAGGAAATTATCGTTCTTAATTGCATCAATTTACTCTTTATTTTCTAGGGTGCATTGGGTTTATTGGCTATATCAAATTAAGCTGATGATACTGTCAGAGTGAATCTGAAAAAACTTGTTCTAACCTTAGTTAATTAATGCATGTCCCTAGTAGAATGCAGTGATCACATCATGAGAACTGTCATTCTTCATTTCAGGGTGTTTTCACATATAGTCCTCTTTAAAAGAACCCATCTCAGTCCTATTTAAAGTGAACTCTGGGGTGGAAAAAAAAGCCCAAAACCTTGGTTCTCTTTGTATTCACACTGCCCTTGCCTTTGCATGAGGACTCAACTCTTTTGCAAGTTCACTTCACCTATTTTGTGGTCCGAGTCCTCTTTGCATTTACATTGTTATGTTTAGAAAGGAATCAAGATCTTTTTCCAATATTCACTCAATGCACGCTGGGTTTTAACAAAGTGCAGGACCAGCCATTCTATCAGAACATATTATGAGACAGCTAGATGTACCTACTTACATTTTGGAAGCAATAGGTTGCATTTAGTTAAAAGATGAGACATAATAATTATAATCAGAAGTGAATATTAACATGTAAATATTATTGGTAACATAATAAATATCAGAAGAATAACTACAGAACAAATAATGCTGTAATTGGAAATTGTACACCCAATATAGGCTACTGCCACTTTAAGAGCAAGCATTGATTTTGTACCCTATGCTGTGACCAAATCATATTTGTTGTCTTCTCACACTATTCAAACCCCACAATTGAATAAGCAGCTTATGAAGCTATCTTAGCCTAAATATCACATATTGCAAACAAATAACCTGAACATTGTGTCAGTACAAAACTACACACATATTTTGTAATGTCTGTGCGTCCTTGCTAATCAATATCCAAAAACAGCACACATTTTTTATGGCAGGGGAAACAGTGTTGCAGTAATCTAGTGTGTGGTGTGGGAATAATGACAAGTGATCCTGGGGAGCTTTGTGTTCACATTGCCCTAAAAAAGGGAACCGGATTAAAGTGAACTGAACCTCTCGATGGTCTCAGTTCGGTTCTCTTCGGGGACTCTTTTGAGCGTCTGAGTTCCTTTGGAGTGTTCACACTACACACAAAAATAAGTGAACTGCACCGAGTTCCCAAGAATTGGCTGAAAGGGACCAAGTGTGAAAACACTCTCATTATTTTCCTATTTTAAACCTTTAACTGCTGTTGTATGTTGTGGACATGTTCCGTCAAATATTATCTCCAATTGCTCTCCTGTTCATAATGTAGCTATTCCTCCACAACACTTGTCAGCCAGCTCTTTGATGTGTTAAAATGTTGGCCTCTTACTCTAGTACTGTACTTCGTCTAGGACACTGAGAGATGGTAGAAGAGCAGCTGTTTGTAGCAATCCACACAGGATCTTCATCTCAGTCAACATGGCTAAGTTACACACTTCACACAATATTCTTTTCATATTGTATAGAATTGGGGAAATTATTGAAACTGGAAGACAGTTTTTCTTCTTTTCCTTAGTCAACCATGACTACCTAGATAGTTTTTTTTCTGGCTTTGTTTTTATTTCTTCATTCAAATCCTATTGAGTGATGCTTTAGGTTCTTCCTTGAGTAAAAAGTTGATATTGAAGAGGAAGAAAGGACTTGTGCTGGAATGTGGATTTCTCCCTCCCGTGAAATCCTAATTGTGCCTTGGAGGGCTGGTAGTATGTAGGGTATCTCTGCTCAGCTCAACAGGATTTGTGTCTGTGTATGTTGGAGTGTCTTTCAGCCTGGATGTGGATATAACCCTAAGTGGTTAATTCCTCGTATTTGCCACTAGGCTGATCCTGTGCATCTGTGCAGCTTTGTGCTGAACACACTGGACCTTATTTTTTGGGTTGCTACTGTTTAAAAAAGGACAGATTTTTGTCATGTACAGAGTAGAGACTGAGAACTGGGCATCATTTCAGTTCAGTACAATACATTATCAGGTAGTTGACTCTTGACAACATAAGACAGCTAAGCTCTTGTCAGTATGGTTAATAGCCAGAGTGGACCATTAGATAGCAACAGAGCAGACATCAGGTCAAGACTCAGGCCACTGGTTGACCCCAGAATTATTGCTTTGCATTTATCTATGTAAATCCAGGATAAGATGACTTCTGCCTGCAGCTACCGACTCCCCAGGGTCAAGCATGCCTGGGTCTGTCAGAGGTAGACAGGTTATGGATGACAGTCAAACAAGGATGAAAAGGACACATCTGCTAAGATTATGTGCTTTGGTGGTTAATTGTGTTCTGAATGGGGTTCAGACCTTTAGATCAGTGTCAGTTCGATAATCTATCTGTTATGCCTGTTTTCATGTACTTATCTTAGAATTTTGTAAAATATGCTTTATTCAAATGAATGGAGGAGGTTAAAGGAGATTCTGCTTGTGGAGTGTTCAGTAGGATGATATATGACCCCTGTGGGGAGAGGCCAGAATGGAGCTGTGTGTGGAGCTGCTTTGTTTGTTGTGTCTTTATCAGTGTGTCAGGCAGGCGGAGAGGGAGAGCATTCTCTGTATGAATGGACCCTTGAACCATAAACCTGCATCTCGTCTGATAACACTTTCAGTATTGTGAAATCTGTGTCATTCTGCCCTGTGTCTTCCTCTCAATAGGGCTTTACATATATTTGTTTAAATGTTTTTATTTAACAAGGCAAGTCAGTTAAGAACAAATTCTTACTTACAATGACGGCCTACCCCGGCCAAACCCTAACCTGGACGACACTGGGCCAATTGTGCACCACCCTATGGGACTCCTAATCACAGCTGGTTGTGATACAGCCGGGAATCGAACCAGGGTCTGTAGTGATGCCTCTAGCACTAATATGCAGTACCTTAGACCGCTGTGCCACTCGGAAGCCCTGATATATCAACACTTACTAAATGAATGTCATGCCACGGGGAGGATCATTTTGAGCCTGTCCTCCGAACTAAGGCTTTCCGTTCTTCTCTCAATAGTTTTATTTATTTTTGAGGTTGAGATTGAAGAGGTTAAAAAAACAAGAGAGATAACCTCTCAGTCTTTTTGTGTTTTACCCATTTACTGTTGTGTTCATTTCTAACAGTGTTTACATTTTGTTTTTACTCAGCCATGACTTCAGTCATGCCCTGACATCTTAGCTCTCTACCTCCTGTTAGGTGAGATGAGTGCTCCTTGAACTACTCAGCGCCTTTCTGATCACGTGGCCCTGATTGTCAGACTGGTGGGCTGGTGATACAGTATATGAACACAGACTGTACTTGTCTGGTTTGAATACGTCAAGCTTCCAAGCCCTAGTCACTCCTCTCTCCCAGTCTCCCAACACCCAGCATCGCCCACTGAAACCAGAGACTCCCAGAGACATACTGAAAAATCAGTCCCTGTGAACTGGCAGGCTGGGCCTGGTTCAGGCCACACACACAGGCACAGACTGCACTGCCCCTCCTCTGATAGACACTAAGCTCCGCCACCCTACAGTACACTCTAAGACAGTATGTAGATGTCTTCTGGTGGCTGTCCATGAATGGTGTCAATGGCATCTTCCTACACAGACATGAGTAAACAGAGGGCACAAGCAAATGTGGGAATAATTGACACTTTCCCACTGTATAGTGCATCAGAAGCATTCATGAATCATGATATAGAGAACGTGGAAGGCATCCAGGCTGGTGAAGCACACAGTGCCCGTGAACAGCTCTGACACCTCTGATAGGCAAACAGAAGGGGGTTTTGGGAAAGAAAAGTCTTGGGGAGTTTTCCAGACTATTTACTTAGTTATAGACACAGTATGTACTAATTACTCATGACTCACTTTTTTCCTGTCTAAAGCAGCAAGACTGTGTTAATTATTGTCATTATTATAAGGGGCTACGACATACAGGTGGGGCGGGGGCTGAATTCTGACATTAATTGTCCAGAGATCACGTTGAGATCACACTGATTTGTTTCAGCAGTGTAAATGAAAAAGACATGGTGGTGTTCCACACTGTCCCCTCCCCAACCCCCCCCCCCCCCCCCCCCCCCCCCCCCCCCTTATTATCACAAATGAAAAAAGGGTTGCCATAGGAACCATATACCTGCCTGGAGTCAAACTAAAAACCCATTTCCAATATATGTTTATATTTAGAATATCCCTCTCAGAGGGATGGATATCAGACAGCTCTCAGAGACCTTATTTAATTGTCTTCAGGCAGTTTTAGCTTTGAAATATAATCTTTCCCGATATTGTGACTTTTGGAGGACTAGCTGTTTTGAGTGCACTTGTACCAAGTGTATTTCTTTGCTGCAAAAATCCTGGCACTGTGTACATAGAGATTTTATTCATCGCTGGATTAAAAGGATATGGTGTCTTAAATAGATACGCTTCTTTTTTTCTCTCTTTCAATGATGCATTTCTCCAAATGTTTTTTTGCATAATGTATAGGCCTACATTTATTCATTTGGTATCTACATTTTCCTCCTCAAAATGAATGTCTACTGAGACTTTTAGCGGCACTCACATTCCCTGTTGGTGTGCTCCTCCACAATCCAACCAAATGGCAGCGCAACACTATAACCTTTCGTATGAAGTAAGCATGATAAAAATAGTAATTATGGATTTCAGTCCTGTGTTGGTATTTACCTCATTCTGTATGTTGAGCTCCTTGTACTGCAGAGCTACACTTTTCTCCATTTACCATTTGTTTTTTCTTTGTCTGAGGTGTTGAATATGCTTGTGCCTGTTACATACAAGTACCTGTTAATGCCAGTTACTGTGCGTGAGCATGTGCTTTTTCAAAAATGCTTTCATGGTGGTGAGTAGGTGTGTGTGTGTGTAGAGCTACCAGAAGAAAGTGTTGAAAGCCCCAGCTAGCAAGATCGCATCCAGGGTGACTAACAAGCTTAGAATGAGCTTGACTGTTTTCGCAAGCATTGGTATAGTGAAAAGAGTCCTCAACATTGAGAGAAATGCAGGAATCATACTCTAGGCTTCTACTAATTCCATACCCCCCCCCCCTCCAAGCCTCAGTCAGACTGAACCATACTACACCTGGTTAGCTGATGCTACAGTATGCTGTTGGAAACCAAAGAAATACACTTCCACCAGGAAAAACGAGCGGTTGATTTTAGGACATGGGGATTTGAACATTTACAGAGATTGCTGTTCTTATTTGTTTTGTTTAGGGTTTGGAGTCCTTTTTTCAATTATTATTATTTATTTATTTTTTACAGTGGTTAAGAGTGAGTGGATAATTCCTATATAATAGCTTCAGATGTTATATAGGAATTACATACATCTAGGAGTTATATACAACTCTGAAATACCAGTTGTTTAGTATTGGTAAATCTGTAAGCTGTAATTGACATGGTTCCCATGTTTTTTATGTTTTTATTTCACCTTTATTTAACCAGGTAGGCTAGTTGAGAAAAAGTTCTCAATTGCAACTGCGACCTGGCCAAGATAAAGCAAAGCAGTTCGACACATACAACAACACAGAGTTACACATGGAATAAACAAACATACAATCAATAATACAGTAGAATAAGGGATTGGGAAAGTTATGATGATCATATGTTGACTCTATGATCTTTCATGTCCCTATGAATTATGGTGACACGACGATGCACAAAATCAACAAAAGAGACTGGAGCTCAGTGTAGTGTATAACTAGATAACTGTCTGCAGAGCATGTTAAAGTCTGGTTGTGGTTAGGTGAGTGCAATGAAAAGAAAGGCGTTAATGTGATTAAATATTCATGTAAACTGGTGTTTCCCATTCCTCTGTGATATAACTCTTGAACTGGTGCCTCTTCATACTTAGTGCTCTCGAGTTGTTGACTTTGGCTGTTGTGTTGTGTCCTAGTTGATGCATCGTAGTGCCAGATCTGTATTTTCTTTGGCCATGTGGCTCCTGGAGCTGTGGTTCCACGAGCCACTCCACCCTCCTCTTCTGTGTAGGAGGCAGGCTGAGTTAAAAATAGGGACGTTTGGAGGTAGTGGGCAGTCCTTTTCAGAGTGGGAAACTAGCGGAGTATTGGATTTCATCGGTACAAACTCTCTGGCAACTTGCTCAATTTGGATCAAAATTATCATGAAACAGTTCATCAATTATCAATCAAAAAAAAAAAAAAAAAGCTATACTTGCTATACTGTAATTAGCGTATTACCCTTTAGGCCCTCTGCATTTAGATGTTCTAGCATTATTCGGGCAGTGAGCTGATGCAGAGCTCTGAATGGCAGGGAAGCTGAGTCTGCTAATTGCACCAGTGGAGAGTTAAGCACACTGCCCAATGATAACAATGGCCAGCAAATTACAGCATATGTCACTTCTTGTTTTCACCAAATGGCTCTAATGGCATTTATATGCATTGTGTACGTGTTGTAGAGCAAGTCTCACTCACTCATCCTCCACTCGTATCCTTTTGGCGTCCAATAGACCGCTACTTTGGTGATGGAGGTCAGATCCAACTCTAGCAGAGTTAAGCATTGACTCACTTAAGCATTGTATCTATTAGTGGCAATTTTTGCATGTAAATCTTGGTGGGGCAAACTAAAAAAAAAAAGGTATGCATGCCAGCAAAGCCACTACACAACACAACACTAAACAATACATTAATTGCACTATAACGGTGACAAACGGTGCCCACAAACTGTTAGGGCTTACATAAAGCTGTCCCAACAGCAGAGTCCCAACACCGTAACCATTGCTACACCTGGCTATCAGCAGAGCCTTGTTTGGCAGCGAAACAGTTAATTCAGCCTCATTTACTACCTTTTAAAAACCATAGCTGGTATGGAAATGTGGTTTCTACTGACAATTGGGATGTATAAACTATGGAATAAGGGGACGATTAAGACATTGATGAGCGAGCTAAGACGGACGTAGTCAATATAACTATTTGTTCAGAACTTTTAAAATGTACAGCGACAGAATTCAGAACACGGTCGTTCTTACAGTATTCTCCCTCTACACCAAGTCAGAACCATAGGATAAATAAAGGGGGCATATAGAGGACAATGAAAGCTCTTACAATATTCAATAATGACATGTGTCTAAAACAGGCTATAGGCTACATGTGCACCACCAAGTCAGAACAGTAGGCTAAGTTATGAGGGGAAAAGGGACCAAATTATTAGGGTGAGGCACATGGGCTACTAACAGCGTACTACACAACATACACTAAGTATTACTTTCTTAGCTACAGTATACATATCTCCCTGGCATATTACATAATTTATGCAGCAGCATACTATACATTTTTGGACACACCTTGTTGTGCTGTACTCACTTGAACAGGATTTTGTCATCAAAGTCTGGCATTCTCTGGATTTATGATGCTTTCAAGACAACTGGGAACTCTGAAAAAAACTTGGTCAAATCGTGATGTCAGTGACTTCAGGTTGGAGCTCTAGAAAGAGACCCGTGTTCCCAACTTGCAATTCTGAGTTGGATGACCGTTCAAAATGTATTTTCCCAGATTGAGCTAATTTATTTCAGAGTTCCCAGTTGTCTTGAACTCACTGAAGTCTAAGATTTCCCAGTTCCAAGTTCCCAGTTGTTTTGAGAGTAGCAGAAGTCATGCTGGATTGACAGCATGGCCAGTGTTGAATATTTATCCTTTTAAGCTTAGAAGAGAGACCCTTAAACCCAGACTTGGATCACACACCCACTCAACTGAATAGCAGGCTAGTGATTGCTTTGCAATGCTTGCAGTTAGCCACTGATTCCTTCCAAACCACTCATTGTTGAATTTGTGATTTCCAACTTGTTGTGTAATGTTTCAGTCCAATGGCCGATGTGCACTGATACATTTTATCTATAATTTCTCTTCATTATTTATCTTCATATAACAAGGATTGAAAATGATTTGCCAGTAGATTGTAGCCTTGATTAATGATGATAACTCCTAGCTTGCTAGCTAAGTCCAATCAAAGCTACGGTAGATATAATGTGATTTGACATCAATTTATCTGTGGCCAATGACATTGAGCCTTCTTGGATGGCCACTTCTAAGGTAACTCTATGGCAGCACCCAAGGGGCTTTAATTTTTGAGCTCTTCCCATATATTTTGCGGTGACATACAGTAAGTAGTGTCCCCATGAGTGACAGAACACTGAGCCAATCACGGCGCACCTAGAAAGCATTACCAACTCCTACTATTTTCTGCTGCCTGCCTTACCACCAGAGAAAGCACTAAGCTAGGCTGAAACACCTGCATTTTGGAGCTGCCTTACTCAAGAAAGCAAATAAAATACCAAGTTTCTATGAGTCTTTATTAACTCAATGTGTTTTGTGTTTGTTTTTTTTACATTGTTTGCAAACTGATATGTGACACGTATTAATGCCAAAATAACATGCAAACAGGCATCAAATGTTTTCATTTTTAAATGTTATTTCGCTACTGCTCTCAATGCTCTCTTTTCTGCCTGAGCTTTTCATTTTCTCTGAGATGTGGCCAAACAGTGTGACAAGTTGCGTGCAAGGTGAATCATTCATTTGTCCAAGTTTTGTGATATGTCATCCTCCTGCACTCTGATCCATATAGCACAATCATCAAGAAGATGATTAAGGGTCGATGTCTCATATCATGCTAAATATAAAGTGGATTATTAGTCATTCAAAAGAACCAGTTCAAGAAACCATTTAAAGAAGAATTTAGAGTTTCAGTTGGAGAAGAGATGGGTTTTCATGGGAAGGACTGTTAGAATATTTCTCTGAGTGGTTTCCTGCACCCAATTCATCTTGTCCAGATTACTGTGCTGCCCTTTGTGACTGGCAGAAAGGGGGGTTGTGTACTGGCAGTTGTGAAGGGGAAGAACGAGGTTACGAAGTCTCTGCGCATGTGAGGGGAGCTGTTATTAATGACAATAAGGCCCCCCCCCCCCACCCCTAAGGTTGGTGACCTCTAGGTGAGTTCCAGCCAGAAACTGCACACAACCATGTCCTTTCAACATGGCCACTGTCCCGCTTCTATCTCCATCTCATCTATGGGCCCCCTGCTCCCACCACTCCCTGGACAGAATTCAATTACTGCTGGAGTCCTGACCTCTGACCTGTCTCCCCCAGGATGAACCTCATCCTCTGACCCTGATAGAACAAGTGGCCTAGACCACAGTTAACCTTCCCCATGGCTCCCTCCCTCCCACCTCCCCTGTTCCGTCTCTCTCTCTCTCTCTCACCACCAATCTCCAGACCTGTTAGGCTTCCCTTCTTACTGCCTAATGTGTTGATGTGTGACAGCTGAAATGATTGCTGTGTACCTCTCATCTGTTTGTCCAGGTGTGTATGGCTTAATAAGTATATGTTGGATGTCTTTGGTTGAGTACAATTTGATCTGTTTTGCAGTTGTTGCTTAGTCTTAATTAGATGTTTTAAGATTGCAGTATTATTTAATGTATCTGAAGGAGTATTTATCACATTAACATTAAAACCCCTATTTTTCCAGGGCTTTTCAAGGGGAAGAATTTTCTGTATTTACAGATCGATCCATCAACCTTGTTCTAAGCTGCAGTCGATGCTTGTTAAGCCATCACCGTCTCTTAATCACAACACAGATACCTGTTAATTACCAAAAGAGTTCAAGTGTTTTTGCTATTTAAAGAGGGATTTGAGATCGATGCGTTGCTTTGCTCTGGGTCGAGCGGTGAGCACAGTTGACCGTTTAATGAAACATTGTGGGTTCTGCCAGCCTCTGCTGAAGGAGAGGAAGAACACTGAGAATAAGGCAATGAGGATATTAATAGGCAGCTGCATGGACGACACCGTTTCCTAATGGGTCAGGGATAAACCATGAACTTGTAAACTCACAGAGGGGCCTCTCTCTCCCAACTCCCTTCCCTCCATCTCTCTCCCACCCTCTATAGTGTCATCAGTAAGCAGAGAGCTGAGCTCAATAGCCCATGCAGCTCTGCGAGAGCAGCGATTAGACATCTATCAGATTCTCAGCCCCAGTAGAGTTCACTCAAAGGTAAGCCAGTAGTTTACACCCTCTGAGACAATGGGCTTTCTCAGCTTTTGTTCTTCCCCATCCTCTGTGTTGCAAGTACTGTACCTCTGCATTTGATGGATATCTATAAGAGACCCATTGTGTGTCTTGGCTTTGTCCCCCATTGGTAGATTCCTGTATTCATATATGAGTCAAAAAATTATGCATTTGACATAAAAGTATGGACATTAGCACTAGCAGTAGTAGACAATGTACCCTTCATCCTCCTTCACTCCATCTCCACTTTGAGAAATATGAATATGAAGATATACTTCCTTCTTCCTTCCATAGGAGAGTCCACCAGACCCAGCCCACACCTACACCCAGCCCAAACCCAGCCCAATCCAGACCCAGCTCAGACCCAGACCCAGCCCAGACACAGACCACGCCCAGACCACACCCAGACCACACCCAGCGCATACCAGACTCAGCCCAAAACCAGCCCGCACCCAGCCCATACCCAGCCCACACCCAGCCCAACCCAGCCCACATCTAGCCTACACCCAGCCCAACCCAGACCCAGCCCACACCCAGACCAGACACAGTCGGCTGCAGGGCTAATTAAAGCCGCCCTGTGTCCAAGACACAGTCCCAGAGGGCCGTTTTGCTGTGATCACAGCAGGCAGTGGGAGGTTAATCCCAAGAGACTGCAGGCTCAATCTCCCCGCCTTCAGCCTGCACCCCAGGCTAGCACACTCCCATTTCTGTCTAATGGCCCATTGGAACAGCATTGCCTGGGGCTCACACCTACCCTGATTTTCCCTGGCTCCATCGCTCTCGGCCCAGCTTGTTAGGACACTGTGAGGTTCCATGGACAATGTCAGAGTGGACAGTCAACCCCTGTCACCTCCCACAGCCATCTGAATAGGCCAGCCATCACTTACTGGGGCTATGGATCACAGAACATAATCTGCATCAACACAGAACGCACTGGAGAGAATCCACTCTATGCTAATGAAAGAAATGTGAGGGATAATAGATGAAATGACCATCAACAATAACCTTTGTTTGCCACAATATTCATCTGAAAAGTGGAGCTACAGACAACTTTTAATGGTTCAACCCTGAAACATCTATTGAGATCAGTTCACACACATTGCCCTCCTATACCGTGGGTAGTGAATGGTTTAAATAGGACAATGGGTTGAGAATTAAAGTGGAATAATTGTTTGAGGGACAATAGTCTCTATGTGTGTGTAATCTGTGTGTGTATGTGCACTTAAACACTTAATTGGTATTAAAACATGAAATTGTATATTTTTTATATGCTGGATTTATTTATTTTTTTGCACCCATAGTTTTTATTTTATTTCAGAAGGCAGGAAATATGCATCTGCTTTTCCCTGGAGTCTTTTATGCATATCTGTGTGTAATTAATGTGGATTTTGACAGATGGAAGAAAAAAACTGTCCCTGTAAGAGAGAAGGAAGGGTACATGCCACAATGTGTGAAGTGCCGACATGGAGGGAGTCTCTTTTTCTCCAGAGTGCCAGCTGGACTAGCCAGCTCCTTACAGGTAGCTACACACACACACACACACACACACACACACACACACACACTTGAGTTTTGCTGACCATTATAGCTGGGTTTTTGTCTTGCATGAGAGTTGAGATTAGTACTGTGTATATTATTGTTGTATTCGTTTTCCCCTTTCTGTCCCAGATAACATGAGGTGCTGTAGTTAATTTTGTTGTCGTATGAGGTGCTGCTAGAGCTTTAAAGATCACATTTGACCAAGATAGTCCTAATCCACTACTTAAATTGCATTAAATTGTGTATATACTGTGCTGTTTGAAGGAGTGCTATTTTTTAAACTCATCTTTGTATAATTTAAGTATTAATGTAGCTACATTATCGCGCTGTCTTTGCCTGGTAGCAAAAACAAATGAGGATTACAACGGTTGAGAAGGCAACAGGTCATGGTTGGTAAGCTGCCCAGGGGGGTCAACGATGGAGTCTGTCTCTGACAGGCTGTGGAGGAGGCTCCATTGTTGTTGGTATGTTTAGGTATTACCTGGAGGCACTATCGCTGAGACTACAGCATTATCCTATTATTAGGCTTAGTTGTTTACGCTTATTGCTGCTTGTCAGGTAGGTAAAAGTATCCCACTGAAGATTTGTATTTCCAAAAATGTTTATTTCCATGACTACAGTCTTGTCTCATTCAGGTACACCGGCTTACGATAATAATAATAATTTTCTGAGGTCTTAAGAATCTCTAGATAGGACACAACAAGCAGATTGTGAAAGCAAGTGTGAACATCATGTTATCTTGTATAAAGTGACAGTGGTGGTCTTCACTGCACCTCCAAAACAGGGTCTGAAATGTGATTGGCTGTTACTGTCAGAGCAACCTATTTCTGCTGTACCTGCTCATGCCCTAGCAGCACATATAGCACCGTGCTCATGTCTCCTGTCTTAATTACTGCATGGAGACCTTGTGAGTTGGGACTAGCCTTGATTGATGCCTCTGTTTGCAGGAAAAGTGAACATAATAAAAAAAAATCCCATCATATGGTCTGACAGATTTTGGGCACAGAACCAGGGATGACAAATGTGCTCTAGCAATAATTCAATCTGCTCACATAATTCTCTAACTTTGAGGGACAGACAGAGTGGAATATTTTGTGCAATTAAAACGCCAAGTTATCGTCCAGTGACTGTGATCAAGTGTTTACTTGAGATGGATTTTCACAAGAATTACCCACTGACAGATTGAAGGGAGTAAAGATACACCAGAAGGGACAGAATGAAGGCATGAATATGTTCACAACTACTTAGTTAATGTAACCTCCAACACTCCATTGTTGATAACTGACAGGCTAGCCACAGCAGTATCAGATCCAAAACCTCATTAAATGAATGTTGGAAGCTACTTTTTATAAAATAGTGTCTATCATTTTTGTTTTCAGGGGAAAGGTCATGTTTCAATGATGTTTGACCCTGACGCTCCCAGCTGTAGTAAACCAACTTGCTCTCATTGGAGGCGCTACCTGGTGGCGGACATAAAGGTAAGCAGACAAATAAAATGGGTATGCTTTTTTCAACACTTACTGGACAGGACATCCAAACCGGATACAACATTTAAATTCAAGGTCTGTCAATAATATTCAGCCTGTATCAAATAGAGAATGTCACTGTTGTAGTTAAATATGCCATTATGTGATACCTGTAAGATTTTGTTTCCTGAATTGGAGACTAGGTTGCAAGGCTTAAATCGTATGAATGGTAGAGTTTTTAAGCCCACCATGTTAAAAAGGGGAAGTACTTTTTCATATCATGCATCTTGTGCAATAAATGCCTGTGACAAAAGTGTGGGAGTAAGTCACACTAAATGACGGGGAAAGTTTGTGAGGCCCTGTCAGCAGCAATTTCCCTCTGCTGCTGATCGAGAGTCTGGGACGTGTCAATGCAAGCGTGTGAGACTGTGATTGAGGAGAGCAGCATGCGTGGCGAGTAGAGGAGCAGGCTCTATAGAGCTGTGGGCCTTCAGCTCCCCCTCCAGTGGAGAGATCTTGGCAGAACATCCTCCCTTCATCTGTTCCCCGAGGCAGAGCAGCTCCTCCAATGATCCACACTTCTCCATATTTTACACCCCCGAAATGGGCACTGTTCCGATCCCCCTATTTCTCTTCATGTTTTGCTCATCTTCCTCCATCCATTTGTTTTCACGTTCCTGCGTTCTCACGCCAAATGTGTGTTAAGTTGTTGATTGCCTCAAATATTGTGAGGTTTTGCAGACATTTTTGAATTCCACTGCAACCCAGTGATTAACCTAGTTGATTAGCACTAGTGACTTGAAGAGCAGCCATACAAGCAACAGAGAAGGTTTGACACATTTTGCTTCTCTTTGTTATCATAGAGGCTTAATGAAATCTATACAAATGTGATATGACTGGGAATTTTTGCCAGGATTATAATCCATAATGTTCACGAAATGAAATTGAAAACTCAACATTGTGATTCATTAGGCTGTTTAATTGCGTCGCATCGTACTGTGTTTTGAAAGTTCTATATCTTGAAAACGTGATTGCTGTATCAACAGTGGACGAAGGAAACAAATACTAAATACAGTTTTGAGTGGTAGGTATTTTTTTGCCTTTAAGCTTTGGAGACACAACCATGTTCTTGCTTGATTTTCAAAAACTGTCCTAGTATTGGTAATGAATCATTAGTATAATGATGACAAGTTCACTAACTGTTACAGTCCACTTTGTTACAGAGCAGTGACCTAATTTAGATGAGTTCTCATACAGTGCCTTCAGAAAGTATTCACACCCCTTGACTTTAATTAAAAAGGAAAAGCTGAAATGTCTTGAGTCAATAATTATTCAACCCTTTTGTTTTGCCAAGCCTAAATAAGTTCAGGAATGAAAATGTGCTTAATAAGTCACATAATAAGTTCCATGGACTCACTCTGTGTGCAATAATAGTGTTTAACATGATCTGTAAGATCCCTCAGTCGAACAGTGAATTTCAAGTACAATTTCAACCACAAAGATCAGGGAGGTTTTTCAATGCTGAATACAAAGTGTTGTTTGTGGCAAATCCAACACAACACATCACTGTGTTCCACTTTTCATATTTTCAAGCATGGTGGTGGCTGCATCCTGTTATGAGCATGCTTGTCATCGGCAAGGACTAGAGAAACAACATCCTAGAGGAAACCCTGCTTCAGTCTGCTTTCCACAGACACTGGGAGACAAATTCACCTTTCAGCGGGACAATTCCCTAAAACACAAGGTCAAATATAAACTGGAGTTGCTTACCAAAACGACATTGAATGTTCCTGAGTGGCCTAGTTACAATTTTGACTTAAATCGGAAAATTGCTGTCTAGCAATGATCAACAACCAATTTGACACATCTTTTTTTTTTAAATAATGAATTATATTGTACGACCAGAAGTGCAAAGCTCTAAGACACTTACCCAGAAAGACTCACAGTTGTAATCACTGCCAAAGGTGATTCTAATATGCATTGCCTCAGGGAGTTGAATACTTATCTATTCAAGATATATCTGTTTTATTTTCATCAATACATTTTTTTATACATTTTTCTTCTACTTTGACATTACTGAGTATTTTCTGTAGATAAAAAAATGACAATTAAATCTATTTTAATCCCACTTTGTAACACAACAAAATATGGAAAAAGTCAAGGAGTGTGAATACTTCCTGAAGGCACTGTAGCTGACAATATCATACTCCACCATTAACTTACAGTACACCTCCCTTTTAAAGGTCCTTACTGTCTGGCCACTTGACCAGTTGAGAATAAACAAATGTATTTTAGGTGCGCTGACAGACAACTTCTCTGCCAGCAATTCAATTTCCTGTCACTTGTGTGGGCGTTGACATGGATTACCTGCGTGGTGATTGGCCAGTGTGGCAGGATGTTTGGGTGATGGCGGCTGGTGGTTGGTCAGGGGGGTTAAGGAGGATTCTGAGTGATGCCTACCCTCAGTGGGAGGTGTTTAATTGCTGGGAATGACTAGGTGACATCATATAACCTCCATTTAGTTATAACAATTGTGGTTGTAAATGTGTTGAATTATTTCTAAATACCTTTGGGGGTTTACACTAATATAGTGCCTTCAGAAAGTACACCTAGAATTTTCCACATTTTTTGTGTTACAAAGTGGGATTAAAATGTATTTTTATTGTCATTTTTGGTCAAATATCTACACAAAATACTCTGTCATGTCAAAATTATAGCATTTATAACATTTATGAAAAATGAAACACTAATATGGTATCTTGATTAGATAAGTATTCACTCCCTGAAATAATACACCTTTGGCAGCGATTACAGCTGTGGGTCAGTTTGGGTTCGTCTTTAAGAGCTTTGCACACCTGGATTGTACAATATTTACCCATTATTCTTTTTTAAAATTTTCAAGCTCTGTCAAGTTGGTTGTTGATCATTGGTAGAAAGCCATTTTCCAGTCTTGCCATAGATTTTAAAGCTGATTTAAGTCACAAATTGTAACAAGGCCACTCGAGAATATTCAATGTCTTCTTGGTAAGCAACTCCAGTGTAGATTTGGCCTTGTGTTTTAGGTTATTGTCCTGCTGAAAGGTGAATGCATCTCCCAGTATTTGTTGGAAAGGAGACTGAACCAGGTTTACGAAGCTGTGTTACATTTCCTTTTATCCTGAAAAAACTCAATACATTTTAGCTTTTCATTTTTTATTCATTTCAACAACGTTCTACAAATAAGGTATTGTGTTCAGGCCAGTGACACAAAATCTCAATTGAATCCATTTTAAACTCAGGCTGTAACACAACAAAATGTGGAAAAAATAAAGGGGTGTGAATACTTTCTGAAGGCAACGTATGTACAGGTAATGTTCAAATGAATAACCCTTGTATTTTTACTTTCTTTAGGATATTTTTTTTCAGAAGAATCTGATCATTCTCTGACCCTTTATTGAATATAATATTTGTTTTTAAAATTTTGCAAGTAAAGTTAAAACCAAGATAGCGGTGGCAATATGTTCTTGAAAATGTAAATGAGGTCATTATTTGTCTGCTGCTTTTTTCAGGTATTTTTTGAAAGTAAGACCATGGGTTACCACTGGTCACGCCATGCTGTTAGCTATCATCAACATTACAAAACATTAAAGTTATTCACTCAATGAAATTGGCAATTCGTTTTCTTTTTACCCCTTTTGATTTGTGTCAGTTATTCAATATGCATGGGGGTAGAGGTGAATGTGGAATCGGGGGTAAGGTCAGAGGTAAAACTGTTTGAAAATGAATATGCTCATTCCCAATAGTTAGTTAGTAGCCATACTCCATATACAGTCAATTCCAAAATTATTGCCACCCTTGATCGAAAGGAGCAAAAATAATCTAAATGAAATAATACAAATACAGAGACATATTAAATGGGACAATTGGATTATGTTACACTAATATGATTGCTCAGAGAAATAGATTTTGTTTAACAAGTAAAATAAATCATCTAAAAAGATATGTGTCAAAAAGTTTGGCACCCCAAAAGATTCTTGTAAATAAAATCAAACAAAATTGAATCTGCATCAACATTCTACTTTTGTAAATTAATCTCAGTTTAAGAAATGGTATTGTGGCCTTTTATGGCTTCCTGTTTAACTTGGGTATAACAATTAGGTAACAAGCATGTAAAGTCCCATTGTCACCATGGGGAAAGGCAAAGAACTCACAAATGGAAAGAGACAAATGGTTGTTGACTTTCAGATAATCGGTACAAACAAACTACTGAAAAAACAAATATACCACGTACCACTAATAGGGCAACAACTAAGAAGTTTAAAACTCTGGAACAGTAGTAAACTTGTCTGTATCTTGTCCCCACACACATTGTGGGGACAAGATAAACCCTTATTCTAAAATGTATTAAAACATGTAAAAATTACCATCAATCTACACACGATAGCCCATAATGACAAAAGCAAAAACAGGTTTTTAGACATTTTTGCAAATTTATAAAACATACAAAACGGAAAAATCACAATTCAAATCTAATTTTATTTGTCAAATACACATATTTAGCAGATGTTATTGCGGGTGTAGCTGAAATGCTTGTGTTCCTAGTTCCCAACAGTGCAGTAGTATCTAAAATCTCTTCACCACAATACACACAAATCTAAAAGTAAAAGAATGGAATGAATTAATATAGAGTTGAAGTCAGAAGTTTACATACACCTTAGCCAAATACATTCAAACTCAGTTTTTCACAATTCCTGACATTTAATTCCCTGTTTTAGGTCAGTTTGGATCACCAGTTTATTTTAAGAATGTGAAATGTCAGAATAATAGTAGAGAGAATGATTTATTTCAGATTTGAATTCTTTCATCACATTCCCTGTGGGTCTGTCACATCCTGACCTTAGTTCCTTTTTTTATGTCTCTATTTTAGGTTGGTCAGGGCGTGAGTTGGGGTGGGCATTCTATGTTTGTATTTCTATGTGTTTGGCCTGGTATGGTTCCCAATCAGAGGCAGCTGTCAATCGTTGTCTCTGATTGAGAACCATACTTAGGCAGCCTGGTTTCGCCCTTGAGTTGTGGGTAGTTGTTTTCTGTTTCGTATCTGTACCAGACAGAACTGTTTTGGTTTCGTTCGTTCACGTTGTTGTTTTTTTCAGTATTCTATTAAAATAATTCTGAACAAGTACCACGCTGCACCTTGGTCCTCACCTTCTTCCACCTACGACAGCCATTACAGGGTCAGAAGTTTACATACACTCAATTTGTATTCGGTAGCTTTGCCTTTAAATTTTTTAACTTGGTCAGGGCTTTGTAATGGCCACTCCAATACCTTGATTTTGTTCTCCTTAAGCCATTTTGCAACAACTTTGGAAGTATGCTTGGAATCATTGTCCATTTGGAAGACCCATTTGCAACCAAGCTTTAACTTCCTGACTGATGTCTTGAGCTTCAATATATCCACATAATTTCCTTCCTCATGATGACTTCTATTTTGTGAAGTGCACCAGTCTCTCCTGCAGCAAAGCACCCCCACAACATGATGCTGCCACCCCCGTGCCTCACGGTTGGTATGGTGTTCTTTGGCTTGCAAGCCTCCCCATTTTTCCTCCAAACATAACGATGGTCATTATGGCCAAACAGTTCCATCAGACCAAAGGACATTTCTCCAAAAAGTATGATCTTTGTCACCATGTGCAGTTGCAAACCGTAGTCTGTTTTTTTGTTATGGCGGTTTTGGAGCAGTGGCTTCTTCCTTGCTGGGTGGCCTTTCAGGTTATGTTGATATAGGTCTCGTTTTACTGTAGATATGGATACTTTTATACCGGTTTCCTCCAGCATATTCATAAGGTCCTTTGCTGTTGTTCTGGGATTGATTTGCACTTGACTTACCAAAGTGCGTTCATCTCTAGGAAACAGAACGTGTCTCCTTCCTGAGCGGTATGACGGCTGCGTGGTCCCATTGTGTTTCTACTTGCGTACTATTGTTTGTACAGATGAACGTGGTACCTTCACGCGTTTGGAAATTGCTCCCAGGGATGAACAAGACCTTTGGAGGTCTACAAATATTTTTCTGAGGTCTTGGCTGATTTATTTTTATTTTCCAATGATGTCAAGCAAAGAGGCATTGAGTTTGAAGGTAGGCCTTGAAATACATCCACAGGTACACCTCCAATTGACTGAAATTATGTCAATTAACCTATCAGAAGCTTCTAAGTCCATGACATCATTTTCTGGAATTTTCCAAGCTGTTTAAAGGCACAGTCAACTTAGTGTATGTAAACTTCTGACCCACTAGAATTGTGATACAGTGAATTATATGTGAAATAATCTGTCTGTAAATAATTTTGGGGAAAATTACTTGCGTCATGCACAAAGTAGATGTCCTAACCAACATGCCAAAACTACAGTTTGTTAACAAGAAAGTTGTGGAGTGGTTGAAAAATGAGTTTTAATGACTCCAACCTAAGTGTATGTAAACTTCCGACTTCAATTATATAAATATTATATTGAGCAATGTCGGAGTGGCATAGACTAAAATAACATAGAATACAATACAGTATATGCTTGAGATGAGTAAAGCAGTATGTCAAAATTATTTAAACATTATTAAAGTGACTGGTGTTCCATTATTAAAGTGGCCAGTGATTCCAAGTCTATGTATATAGGGCAGCAGCCTCTAAGGTGCAGGGTTGCATAACCGGTTGGAAGTTGTCTAGTGATCGCTATTTAACAGTCTGATGGCCTTAAGATAGAAGCTATTTTTCAGTCTCTCGGTCCCAGCTTTGATGCACCTGTACTGACCTCACCTTCTGGATGGTAACGGGGTGAACAGGCCATGGCTCAGGTGGTTTATATTCTTGATGATCTTTTTGGCCTTCCTGTGACATCGAGTGCTGTAGGTGTCCTGGCGGGCAGGTAGTTTGCCCCCAGTGATGCGTTGGGCAGACCGCACCACCCTCTGGGTACATAAGTATTCAGACCCTTTACTCAGTACTTTGTTGAAGCACCTTTGGTAGCAATTACAGCCTTGAGTCTTCTTGGGTATGACGCTACAAGCTTGGCACACCTGTATTTGGGGAGTTTATCCCATTCTTCTCTGCAGATCCTCTCAATCTCTGTCAGGTTGGATGGGGAGCATCACTGCACAGCTATTTTCAGGTCTCTCCAGAGATGTTTGATCGGGTTCAAGTCCGGGCTCTGGCTGGGCCACTCAAGGACATTCAGAGACTTGTCCCAAAGACACTCCTGCGTTGTCTTGGCTGTGTTCTTAGTGTTGTTGTCCTGTTGGACGGTGAACCTTTGCACCCTGGAACAGGTTTTCATCAAGGACCTCGCTCTACTTTGCTTTGTTCCTCTTTCTCTTGATACTGACTAGTCTCTCAGTCCCTGCTGCTGAAAAACATCCTCAAAGCATGAGGCTGCCACCACAATGCTTCACTGTAGGGAGGGCGTCAGGTTTCCTCCAAACGTGATGCTTGGCATTCAGTCCAAAGAGTTCAATCTTGGAAACCTTTGTTTGCAATTACAGAGATCATACGTTTCCTGCAGTTCTTGACCAGGTTTGCACACACTGCAGCAAGGATTTTGGCCCACTCCTCCATACAGGCCTTCTCCTCCAGATCCTTCAGAGATGGGGCAATATGGACTTTCAGCTCCCTCCAAAGATTTTCTATTGGGTTCAGGTCTGGAGACTGGCTGACCACTCCAGGACCTTGAGATGCTTCTTACGGAGCAACGACCCATCTTCAATGCTCTTACTGAGGGAAGGAGGTTGTTGGTCAAGATCTCGCGATACATGGCCCCATCCATCCTCCCCTCAATACGGTGCAGTCGTCCTGTCCCCTTTGCAGAAAAGCATCCCCAAAGAATGATGTTTCCACCTCCATGCTTCACAGTTGGGATGGTGTCCTTGGGGTTGTACTCATCCTTCTTCTTCCTCCAAACACGGCAAGTGGAGTTTAGACCAAAAAGCTCTATTTCTGTCTCATCAGACCCCATGACCTTCTCCCATTCCTCCTCTGGATCATCCAGATGGTCATTGGCAAACTTCAGACGGGCCTGGACATGCGCTGGCTTGAGCAGGGGGACCTTGCATGCGCTGCAGGATTTTAATCAATGATGGTGTAATGTGTTACTAATGGTTTTCTTTGAGACTGTGGTCCCAGCTCTCTTCAGGTCATTGACCAGGTCCTGCCGTGTAGTTCTGGGCTGATCCCTCACCTTCCTCATGATCATTGATGCCCCACGAGGTGAGATCTTGCATGGAGCCCCAGACTGAGGGTGATTGACCGTCATCTTGAACTTCTTCCATTTTCTAATAATTGCACCAACAGTTGTTGCCTTCTCACCAAGCTGCTTGCCTATTGTCCTGTAGCCCATCCCAGCCTTGTGCAGGTCTACAGTTTTATCCCGATGTCCTTACACAGCTCTCTGGTCTTGGCCATTGTGGAGAGGTTGGAGTCTGTTTGATTGAGTGTGTGGACAGGTGTCTTTTATACAGGTAACGAGTTCAAGCAGGTGCAGTTAATACAGGTAATGAGTGGAGAACAGGAGGGCTTCTTAAAGAAAAACTAGCAGGTCTGTGAGAGCGGGAATTCTTACTGGTTGGTAGGTGATCAAATACTTATGTCATGCAAGAAATTGCAAATTAATTACTTAAAAATCATACGATGTGATTTTCTGGATTTTTGTTTTAGATTCCGTCTCTCACAGTTGAAGTGTACCTATGATAAAAATTACAGACCTCTCCATGCTTAGTAAGTAGGAAAACCTGCAAAATTGGCAGTGTATCAAATACTTGTTCTCCCCACCCTACGTGCCTTTTGGCAAACTTCACGCGGGCTGTCGTGTGCCTTTTACTTAGGAGTGGCTTCCGTCTACCACTCTACCATAAAGGCCTGATTGGTGGAGAGCTACAGAGATGGTTGTTCTTCTGGAAAGGTCTCCCATCGCCACAGAGGAATTCTGGAGCTCTGTCAGAGTGACCATTGGTTTCTTGGTCACCTCCCTGACCAAGGCCCTTCTCCAAAGATTGTTCAGTTTGGCCGGGCGGCCAGCTCTAGAAAGAGTCTTGGTGGTTCCAAATTTCTTCCATTTAAGAATGATGTGTCCACTGTGTTCTTGGAGAACTTCAATGCTGCAGAAATGTTTTGGTACCCTTCCCCAGATCTGTGCCTAGACACAATCCTGTCTCGAAGCTCTGCGGACAAGTCCTTCGACCTCATGGCTTGGTTTTTGCATGCACTGTCAACTATGGGACCTTATATAGACAGGTGTGGGCCTTTCCAAATCATGTCCAAACAATTGCATTTACCACAGGTGAACTCCAATCAAGTTGTAGAAACAAGGATGGTCAATAGAAACAGGATGTACCTGAGCTCAATTTTGAGTCTCATAGCAAAGGGTCTGAATACTTAAGTAAATAAGGTATTTGTGTTTTTAATTTTTAATACGTTTGCAAAAAAATCAGAAAACCTTTTTTTGCTTTGACATTATGGGGTGTTGTTTGTAAATTAATGAGGAATATGTTTATTTAATCCATTTTATAATAAGGCTGTAAAGTAACAAAATATGGAAAAAGTCAAATACTTTCCGAAGTCTGAATACTTTCCGAAGGCACTGTATGGTCAGATGAGACGAAAATATAGCTCTTTGGCCACGCACACTAGTGGAGGGTTTGGCCTCGAAAGAAGGATGCATATGCAGAAAATATCCTCATACCCATTGTAAAATATGGTGGTGTATCTTAGATGTTGTGGGGCTCTTTAATTTCCACTGGACCTGGGGCCCTTGTTAACGTCTACGGCGTAAACTCCACCAAGTACCAGGAGATTTTAGCCAAAAACCTGGTTGTCTCTGCCAGGAAGCTTAAACTTGGCCGCAAGTGGATCTTCCTGCAAGACAATGACCCCAAGAAAACATCAAAATCCACAAAGAAATTGTTAATTGACAACAAAATCAAGATTTTGCAATGGCCATCTCAGTCTCCAGACTTGAACCCCATTAAAATCCTGTGGTTTGAATTGAAGAGGGCAGTCCATAAGCGCAGACTAATGGATATTAAGTATCTGGAAGGAGGTATGGAGGAATTATCTTCTTAACTGAGGCCTCATTAGAGAAAGCATGCTAACAGAGCAAGGACATGCTGGCTCACTCAAAGGGCTGAGTCTTTACTGTATCTAAAGAACCAGTTTTTCCCTCTCACTAGCACATCTGCTGATAGAATGTCTCTTCATCCTGTGCCAGCTCCCATGCCAAAATCCACTTGTATTTCAGAGGGCTACTTTAAATGTCGACATACTTTATTAATTTGAAACAACACAGTTGAGTTAACATTTCTGTCACTCTCTGTTTTCATTGTCTTTCCTTGTCCATTGAGACAATGAAGAAAATACATGTAAAGCTTCTTGATGATGTTTGATATTTATCAACTATTGTTACCCTACAACCGTTATTAGCTGGTGCTGCCTGTTACCATACAACCGTTAATAACTCGTGATGGAGCTGTGTAATTGCTGCTTAAACCTCTTATCTTTGAAGTGGAATCATGAAATGTACATCTCAGGGTTCTGTGATTCTCTTGGCTCAGGTCTCTGTGCTCTTTCACTCAGCCCTCTGTGTCTGTGGAGGCTCCTTCTCTCAGCTTCAATTGTCTCAGCATTGTGTATCACAGTGTCTCTCATCTTTAATTGCTCCCTACAGCTCCCTTCCTCTCTGTCCTCTTAGCTGTTGTTTCTTTATGCAAGCTGATCTGAATTGCATCAATTCATATTTCGGATTCGTTTTTCAGGAGTGAAAAACTATTAGACTTCAATATATATAGTCAATTGCTCTTCTGCTCTGACAATGCAGGGTATGCTGAGTAGATCATTTCAAATTAGTATTTTATTTTTCAGTGATGTTTTATGAGTACATAGAGCTGAATTACATTTTGAAAATAGGGTTCTCACCGTATTGTGTATCAACTTGCAGTAAAGATGTGATTTGGTTAGAGCAGATGGTGAATGGGTTAATAGCTGTATATTTGATAAGCTGAAATACCCCCCAGTTTATGCTCACTCCTATTGACCTCTTAAGCTAAATGAAATGTAGGATACCCTAAACAGTTTGTGGTGTTTTGCATCAATTATGGACAATCCTCAACAGCTTGTTCTCTCTGTGACTAACTTGGCTTCCAGATTGTGTGCCTCTCACTCCCTCTCTCTCCTCTCCCAGAGTCTTAATCAATGCTGATGTTCTTGTATTGTCTTGCAGCGATAATTAACAAGCAAGTCATTAGTATCTAAAAAGAGCCTGCTTATGTAAATACACTGTTGTTGGATGTAACAGTTTTTTTGGTTTTTAACCCTCATCCTCCAGCTACAGTTTGCACTTTACACAGCAGTATACAGAAACTTAGAAAAAACTGTCGTTTATTATTGTTTATGTGGTATACAGCACCCTTTTGAGCCTAAGCCTTTGGGGAGGGGGGGTTCTACTAAGCTAACATATGGAATTGTTTTAAGATGATTATACCTTAGATCATTTAGCAATTTGATAGTTTTTTAAATGATTTGATGAAATAGCCTTACTGCTATTAGCCCATAGAAACACATTGAATAACACGTTCATACATGGCAAAACAGATCATCGAAAAATAAAATCGAAGCATGTTTTGATGTGTCTGTCCTATATCTTAGAGATATAAGAAAGCTCTTTTTGGGGGGGACCCATATTTAACCCCTTTGTTTTTGGCACATTCTACCCCCTATTAACTTTTGTTCATTTTGGCCACCCAGTGCTCGGTTACCTTAAGAAGACTCTTGTGAAGCTTATGGGGGTCGTAGAGCAAAACAGCTAACATTCGTGAGCGTCTCAGCTTTCGATGGTGGGGTCATATTCATTTTTGTAGCCCAAACTGTTCAGCTTTAACAAACGATTTTGCTAGAAGACCTGTTTAGAGTGGGGAAGTCGGTGTCACTGACTTGAGACGACTCCCGTGAAGCTTCTGGGCATCGTAGAAAAAAACAGTTTGGACTTCACAGACGTTTTCGTGAAAAGTAACTTTTCGGCATCCTCTCTTGTCTGGCAAACACAGATTTCTGAACCGCCTGTCTACCGTATAGTCAAATGGCTGACACCGGTGGATTCAATGGATTTCTACACAGCCCAGTCTCTAGCGTGAACACTCAGGGTTTTTAAAAATAAAATGTGATGATATCACCAATTTCCACACGGGCGATAGACCTCAGAGGGTTTTAATGGATTGCAGATATTGTGATAGTATGCAACCTGAAGATAATAATGCACTATTTATATGCAGCACCAAGCCAATCTCTGTACACATAGTGACTGTTACCTTCCATGGGAGAATCCAAGGGTCCAGACCCAGACCTCTGGCATGACTTACATAATCAGGGGTAAAGGACATGGCTGACAGACAGACTAACTGACCCATGTGAATCTGTTTAGGCTCCTCTAGGACATACAAATACAAACAGTGAAGTATTGTGATGGTGTTAGACCAGGTGCTGTTGTGTTTGTGTACTCTGTTGTAGCCTGTAGGGATGCTGCACTCCGCCCCTCAAGATGTCCTTTGACTAACGATAGGATTATATTTTCCCCCTAAAGGACAGTGCTTTTCAAGAAGTCAGCGTGTCAAGTACACTCATGTACTTGTCTTAGTTGGACTGTGCTGTGGCTGTCAAGGAGGAATTTCTGCCTCTTAATCGTTTGACCCAAGGAAGATACTGTAGGAGTTTGTTTTGTTAGGTCTCTATGAAAGTAAACTGAGGTCTTTTCAATTCAATTGTATACATTTGTTGAGACCTCCTTTATAACCTCTGCTATAGTTAGCTAAATATTTTTCTGGGAAATATTTTTGTGGTTTATTTCATGTAATTATCCAGATTGCACTTTAATTAAAAAAAAATATTTGATAGACAACTCCCTCCCAGAAAGACGGCCAAAAAATATTTAGCCAAAGGCCAAGCAAACCTTGCTTAGCACCAGCCTGAGAACAAAGAACCATTGCTATTATTCCTAATTCAACTGTTATTGTGCTCTCTGCTGAATTTTAGATTCTTCTACCTCTCTGCTGCGCTCTCGCTCCTTCTCCCTCTCCGTGCTTTGCACCTCATGGTGGGAACATCTGTCTGGCATCAGTGTGGAGCCTAGCTGTGCAGATTGGAGCAGGTAGAGGAGCACATTGAAGCCCAGCTAATGATGAGAGTGTCTGCCCTCTCTCTTGGAGGAGACGCAAGCTGCTGCTTCACGTCACTCACTCCACTCATACGCCCAGGGAAGCAGATTTCCAAACATATGCAGTATGTTTTTAATCCAGTAGAGCACTTCAGTTCCCAACAAACACAAATAACCTTACGGGACATCCATATCCTATGACAAAGGAATTTAAAAATTATATTTTTTCTGAATGTGATTTCTTTTTTCAAAAAGTTGCTAAACACACCTAAGTTAGCCGTTTGTGTGTGTAAGGTTTTCAAAAAATTTGAGAGAAGTACTCGTCAATGCCAAGTCATACAAATAAAAACTTAATGTCTACTTTTCCAGTTTAAACATGTTTATACACATGTTGTAATTCCTATGTTACCTCTGTTATTCCTTGAGAACATTCTTTGGATTTTAGACGTGGTAAAATTGTTAGAATAGCATTCCTCAATTGAGTAAGCATCTGGTTTTTATATCTTCGATACAGAGATTGATGTGTCTTTCAGAACACTCACTGTAACATAGGAGGTTGATGGCACCATAATTGGAGAGGACGGGCTCATAGTAATGGCTGGTACGGGATTAATGGAATGGTATCGAACTTATCAAACCCACGATTTCCATGTTTGATTCCATTTACTCCATTCCAGTCATTATTATGAGCCATCCTCCCCTCAGCAGCTTCCTGTGCATTGTAATGCCTCTAAGGCTAATGTGCTAAAATGAAATGCACTCTCATATGAAGCCAATGCTTAGTATTGTATTGATGGTTAGTATGAATCAAACCCAGACAGAAATTGTTCTTGTGTTGAGCACTTACTTTTTGATTTGGAAGTATTTGACACTTCCCTTGGTGTCAGTCAACAATAGCCCCTATTGTTGAGGGGGTTTCCATCCTGCTGTTCTCTCTGGCCAGACAAATGTCAGAGGTGCTGTTAACTGGAGGTCATCATGAGAAAGTCATCGTCTCACCAAACTCACACAGCCACTCCCTCCTTCCACACACCCACCCATTCAGAGGCCATTATTAAGTGTAGTGCATGATCGTTTTTGTGTGCGTGCATGCGTGTGAGTGATTTGGTGAATGAGGTGTGCGTGCAGGACTGTGTGGGTGGGAGGGCGGGCACACGCCCCCACCTACCAGCCTAATGTGGGTTCATAATCATGCATGGTAAAATCACGCAGGTAAAAATGTCAATCTTGGTATGAGGTCTACAATTAAAAAGTGCACAGGTTAAATGCAATAATCATACTATGGCTCCTACAAGAAGCTTGTCCTTGTTGTAAGCATATTAACAAACAGGTTATGCTGCAGTGTGGGCTGCCGTTCGCTGCTGCAGTTCGCTCTGTGCTACCTAAAGGGGGCATTACATAAGAATCCTCCGCTCCCTTGTCAGATTCATCCCCCGTCCACACACACAGTACTTGTGTTGGTAACCTTTGCATCCTCTCCATCACTATAACAACTGGCCTCCCAGCAGCGCCTGCTCTGGTTTGCTGTTGCGAGGTGACTGAGAAGGTTTCGCTGCAGAAGGAATGAGAGCAGCTTTGCCTTTGAGTTCCTGTGAGAGACTTGTTATGATCATGAAGGATGAGAAAGGAGCTGGGAATAGGCATCTGTGAATCTGAAGGTTTTAGGCGTTTTTTGTCTAGTTGAGTCTCTGAGTAGTTTTGTTGTGACGTGATATTTTTGGTCTCTGCATTTTGTAGTTGGTCTCTATCACTGTGCATTGTTTTAGAAGAGTTGAAATAGTAGTTATTTCATCCCTGATACTGTAGTATATCAGTGTGTTATCTCAATTTCGCCAAGCACATTGTCCTGGATGTATTAAAGTACCTCTCTAAGAACAAAAAGGACAGCCCTAAAAGCCCTCTCTAATCCAGTCTGTCATAGTGTAGACAGTTGAAAAACAGATTGGACCATCTCCATGCAAACGACTGTTTAAAACCACTAGCTTCATACATAAAGACGCTTCTTTTAATATGTGCCCCCTTTCTTCACACCCACAATCATTGTGTATAAAATCCTGTTTTTCCTGAAAAGATTTCGACTCACAGCCACAGACAATGTTCCCCCACACAAGCTGTTGTATTTGTCATCCCCCTCCCCCCTTAGTCAGTAAAGCAGGATCTTTGGCAGTCGTCAGTGTGTGAGCACTGTATCCAGGGAACAGGTGGAGGCTCAATGAAGCCTGCCTACCTGTTCTTGTGTAAGCTGGTCAATCTCCACAGATATGGAGAGCAGGAGAAAGGGAAACGAAGGAGGGATAGAGTGAATGAATGGCGGAGTTAAAGGGAGGCAGAGGCCACAGAGGAAAGCCCATTCTGTGAGGGGGAGCACTGTGACTCCTCTTAGGGTGAGGTGAAGAGGAGGGAGGAAGGCATGCTGATACAAAAACCTCACCAACAACCATCACCTAAAATAGCACTCACTGAAGTGGATGCTTGCTGGTCAATTATATACTTAAAAACCTAAGCCTTCCCAAAATATCCACAAACCTCTTAGAATATGTGTGGCCTGATAATCAAGGGTGATTACAGTGCATTTGGAAAGTATTCAGACGCCTTGACTTTTTCCACATTTAGTTACGTTACAGCCTTATTCTAAAATTGATAAAATTAATCTACAAACAATCCCCCATAATGACAGTTTTTTTTTTTTTTTTTGCAAATTTATACAAAAATAAAAATACTTTTTTATAGAAGTATTCAGACCCTTTGCTATGAGACCCGAAATCAAGCCCAGGTGCATCCTGTTTCCTTTGATCATCCTTGAGATGATCTGGGGAAGGGTACCAAAACATTTCTGCAGCATTGAAGGTCCCAAAGAACACAGTGGCCTCCATCATTCTTAAATGGAAGAAGTTTGTAACCACCAAGACTCTCCCTAGATCTGGCCGCCCGGCCAAACTAAGCAATCAGGGGGAGAAGGGCCTTGATCAGGGAGGTGACCAAGGACCCGATTGCCACTCTGACAGAGCTCCAGAGTTCCTCTGTCGAGATGGGAGAACCTTCCAGAAGGACAATCATCTCAACAGCACTCCACCAATCAGGCCTTTATCATAGAGTGGCCAGCTCGAAGCCACTTCTCAGCAAAAGGCACATGACAGCCCGCTTGGAGTTTGCTAAAAGGCACTTAAAGGACTCTCAGATCAGGAGAAACAAGATTCACTGATCTGATGAAACCAAGATGTAACTATTTGGCCTGAATGCCAAGCGTCACGTCTGGAGGAAACCTGGCACCATCCCTACGGTGAAGCATGGTGGTGGCAGCATCATGCTGTGGAGATGTTTTTCAGTGGCAGGTACTGGGAGACTAGTCAGGATCGAGGGAAAGCTGTATGGAGAAAAGTACAGAGAGATCCTTGATGAAATCCTGCTGCAGAGCACTCAGGACCTCAGACTGGGATGAAGGTTCCCCTTCCAACAGCACAACCAACCTAAGCACACAGCCAAGACAACGGAGTGGAGTGGCTTCGGGACAAGTCTCTGAATGTCCTTGAGTGGCCCAGCCCGAGCCTGAACTTGAACTCAATCTAACATCTCCGAAGAGACCTGAAAATAGCTGTGCAGCGACGCTCCCCATCCAATCTGACAGAGCTTGAGAGGATCTGCAGAGAAGAATGCGATAAACTGTAGCATCATACCCAAGAAGACTCGAAGCTATAATCACTGCCAAATGTGCTTCAACAAAGTACTGAGTAAAGGGTCTGAATACTTATGGAAATGTAATATTTACTTCATTTTAGAATAACGCTGTAATGTAACAAAATGTGGAAAAGTAAAGGGGTCTGCATACTTTAGGAATGCACTGCATATGAAAATACTCAAACGAAAAGTGGTCAAGTTTTCATAGCCTACATGCAAAGATGCACAAAGGGGGATTTAGTATATTTTGTTGATGATAGTTAATTTGCAGTTAACACAACATTTCATAATGTTGACATGTTTGTTAGAGAACAGGGCTTGTATTAGAATGTTAGCCAATTAGAATGAAAATGTACATATTTTTTACTTAAATATGTCTCTAAAATTTAAAGATGTAGAACAAGTCAATCTCGTCAGTAAAATGTTTACTGTGAGTTATGCAAAAAATTGCTTCAAAATGTTATTTACTTTTTCTAGGTTTGAGGTTATACAGTGGGGCAAAAAAGTATTTAGTCAGCCACCAATTATGCAAGTTCTCCCACTTAAAAAGATGAGAGAGGCCTGTAATTTTCATCATAGGTACACTTCAACTATGACAGTCAAAATGAGAAAAAAAATGCAGAAAATCACATTGTAGGATTTTTTTATTAATTTATTTGCAAATTATGGTGGAAAATAAGTATTTGGTCAATAACAAAAGTTTATAAATACTAAACACTTTTTTGCCCCACTGTATAGTCTGAAAGATGTTTTTTTTTAAAAATAGAATCCAAAAGATTATGTTAGTGGCTCTCGCACATTTTTTATTTTGGTAATTTGACCTTTGTTGTTTTCAGAGTGTTAGTGCTAGCACTTACTGCAGCATAGTATACGCCTTTATTAGTAAATGAAAAGCTTGGCCTCAGATAGTGAGCAGTGAGTCAACAGATCAGCAGATCATGGATCTGTTCACAGCAGATTGCCTTGCCTTGGCGGCTGTGAAACCCCAGCCTGTCCGTTCTGTCCTGTCCCTACCAGCCAACTGTCCCCTGACTCCCTCCATGGGGTTTAGTCACAACACTGTTTTAGCTGTCTCAGGAAGGAAGTGCAGTTCTGGTAGGTTCGTGAGGACACATAAAGCAGGTGTAGAGGCCTCTATAATGCCATGTAAAGTATATGGATAACAGCTCCCTTGGTGTTATGCATAAAAGGCACATAATGTGTGCAGTTAAATAGAAGACATCCATCAGGTTATGAAATACTGTTTATTGTTTAGTAGTCTGGTATATAATACATGCAGTCATATAGATTTGACTTAATGATGCACAAACCTTTTTTTAATCAATACATTATAGCTCTACCGACTGTAAAATCTGCAAAGACCTCTGATCTGTACTATTGACCATTATCATAGCCAAGAGGTTTCTTTGTTACAATGGTGTATTTTTATGCTACAGTTGGTGGAGGAACCTGTTTACATTCCAGGGTAATGTAGTTCACTTCTCTCTGCAGCTCTGTGAGGTTCCAAAGGACTGTATAGATTTCTTTCAGCTGATGAAATTAAAAAGACAGCACAGTGTGTGTGGTGTGCCTTGCAGCAACACGATTTGCCTGCGAGTTCATGATATGGGTTGAGAGGGGAGTTCCTTTGGGGGGGATTAAATAGCTCCCTCTCTTCCTTCCCTCCTCCCCTGCCCGCCATCCTTGCAGAACACAAACTGCTCGCAGGGCTGTGCAGTAAGAGAGTACAACATGTTCACCACTGTGCTGCTCACAGGTAACAATAAGCACGGGTCAAAGGTTAAGAGGGATTGTGGAGCACTGAATCTTGTGTGTTCCTCTGGTAAAGCTGTGCAGTGGACTATGCACACACAAGGCATTATGTGCAGGCTATATGGAAACAATGCATACAGCATTGCTTGGAGAGAATGTCGGTGGAGAGAGAGGCTATTGTTATCCCGATCAGTGCACTTTCAATGGTAGGAAGATAATCCATTTAAGCTCTTAATCGTGCATACTGTTTACGTACATATCGTGTCAGCTGGACCCAGGCCTAACACCTTTGTATCCATCGCAGGTATGTATCATATCTAGTAATTCCACTCGTCTTCATCATTCAGTCTAGCCTAGCTGCCCCACTATAATAACCTAGCCCTGCACAGTAAATGGGATTGAGGAAATATGCATACTTTTTAACAATGTTGTGAAAAATGACCCATTTTACCTGAAATGTATTCAAAGCAGACCTAGTGGTTGCATCACCTACTGTACAATGTGCATTGTATGTTTTCAGATTTATTTTTGAATTAATGAAGACATATTTCAGCATGTAATTGCCATTCAAACAATTATGTACTTAATTTCTTCCAATAAATGCATTCCACATCATTGTTATGCTTCAGATAGCAAAGCACCCAAAAGACTAAAACCTTTAATTCCAGCAAAGGCCGTTTTTGGTCACCGTCAATAAAAGCATAAAAGCATTTATTTCCCACGTTTGTCAAATGAACAGCATACTCCATCTCCCATAGGAACTGTGTGGTTCATTAACCTCTTTGTGAAGTGGGACAGATTTCCAGCAGTTACCATAACCTCTGTTCTGTTCCTAGCTCAATTATAATAGAAGAATTAAACATCCAGTGATTCAAAACAGTAATGCTGCCTCTTAAATCCCTTTGTAGCAGCTCTTAACTGGTAATGACTAAAGAACCGTGAATGAGGTACGCAGCAGAGATAAACAGAAATAACCACGGGAACCCAACACAACCAAATATTATCTTTTGACTTTTGTGATTATACAGTGCTAGATTGTTGTATTTTTTGTATTTTCAGAGATATACTGTGTAGCATGTGGCAGCACCATTTGCGTCACTGTTATAACTATAAAATTTGTAAAATAATATAGTAATAAGCATCTAACAGAGAACACAATCTCTATTTGTGTTGATATGTAATACCATAGTGGATGATATCATAGTGTAGAATCCTCCTAACCTTGTACATATACCGTACATAGAGGTACCTGTAGTAAAAACACTACTATCTCCGTCATTATCTGCCTTGTCCACCTCTTCCTCCTTCCCCTCCACATTCAGGCCCAACATGTTTCTTTAATCGTTTTTTTCCCCATGTAATGTGCAGTATATCATGAATTTAATTGTACACTCTTTGTTCTCTAATGAGAATGAGCTTTGTCCTACACCTCCTCCTCCACCCCATCTCTCCCCCCCCCCCCCCCCCACCTCCTCTCCATTCCTCCTCCTCTTCTTCTATTTTATCCACACAGTTTTATATGATCTAAACATCGCAAGTAGGAAGTACCTGTAACTGGGTCATGTTACAGCTAGGCCTGCAGTTAGATACAGACTTATACCCTAGGTTGTAGGGTGCAGGCAGTAACCATGTAGTGGTTGCCCAGCCCTGTGTGTGCTGTGATGTGGTTGCTCCTGGTACTGAAAGCAGAGAGAGCCGGGGATTTTCCACAGCCACCCCCAGCAGTAGGAAGCCCTGTGTGGGGACATGTCAGCTCCCTGTTTGCTTGTTGTGCTGATGAAGCTGGGGGTGGGGCGAGTGTGCAGCTGAGTGCGTTCCAGGATTCCCTCCAAATGAGTCAGCCAGCCCCCAGTCTAACTGATTGTTATCTTGGGAACTCAGGCTGGGGGCTTCCCTAATCAGCACTGCACTACAGACTCATCGCTAGCTAGCAGAGACTAAAGAGTTCAAGAGGAAGACATGGAGGTGAATTATCATCACTGAATTAACATTAAATTACACCCCTGGGCCCATCTCCTCTCTAGTAATAAGGTATGCGCGAAATGATGGGAGTTTTACTTACTCAAACATATCCTCAGGGCAGAAATGATTATGTCTGGTAGTATCAGGCAACCAATGTGTCACGCTGGTGTAAAGGATTTGGAGACAGGCGCAGGAATACGTGTGTTTTTAATACATGGGATGTACCCAAACAAAAGAGCGAGGATACACCTTGTAGAACGACACGGGACGAGACCCGTAATACACAATGCACAAAACACGCAGCACAGGCTGAGACATTGCATAGGTACTCACACGACCAACAGACAATAATCATCAGCCCAATGGGGAAACAAAGGGCACATATATACAAACACAATCAGTGAGGAATTGGAACCAGGTGTGCGTAATGACACAGTTCAGTGCAGCCTAGAAGGCCGATGACGTCAACCTCCGGAACTGGTGAACAGAATGAGCAGCAGTACCAGGGGGGATCCGTGACACAATGGCAATGGAGAGGAGGTGGGAGGAGTCAGGAATACCAAACAGAGCAGGCAGGGGAGTAGACGTTTCACATCACAGGATTCGAAAATATTTTAGGGGAAAAAGTGAGGGAAGAAGAGGAGGACAAAGTTCTGCAGGAACGAGCAGCAAGAAGTTAAGTTATATATAGCTACCAAGTTCTTAATTTAGCAAATTCATGTCCTGTTTTCTAGCTAGTCTAAATAATTGATTAAATGTGATGCAAGCTAAAGTTAGTTACTAAAATTATTTTTTTTAACCTAATGTTAGCTAGTTTAGCCTTAGTTACCAAGCTAGCTAGCAAGCTAGGTCAACTGGTTTAACATTATGTTACCAAGCTAGCTTGCTAGTAAACCATTTAAGCCTGCAGGCTAACTAGCTAGCCAGCTAAATAATTTATGTTGCTGTTCTACTAGCAGCATGAATGAACAGGGAGAGCTGCTGCTCTTGGAAAATAACTGTGTCAAACACAGTAACTAGTGCTGCTCTAAGACCAGTTTGAGTCAGCTGGGACTTCTGCTGCTCTAAGGGCAGAACTGTACTGTGTTGTCTTGATGTTGCTGCTCAGGTAAATTATCAGCACTGCTGCTCAAATAGATCTAGACTGTATTGCCCTAAGAGCAGAACTGTACAGTGCTATTTTTGCTGTGCTAGAAGCAGCTTAGGTAAACTATCAACGTTGCTGTTCTTAGAACAGAACTCTAGGCTAATGTGTTATCTTCATGTTGCTGCTTAAGGAGCAGCTCGGGTAAACTCAACTAGGCCTAGACTTTACTGCTCTAAAAGCAGAATTCTATTGTGTTATCTTGATGTTTCTGATCTAGGAGCTAGCTGTACTCAGACATGGATGCACACACACACACACACAAACACACACACACACACACACACACACACACACACACACACAATGAAAAAAAAACATCACAATTTGTATTCTTACCTACGCTTACACAGAGGGTCAAAGATCGTACCCCTAAGACATGCGCACCTCTCACCATTATCAATAGCAAGGGAGGGTAGCATGTCTTGGGGGTATGATCTTTGACCCTCTAATTTTCTCACTTATCATTATTCACAATTCGTTCAGGATTATCCATAATCATGGAGCATCCACATTATTCCATAAGCATCCACATTATTCCTTAAGAGTCTATTGAGGCACCCGTACATCACTCTAAGTAAAACATTTTTTTAAATACAACCAACTAATTGCAGCAAGTGGAAGGGGGGAAAAAGTAATGAACTTGCCTGTCAGCCCTGCATTAAAGACCAAAATTAGTTAAATAAAATTGTGATAATGACCAAAATAATTGGCAGCTGTGCCATATAAATTGCAAAATAGTTAGGAAGAGATTTGCGATGTACCAATTCCAAGGCAGATGGTTTATGAACTATACGCAAAACGACGCCTGATTCAAAACCTAGAATTGTTTTATTTTAATTATTATACAAAATTCTTGCAACCAATAGAAAATTATATACACAGTGCATTCGGAAAGCATTCAGACCCCTTTTCCACATTTTGTTACGTTACAGCCTTATTCTAAAATAGATTCAATAATTTTTTCCCCTCATCAATTTACACACAATACCCCATAATGACAAAGCACATTTAAAAAAAAAAAAAAGAAATTAACTGAAATAATCAAATGTTATTTGTCACATGCGCCGAATACAACACCTTACAGTGAAATGCTTACTTACAAGCCCTTAACTAACAACAAAAATATCACATTTATATAAGTAGGTACGTAGCTAAAGCTAACCAACTAGGTTCAATGTTAGCTAGCTAGCAGTATGCTTTAACTTGCAATGAAAAAGATTGACAAAATTAGAAACGTGTAATATCAGAAAATGTAGCTAGACTTTTACCCGCAGACATGGATGGACGCTTTATGGCAGGCTGTAACCCTTTTAACAATGTTTTTTTGCTTGTACAGCTTGTTTGGCCCGCATTGTGTCAAGTCACTCTGGTTCACACTGACTTTGTACAAAAAGTAGTCCGTCACAACTTTCTCCCAATGATCTTTGTCGATATTGCCTGCTAAATTCAGGGCAGCAATGTTGTTGAGAGCAGTATCAACATTTTGCAGTTCTCCATGGCTAACGTTATATTTTTACAAAAAGCCGTGGTAGCAAGGATTATCTACACATACTGAGCAGCTCATTGTATAGGCAGAAGAATGCTACATGGCAGACCAATACAAACTTATCTCACCATGTCCAGCCCATCCATTATCTCAGCCAAACATGGCTAAACCAACTAGGCATGTAATTTACCAATTTTATTAATATATGGCGTAGAAGTTTGATAAGCATTTTGCTACACCAGCAATAACATCTGCTAAATATGTGTGACCAATCAAATTTGATTTGATTTGTTATGGCACATGAAAGTTGTTCCAGAATACAAAAAACACATTTTGATGGGGAAAAAAACAGGAAAACAATGTTCAAATCAAATTTTTGAGGTCACATACACATTTTTTTCAGATGTTATTGCGGGTGTAGCAAAATGCTTGTGTTCCTAGCGCCGACAATGTTCTAACACTTCACAACAATACATACATCTAAAAGTAAAATAATGGAATTAAGAAATATATAAATATTAGAACAAGCAATCTTGGTGTGGCATTGACTAAAATACAGTAGAATATAATAAAGTATATAAACTCAGGAAAATAAAGAAATGCCCTCTTTTTCAGGACCCTTTCTTTCATATATAATTCTTAAAAATCCACAGATCTTCATTGTAAAGGGTTTAAACACTGTTTCCCATGCTTGTTCAATGAACCATAAACAATTAATGAACATGCACCTATGGAACGGTCGTTAATTAAGGTCACAGTTATGAAAACCTAGGACACTGAAAAGGCCTTTCTACTGACTCTGAAAAACACCAAAAGAAAGATGCCCAGGGTCCCTGCTCATCTGTGTGAACGTGTTTTAGGCATGTTGCAAGGAGGCATGAGGACTGCTAATGTGGCCAAATATTTTACTAGCAAGCCAGCTAGCTAACATTAGGCTAAAACTGATGAGCTAGCTAGCTGCCTAGCTATTCCAAATGTTGGCTAGCTAACATTCGCAAACAATGTAAAGAAATATGTTTTAGCTAACTAACTTTAGCTTGCATCACATTTAGTATTTAACAAATTATTTAGACTAGCTGGAAACAGGACATTAATGTGAAAAATGAAGAACTTGCTAGTTAGTTTCAACTTAGCTTGTTTTGTTTTTTGCTGCTCGCTCCTGAACTTTGTTCTTCTTCCCTCACGTTTTCCCCTCAAATATTTTTGAATCCTGTCATGTGACACGTCTACTCCCGTCTGCTCTGTTTGGTATTCTCGCCTCCTCTGCATTTTCATTGGTTGCCTGACGCATACATTTATTCCGATTAAACAAAAAAAAATAGGGATATAAAGTATATTGAAAGCAGGTGCTTCCACACAGGTGTGGTTCCTGAGGCAATTGGTTGCCTGACGCATAAGATGTGATCTCTGGCAATATAAAGTAGCCTCATTGACAAAGTCCACTAATCTAAGTCATATTTAGGCTGCTAATGTATGCAGTTTAGATTTAATAGATTAGTGTAATATTGAGTTTGGTCAGTAGTTTTTTAAGTCAGTGGTTTGAGTACCATGGTGTTGAGAATCTCCAGACTGAGGTTATGTGGGGTTTGGTACATTGACCAGTGTGTCAGCTAGTGTCAGTAGTGATGGAGTTGAGTTCATTTAATAACTGAATTGTTTGTGTTCCTAACCCAGCTCATTACCATGGCCAAATTAGTTTCTTTAACAAAACCCATTAGTCCAACTGAGGACATGTTAAGGGGGGTTAATTTCTATAATTGATGATGCATTGCATCAGATTTGGAGCGACTCCCCCACTGTCTCCCTTTCACCTCTGTCCTGTCAAAGCCATTCCTCTGCAGTGCCAAAGGATTGCCTCTTGATCAATTTTATTAGCTGTGTGATTTCACGAAACAAACTATCTCTTGGAAATGTTTTATTCTCCAATTCCATATGTATCTTTTTCTTTTTTGCAGAAACCTATGCTTGTGATTCTCCATGTTCTTATTGGTTATCCAAAAGAAATGAAGGCTCACGACCTTGTTCAAATCTTTGAGTAAATTATGCCAGAGTAACCTTACCCCCCCATTTGATACCCAAATGGAAGAATTGGTTCTTACCGTATTAGCAAAGAGACAAATATTGAATGAAGTTTATACTTGCTGATTGATGTGGTGATTCTTTAAATGATTTACCATTCTCAAAACAAATATTGAATGAAGACTATACTTGCTGATTGATGTGGTACCGTTCTCAAAATAATAATGTATCAGCAATTCTGTTTAATCTCTATTATTGAGGTAATCAAATACATGTCATTTTCTGTGATTTATTCAGATTATGTAATCGGTTTTTCTACATTTCACTTGTAAATAAGCTAGTTTGGAACAATAATTGAATTTGCAAACTGTGATCCTCCGAGTGAGACACTGAATACTAATTCACAATAACCCTGCGATGAATGGGGTTGTGGAGAGAGAGAGAGAGAGAGAGAGAGAGAGAGAGAGAGAGAGAGAGAGAGAGAGAGAGAGAGAGAGAGAGAGAGAGAGAGAGAGAGAGAGAGAGAGAGAGAGAGAGAGAGAGAGAGAGAGAGAGAGAGAGAGAGAGAGAGAGAGAGAGAGAGAGAGAGAGAGAGAGAGAGAGAGAGAGAGAGAGAGAGGAGAAGATAAGGAGTCAGTAATGGGCTTGGGTTGAGTGGGATAGGGGGAAGGCGGAGGGGTGGTGGTGGTGGTGGTGGTGGCGGTACAAGTCCAGCCTTAGAAATAGAGCTGTGAACACCATCTGTCATGCTCTCTCTCCCCGTCTGTTAGCCTGACTGCAAGTAAAAGGAAGAATGTTGCCCTCATAAGTGCATTAGAAGGACGTGGGTGCTCATTGTCGTAGGTGTGGATTTGCAGGGCGCGCGAGCGAGGGGGAGGAAGAGGTGGTGGATTTTGCAGGGAGGGGGGCAGGCAGAGCATGAGTAACTCTTGCTGACAAAGGGAAGCACTCACCCACACAGACAAGGAGAGGGGAGGTTTGGCAAGTGGGTATTCCTGATCACCCCCTCCATCGTAAACCCACCCAGCCTCCTACCTGATGTGTCCTGTCAGAGGATTCCTCTCCATACCTTTTCTTCACATTATGAGCACAGAGCCAGGTCATACTCAGAGAACATCTACCTGAGGTATAAACTGACTTTACACCTTTTTAACGAGCCATGACTACAGTGGTGTCGAAATGATTGACACCCTTGATAAAGATGAGTAATTAATGACTGTATAAAATGTAATAATTCAAATACTGAGCTATATTGTATGCTCAATTATTTTACATTATTATTTTATATGAATACAATTGCCCAAAGAAAGATATTTTGTTTAACAAATAATATATATTTTTTGTCAAAAAGGTAGGGGTCAAAATGATTGATACCCCTAAAGATTATTTTAGAAATAAAGTACGCAAAAGTTTAGTATTTGGTCCCATATTCCTAGCACGCAATGACTACATCAAGCTTTGATGGATTTGCAGTTAGTTTTGGTTGTGTTTCAGATTATTTTGTGCCCAATTGAAATGAATGGTGAATAATGTATTGTGTCATTTTGGAGTCACTTTTATTGTAATTAAGAATATAATATGTTTCTAAACACTTCTACATTATTGTGGATGCTACCATGATTGCGGATACTCCTACATTATTTGTGAATAATGATGAGTGAGAATGTTACAGAGGGTCAAAGATCATACCCCCAAGACATGCTTACCTCCTGTGTTATTAGTAATAGATTTTCAAGAGTTTCAAGTACAGTGTAATGCCTTTCTTTCAACAATGCAGCAATCAATATCAATGTAATACAAAAAAATAGAAGTAGAACAAAAACACACAATAAATAAAAATAAGAAATAAGATGAACACGAGAAAGTAAGAAGCTAAATACAGGATCAGTTCCAATAGCATATGGGTCTTCCTTTGTTATCCGTAATGGATCTGACATGTGACGGGCATCGGATTCTGTGTAATATGATTAAACTTTATTCCTATATTGTCCTTTGGCTCGTTTGACGACTGTGGACGTCATAGCGGGACTTTTTGGTTTTGTCCTCAGCCATATCTTCAGGGCTGTCTGCGATGGCCCTGTGTGCGGTAGCCCTGTCCTTTAGCTTAGCTCCAACCTCAGTGTTAATCCAGGGCTTTTGATTGGGGAAGCAGTGAACCTTCACTGTGGGGACAATGTCGCCGATGCATTTCCTTATGAAGCCGGTGACGGGGGTGGTTTGCTCGTTGATGTTATCCTGCTGAGTTTCAGAATATATTCCAATCAGCGCTAGCAAAGCAGTCCTGTAGCATAATGATTCTGATTACCCTTTCTCAACAGAGTGAGTCACGGGTACTTCCTGTTTTGAGCTTCTGCTTGTAAAACAGAATGCAGGAGTACGGAGTCATGATCTGATTTGCCAAATGGCGGATGAGAGAGGAGAGAGGGCCTTGCATGCTTGCTTGTGGACAGAGTAACAGTGGTATAAGACTCTATCATCCCTAGTGGTGAAGGATTGAATTTGGCAATCACATGTCATAATGACAATTGCTGACAAAAGGAAGGCAGCCTCCGGATATACGTTTTCCTGCTTGTTTATAGCCTCGTGCAGTTCGTTAAGTGCCAGGTGGAATGTATACAGCAGTAATGATAACAGCTGTAAACTCCCTCGGAAGGTAGAAGGGTTGGCATTTGACCATCAGCTATTCCAAGACGTGTGAACAATGGGTCGAGACTACCACTGTGCTCGAGTCACGCCATTTGTTGTTTTTATGTTTATTAGGGATCCCCATTAGCTGCTGCCTTGGCAGCAGCTACTCTTCCTGGGGTCCAAACACATTAAGCCACCTACATTACACATAAAACAAAAGACAAAACAATACATCATATAGCATTATTACACTACTGCATACAGTATCTACAGTACAAAATGTATAATACCAGCATACAACAATATTGCAATGTCTGTGTGTGTAGAGTGTGTGAGCTTGTGTTTGTGTGCGTATACGTGTTTCTCTACCTGTGTGTGTGTTTCTTGCATCAGTTACCTGATGTGGAATTGAGTTCCATGTAGTCATGGTTCTATGTAGTACTGTGTGTCTCCCATAGTCTGTTCTGGACTTTGGGACTGTGAAGAAACCTCTGCTGGCATGTCTTGTGGGCTATGCATGGGTGTTCCAGCTGTGTGTTTGTAGTTTAAACAGATCGGTGCATTCAGCTTGTCAACACTTTTTACAAAAACAAGTTGTGATGAAGTCAATCTCTCCTCCACTTTGAGCCATGAGAGATTAACATGCATATCATTAATGTTTAATGCTCCCTGTGTACATTTAAGGGCCAGCTGTGTTCCCTCTGTGGCACCTGAACACATGACTGAACAGTAGTCCAAGTGCGACAAACTAGGGCCTGTAGGACCTGCCTGGTTTACAGTGTTGTCAAGAAGGCAGAGCATCGATTTATTATGGACAGACCTCTCCCCATCTTAGCTACCGTTGTATCAATATATTTTGACCATGACAACTTGCTCAATTTCCACATTATTCATTACAAGACTTAGTTTAGGTTTAGGGTTTAGCAAATGATTTGTCCCAAATACAATGCTTTAAGTTATTGAAATATTTAGGACTAACGTATTCCTTGCCACCCATTGTGAAACTAACTGCAGCTCTTTGTTAAGTGTTGCGATCATTTCAGTCGCTGTAGTAGGTGACGTGTATAGTGTTGAGTCATCCGCATACATAGACAAACTGGCTTTACTCCTCCACAATATAGCAGGGGGTGTAAAGCCATAACACACAAGTTTTCCAGAAGCAGACTAGGATCGATAATGTCAAAGCTGCTACAATATTTTAATCATCAATTTCTTTCAGCCAATCATCCATCATTGATGAAGAGGCACACCCCTTTCCCTCTCAATTTCCCTGGCTCTAATGTCCTGTCCGCTCGGTGAATCCATCGAGTTGGATAGCCATGTTTCAGAAAAGCTGAGAATATTGCAGTTAAGAGAGTCCCGTTGGTAGCAAATCCTTGACCAAAGGTCATCCATCCATCTTATTATTATTGGGCCAATAGAATAGAGGGAAGAGGTGGCTGGTTTTCCTTTTGCCTTAATCTCACCAGGATCCCCCCTCTCTTGCCTCTGTAACACCGGCGTTTCCTGTTGGGTACCCTGAAAAATGGGTCAGAATTATAAAAATGGCTCAGGGCTGATGAGTTGAAGTTGATGCCGTAATTGGAGTAAGTAACTGCTGATCTGATGTTCAAAAGTTCTTGTCGGTTATAAGAAATGATAGCGGATACATTTTGTGAAAATAAAGTAAAAATAAACGCCAAAATAATCACAAAATAGCAACGTTGGGTTGGAGCTCGCAAAACGTTGGCCATCCAGTACGGCGACATATTAGGTCATAATAGTGAGAGGTTAGCATTATCTTTGACCCTCTGTAACTTTCCCACTCATCATTATTTCCGATTCATTCAAGATTACCCATAATCATGGTAGCATCCACATTAATGTCGGGACCTAATACTAAACTTTTGACTACTTTATTTATAAGAATCTTTAGGGGTGGCAATCATTTTGAACCCTACCTTTTTCTTTTTTTTAACAAGTTAAACAAAATCTCTTTCTCTGAGCAATTGTGTTAGTATAAAATAAAATAATTTCCCAATATTTTTAGCATATAATGTAGCTCAGTATTTTAATTAGTTATTTTATACAGTCATTATTGCTCGTCTTTATCAAAGGTGTCAATAATTTCGGACCCAGCTGTACTTACACATGCAAATCACTTCAGATCAGTATAATCATATGCACATCCATGTAATTTATAGGCCTACTGGGCGAGAAAATTGGGAAAGAAGATGCAAAAGAGGTTATATGACTATTATACATTGGCAAAACAATGTCATGACCCTTGAGCTGCATGCAATCTGCTTCTTTGAAAGTATCAAGCAGTTTTTGTGTCTCTAGAAGGAAGTACTTAGACTCCCCAGATAAAAAGCCAAGAGTTCTGAATAATACTTTTTTTTACCTTTATTTAACTAGGCAAGTCAGTTAAGAACAAATTCTTATTTTCAATGACGGCCTAGGAACAGTGGGTTGACTACCTGTTCAGGGGCAGAACAACAGATTTGTACCTTGTCAGCTCGGGGATATGAACTTGCAACCTTTCGGTTACTAGTCCAACGCTCTAACCACTAGGCTACCCTGCCGCTTTGTTCAAGTATGTTTTCTGGCTAATATGCTTATATTTTCATCAGGGTGTCGATAGTTTTGCACTGATCCAACTTGATATATCTCTATCTTGTACTCTCTTTTTATTTTATTTTACAGGTGCTCTGTATAAACTGTATGAGATGCAGAATGCTTTTCTCTTTGTTATAAAGCTGTTTTAGTCCCAGCACTTATCCTGTCACTTCATAATATACACACACTATAAACAGTGCAATACATTGTTCCTTATGAAGGGTGTTATGCCTCTTGGTAAGACTGCATCTGCTTCTTCATCAATGTCAGATGTGTAGCTCTTTAACCATGTGTTGCCAGCCACTTGTGACATCAACTCTCTGTTTTGATATTTGTATTATAATTATTTTTTGTTTACATGAATTACTGTTTTGTATGTTTGAGCCTTTTTATGGCATATTGTTATTATCGTTTTGTCGCCAACCCCAGAGCTTGTAAAGTGTGTTGAACTAATAAATTATTTATTTGTTCAAATGTTCTTACCTGGAGCTTGAATACTCGTCATTTGATGTCCTTGATAGAAGATAAGCTCCATAAACTCTGTATGTGACATTTCAATCCCCTTTACAACACTGTAATTTATGTACTATATGAGAAAAATGTTCTGTACAGTACACCACACACATGCCTCTATGATACTAATGACAATGGCACTGAAGAAATTGATCAGATGTGGGTGGTGGGTGAGGGGATTTAAGGTGAGAATAAGGCACTTTGGTGAAAAGTACTTCATAAATGCCATACATTATTATTTCTATATTAAGATAAATCAAGTATCACTTTTCATCTCTCAGTGGTGCTCCTCTTCTTGACATGAAAATAATTAACACAGCAAGGTGTCAGTCAATCAGTGACCAAGCCTTTTCACATGTTCTGCCACGCCCACGCACTAGGTCCCCATAGGGAGGCTGGCCCAGCATGTGAGAATGTCATGCATATAGGTGTTAGTCCCCAAGAGGTCTAGGTTGACCTCACCACTCTGCTGTGCCACTCCCAACCATCTATGCTCTGACATCCAAAAAGTTATGGAGAGTAAATTAAACCACTGAATATCTGAGTATTATACATATCAGCATCAGTTGGTTAAATAGCCTATGCATGCCCATATGCGTAGTGCGTACTTTGACCACAGTCACATACTGTATTTTACCATGAAAAAGATGATGGTATTTGACTTTGTATTATGGCACCTTGCTTGTGTATCATAGTTCAAACTGTGTTATGTTAATTTCATGCTCCTTGTGCAGATAAAGGTCAGTGAGTTGTTCTATCGAGGGTGAGTAAGAACATAGCATGAAGAACAAGTGGGAAACTGTGAGTTGCGCTCTCAAATGTTGACTACCTGTTGCTATGGCAATGAGTTTGGATCCAGCAGGCTTTGGAACTCAGTCTTTGGCTATTCTAAATAAAGCTTTTCTCGCTGATCAGTGGATGAAGCTACAAGTACTCATGTTTGAAACGAATCAAAAGAAACCGTTTCTTATCAGCCTGTGGGCACCAGCCCTGTATAGTGAGTGATTCCTTTCCAGAAAAGAAAAACAGTACAACACTGATCATGATTTCATGTCAAAATATGCTACAACTATTTGATTAGTTTACATGTGTCATTTTTAAATATGGCTTAGGCTAATTAGTTTGGCTTTCAATAACGAGTCAACGGAAGTCTTGAATAGATAATTTCAGTTTGTAACTCTGTCATGGTCATGTTAGCATAGCCTGCTGTATGTGTCAGAACAAAATCTCAATACACAATTGTTTTCTTATTGTTATTTCTAAAAAAGTATATTTAATTTTAGTCAATTGATGTATTTTACCGTGTAAATTCAGTCAATTTATGTATTTTACCGTGTATATTCAGTCAATTGATGTATTTTACCGTGTATATTCAGTCAATTGATGTATTTTACCGTGTATATTCAGTCAATTGATGTATTTTACCGTGTATATTCAGACAATTGTCTCAGCTCTAAAAATGCACATTAAGTTGATATACATTGATTTACTGTTGATCATATTGCACAAAAAATAAAGACATTAAAATGTTATCTTGATTCTAGTTGGTGACGCAACTGAGCATATGCTTTGATGAAATGATCGAAGTAGGCACATACTGTACAGCGGTACTGTTAATTGAAGTATGCATTACACCTGTTGTTTACGAAGCATGTGACAAGTAACATTTGATTTGATTTGGTTTCACTTTTCTAAATAGGAAATTAGAACGTGATATATCGTACTGCACATTAAGCAGCTGATGATCTGCATCCACATAAATCTACTGCACTTATTTCTGACCAACCAAGCTAAACCATTAGCATCTAATCTAACTCTCCCTCTTTCCTCTGTCTCTGTGCCATAATCATATGTATACACTGCCACTATTAAGATACCAGTGCCACGGAGCTCAGGTCAGAGCCATTGGTCCTCCCATCCAGTATTTCTCGTATGTTGACGTTGATTGTCATGAGTCTTGTCCTGGAGGCAGAACTGAGCGATTTCCCCTTAGGTAGGCCAACTGCAAAGTTAAAATTGGCTACATTGTAAAAATTCCTGAAAACAAAAATGTGCTTTTTGGTTTTATTTTAGTTTAGGGTTAGGCATTAGGGTTAGCAGTGTGGTAAAGGTTAGCGTTAAGGTTGTGGTTAGGTTTAAAATCAGATTGTATGACTTTGTGGCTGTTCTAGCTAGTGACCACTCTGCCTCCAGAACAAGATTCATGATGAAAAATGCAAACCTGCATATTTCATAGGCTGCTGATCTGCAATCAGAGGGGTGCCCTGGCCCTGTCAGAGCAGGGTGGTGGAGCCCTCCCCTGATTGTCCTGGGTCCTCTGGTCAATGAAGCATGCAATCAGTGTGTGGGGAAGCAGGGTGGCTACGTGCTGTCTTCTGGCAACTACGTTACTGCGTCAAATGCTAAAAAGATCTACCCCCATGATGAAAAGAATAGTGGTTAAATAATGGTTAAATGGTTAAATAAATATATGGATATAGAAATTCAAGTCAGATTAGGTCATGAGTAAAACATGTCGCCTCAGGCTTTCCTGGTGTAGATATAGTATCATTCTTTGATATCTGAGAGAATAAATGCATTTGGCTAAAACATACACTTAAGATTTATAGTAACTTTAAGCCTTTTGTTTCGCAGTATGACTTTTTCTTTCAACAAGATTATTGAATACATTCATTTTCTCTTTTCTGTTGGCTGGCACAATGAAAATCAAAATGAGGAGGGATCCATGTTGTACACCAAAAAATAGTGTTATTTCTGAATATACATGCATGAATTATATGTCCACTGACATTGGGTGAGAACAGTGTGCTGTCTTTTAGTGTTATACCCTTAATACCCTGTGGGGGGAGCCTGTGTGTATTGAACAGTAGACAAGACAGAACAGGAGAGAATTGAAGCAAAACTTGAAGAGTATGATGGGGACTTCCATCCTCACCTCAAGTGGGTTTTAGCCACTTTCAGAAACAACATATTTACACCTATACCTCCCACACAAGCATGCAGCATTACAACAGTAAGAAACCTGGTTTATTAAGCAAGTATTCATTTAGTGCAATTTGCGGTAAATTGTCTGAACACGTGGTTCTTGAGGATATGGGAGGATAACCAGAAAAATATAGAACATACATGCTTATGTCAATAAATGCTCAGTTCATTTCAGTCTGAATGCACTCCGGTTTCTAGGCAACAAGAAGCTAATATACAATTAATAATATGGGAATTTGCTTTCCTGAAATCCAATCACAGGCTTAATTTGCCTGGGAATTGTCTTAGTATCCAGATATTAAATATTGCAGATCCCAAATGTAGTGTGCATTGACACATTTAAGCCCAGATCTAGTAAAGATAGGAGCCTGGTGAACAATTGAGTCTTAAATCCAGTTTCCTACAAGCTGGGATCTTCAGCCCTCTGGTGACAAATTATGGGCTTCTCACAATCACTCCCTTGGCCCTGCTGTTATAATGTAACCTTACATTCACCAAACCCCTTGTATCACATAGTCTAATGTGTAGTATTACCACCCCCAAGAAACTGACCATATCTCTCTTCCTGAACTCACATGGAAACGGACTGAAGAGAGGGGTTTTAAAGACAGAAAATTGCCTGGTAAGATTTTTTATATTACATTTTGATTGACTTCAAGTAGTCCTAATGTCTACTTATTGTAGAGCCATCATACAGTATGGCTAGCCACTATTGATTACCATATACAGTACTTGTTGTAATGCATTGCTTGTATTTCAAATCAATCCCCATTTACAGTATTATGATGTACAATGCAGAGGCAGTACAGTGGGGGTTCAGCCATGTGATGTTCTCCTAATCAGTAGTCTCTGCGCACCATGGCCTCAGTGTCCAATAAGATCACTTAGGTTAATGATGGGGCACGTAGCGAGCTGATGTGGTTGGTCAACCTGCTCAAGGCTGTCACTTGTCTTATCGTCCCCCCTCTCAACCCCCATCTTCCCCTCACTGGTCACATAGATGTTCACCCAGTCATTCCCTGCAATGCAAAGAAAGGGGGATACCTAGTCAGTTGTACAACTGAATGCCTGAATCAGAGAGATGGGGGGGCTGCCTTAATCAACATCTGTGTCTTCAGCACCCAGAGAACAGTGGGTTAACTGCCTTGCTCAGGGGGCAGAATAACAGATTTTTACATTGTCACCTCTGGGATTCAATCCAGCAACCTTTTAGTTACTGGTCCAACACTCCAACCACTAGGCTACCTAACAGAGCTCAACAGGCAATGCTTCAGACAGTTTCATTGTGAGCTTCAAAGACATGATATTATAGCCCATGGAAAAGAATGAAAGTGAAAGAAAAGGCAAATAATTTGTTGAGTTACTTCGAGCAAATACTTTTTATGCATACTAACAATTATTAAGAATAAAATCAAATCAAAGTTATTCATATAGCCCTTCGTACATCAGCTGATATCTCAAAGTGCTGTACAGAAACCCAGCCTAAAACCCCAAACAGCAAGCAATGCAGGTGTAGAAGCACGGAAGAAGAATGAAATGGGTGATAAATGGGTGATCATATGTCATCGTGTCTTCTATGTCATATTGTCTTCTACGTCATATTTTATCTGTCTTTGTCTATTTTTTTTTTAATCAAAAGTGATTCTTTATTTTCCTTCCCTCCCAACCCCCCAGAAATCTATGGTCTACATCGCTGCTGTTGGAGTAGCCGTCAGACATAACCCTCCCACTCACCAAAGAGGAGAAGTCCTCCCTAGGTAAACACTCCATTCACACTTGTTTTATCCTTCAATACTTCAGCTGCCCACTTTAGTAGTGTAATTCTGTATAATAACAACACTACTGGACAGACTATCAGGGCAATATGCATAACCCTGCCATTGCAGACCTTGTCTCTGTGTTCTCCATTCACTTATACTTTATAACTTCACGTCACTAAATATGTTAGTTCAAGTGACTGTACACCCCTGAGCTCCAAATTCCACCTTAAACATTTTGATCAAAACAACAATAACATTTTCCCTAGCCATTAAATGTTTTATCATGATTCTCTGCTGTTTTCTGCTCTGGGCTGTCTGCTGTCAAGGGTATAATAACTAGCTTCACAAATAAAAGTGAGCGCTCAATCAAAGCATTTTGAGCCAGTTTCCGAAGACTATTTTCTCAAAGTGCTTGAACTTAATAAGGAAAATGCTAATGAGGTTAGTGAGTCATTGTGTTGTAGCTAGTGCTGCTGCGGGGGTCAGGCTGAGTGCTGTGGGATCCCACGCACACCTGCATGCATTGGCTTCTGTCTTCTGCCCAGTCCTCCTCCTGACCAGCTCTCTAGCTATTGCCTCTCTCATCTCTGAGAGAGGCCATGCTGAAATGTTGGTAATACTGGTCATTTTGATAGTAAGGAATCTATAGTTTAGCCTACTCAATAATATGAATAGCTACAGTATTTTTGCAAGTGTAGCCTGTCTCCTTAGTACCATTGCTGTCTCTCAGTAGGCTTGTTGGGGGTAAACACTGCAGTTAATACTAATTATTTATTCAAGTATCTTTCAAAAAAGGCCATGAGTTGCTGCTGCCAGAAGAGCTTTGTTATTTGTATAAATTTTCATTCTTTTCTTATCAAAAAATGATTGCGCTTGGATACATCTCACAGGGGAGGGGGTGTGTCCAGCTGTCTGCTCTGCTCAGGGGCGCGCTGAGTGATTTGAGGAGAGATCAGGGTGGTTTGAGACTTCAAGGATGGCGGCCTGAATGAGCGGAGCATCCAGTCTGCTCTGTTTGAAGTCTTGACAGCTTTGTCAGCAAGCAATCACGACACTTTAGAGTGAAGCTTGTTTGATGTACAGTAGAACAGCAGGAAAAATTCTAAAAGTAGATGCACTTTTGAGCACTTTCTTTATTTAACTTGCATTTGGGGAGGTTGAGTTGAAAATCTTTCATATTATCAAGGTATTCACTGTGTCAATGAATTGTGATGAGTGGTTTGAATAATACTCTACTATTTAGAATATTTCAAGAAAATAACTGCATTTTTGTAACAATATAGTCAATACTAATGGCTAACAAAGGGTCATGGATAAGTGTTCATACGGTGAGAAATGCATAAGTAAAATAATTCCTTATTGTGATAACTAAAGAGTGATGAAGCTGGAGCTCTCTATTGTATTTGTATTTCTTTCAATGGAAGATGGAGCTCTGATTGATTTCTGTGAGTTGGCTCAATGTGATCGGGATAAGGTTTTCGTTACTAGCCAGTTGTAGTAGCTACCATTTCCCATGAACATACAACATTCAGTGATCCAATTCAGCGGTGAGACTGGATCCACCCATCATTAATCCCCATATGATTCTGATTCCCTCCAAGACATTTCCTCTCTGCAACTCTGCTCTCCTTCCAAAGGAAATGAAATTAGCGAATTAATGCTCCACTGTGATATGATCAAATATGTCATCTGAATGCACAGGGAAAACATGGCAGAAATATGAGCACATAATACACAGAGTATAAAAGTCTCATCTTCTAACAGTTGGCTAGAGTTGGCTGAATACTAGACATGGAATCACTATCTGCCTGTCTTTTCTCTAGGAAAGCCTACCTGACCTGTGGTGAGTATTATAGGCCTACAGTATAAACATGGATCATGAGGATGGTACTCCACACACAGACATGAGAAGCAGGGGGAATCCCATCTATCCCCTCCACCCCCGAGAAGTATGTTCTCCGATGATCGTCTGTCCTCACTCCATGTGGTATGACACAGAGAGCATTTCTCATAGCCCATGACATTAATTGATGTGATTTGTGGAGGGAAAACATTCAGCCGTGGGTGGGAGACTCCTAATGATCATTTTCCATTTCCAGTGTCTCAATCCTTGACTCAATTTCATTGCAAATCAGTTGTCATTTTGTTTTAATCTATGACTGCCACTTAAAGTAATAGGGGGCCTGAGTGGTAAAAGGTGAAGCAGATCTGGTCGTGAGGAACCACGGGAGTCTGCTGTGCCGCCTGTGTGTAGGTTAGGAAATGTGGGTCAGTCGATGGATTGAGACAGCTGGTTGTTACACAAGTAGCTGAGGGGGAATCGGCTCCTTGCACTAGACACAGGGGGCGTGATGCTGGGGAATCCCCATCTCTTTGGCTGTTCCTGTCTGAATGTTCCCTCATGCCAGGGGTTTCACAAACCAGGGGCGAGGGCAGGCGTGGGCAGACAGGGCCTGGTGTCACTTTGCAGCCAGTTGGCAAAGCCTCAACATGTTACTGTTCAAGACCAGTCTGTCAGTTTGGGGTGATACTATAACAATGCTGTAGAGGAAACTGGAGTGGACCTTTGAGGGGGGAATCATTGTCCACCGCTCTTTTCACTACCACAGAGACTTTCAACAGGAAAAGTGCTTTATCTTCCTGATTTTGTTTTGTACACTGTACAATTTTAATTTTACCAACACTTTTTCATATTTTATTGGTATTTTGACTTCAAATTCCTTTCAAATTTGATTATTGCCTTTTTTATATTTTTTGCTTACACTGTCTTCCCTCCTCCATCAGCGTTGTTTAATGAAGGAGTTGTGGCGGAGCATCACATTGTGTGAACGAGGGGTTCTCTGGTCTTCACAGAGCTGATGGATGGTGCATGATGGTTCTCATTCTCACTCCTAGTACTCCTCTTACTGCCAGCGCAGCACACTCCACAGTAATTGAAGCCATTTGCAACGTTGTAGTGTAGTAATGGGCAGATCTGTGTCTCCCACCCACCCACAGCCTCTGTCATTAATCAGAGCCCTGCAGTCAGGAGAGCCAGGGAGCTGAAGTTGCACCAGGCCTGAGCTGCTGGAGTCACGAATCTTCCCGTTTTCAGCTGCCTTGAGCTTGAGCATTGCGGTATCCATAGCAAGGTCCTTAACAAAACATAGCATTTAGAGACCATGCAGATGGCTAAGTGGGTGAATAGTTTTGAAACGAGGCCGGTCAGAGGCGCATGTGGATCGGCAATGTTTTGATGAGTAATGGCATTAACCACACAAGAAATCCCCTTTGAAGCTTCCTCTGTTAAATGCTGCGCTGCCTGTTCTCTGATGCAGGGTGCATGCTAGGTCATAGGGTTCAACACTTACTTTAAGAAGTTAACAAGGGCGCACCACCCACACTGCTACCTCTCTCAGTCTCCCTCTGGGCTGTAATTTGTATTTTTGTACTTGTTTCAACTAATTATTATTATTAAGTAACTGGTTCCACAACCTTTATTTAGTTTACTCAACTTTTCAATCAAAGTGTTACCTGAACTTAACAGGTTTAGTTGCCCAAACTTACTTCTAACTCGAGAAAACTTAAAATGATGTTCATTCAACTAGAAGTCATTTTTTGGACTTCAGAAAAAAAGAGCTGTGGAACACACAGTGCTTTTGACATAAAATGTATTAAACTCAGAAAATTGACACACATGATTCTATTGTACAGTAATTATTATTCAACGTTTTCTTACCTTGGATTTGAACTCACAATTTCTTGGTTGTCCGCAGACCGATCTTCCTGCTACGCCAACATGTCTGTGTCAATGACTGATTTCACTTGTATTGCTACACTTTGCACTCTAAAGTAAATCTTCTCATCTCTGTTAAAAGTACACTCAAGTGACAGATAAACATTTACTTGTAGGGAGAGGTGATAAAAAATAGGGGAGGGTTGTCAAACTTTTTTTTGCTTTTGGGGGGTGTCAGTGTTTTTTTCTTGAGCACAGGGGAGGGTTGTGCGTTTTTTCCCTGGTTTATGTTCACTCTTCTGCTCATATTTTCCCTGTAAACAATGGCTTGACAATGGCTTGACTTACTTTACCCTAATAAAGTTTACAAATGTTTGGGAAGGTTTGGTATGGAGTGGCTATAATTCATCTTTAGCTACTGCCTATAATATGAAGGTAGTGCACCCCGACGCGCCAACTGACTCCGACAGTTGAACTTGATGTGAGGAAGTTTGTTTCAGGCCTACCAGAGTTACTCTTGTAATCTAACAATACAATGCTTATCTTTATACACTGAACAAAAATATGAACTCAACATGTAAAGTGTTGGCCCCATGTTTCTTGAGCTGAAATAAAAGATCCCAGCGTATTTCTCTCAAATGTTGTGCACAAATTTGTTTACATCCCTGTTAGTGAGCATTTCTCCTTTTCTAAGATAATCCATCCACCTGACAGGTGTGGCATATCAAGAAGCTGATTAAACAGCATGATCATTACACAGGTGTACCTTGTGCTGGGAACAATAAAAGGCCACTCTCAAATGTGCAGTTTTTTCAAAGAACACAATGCCACAGATGTCTCAAGTTTTTAGGGAGTGTGGATTTGGCATGCTGACTGCAGGAATGTCCACCAGAACTGACTGCAGGAATGTTAATTTGTCTACCATCGTCGTTTTAGATCATTTGGCAGTACGTCCAACTGCAGACCACATGTATGGTGTCATGTAGGCGGGTGGTTTGCTGATGTCAACGTTGTGAACAGAGTGCCCCATGGTGGGGTTATGGTATGGGCAGGCCTAAGCTATGGACAATGAACAAAATTGAATTTTTTCAATGGCAGTATGAATGCATAGAGATACCTTAATGAGATCCTGAGCTCTATTGTCGTGACATTCATTCGCAGCCATCCCCTCATGTTTCAGCATGAAAATGCATGGCCCCATGTACACAATTCCTGGAAGTTAAAATTGTCCATGGCCTGCATACTCACCAGACATGTCACCCACTGAGCATGTTTGGGATGCTCTGGATTGACATGTACGACAGCGTGTTCCAGTTCCCGCCAATATCAAGCAACTTCGCGCAGCCATTGAAGAGGAGCCTGATTAACTCTATGCGAAGAAGCTGTGTTGCGCTGCATGAGGCAAATGGTGGTCACACCAGATACTGACTGGTTTTCTGATCCACACCCCTACCTTTTTTTTAAAGTATCTGTGACCAATCATTTGGTCATGTGAAATCCATAGATTAGGGCCTAATACATTTATTTCAATTGACTGATGTCCTTAAATGAACTGTAACTCAGTAAAATCATTGACATTGTTTCATGTTGCGTTCCAATTTTTGTTGATTATACAAAATATTCGGATTGAGAATTAACAAATTATCTGTATAGCAGACGCAGTAGCCATCTGACATAAAGAAATGCATGTCGGTGTCGTGCATGCCACAGCATATCGCTATCTCTCTCGATCTCTCTGGAGATAGGCTTTAAGCCACAAGCTACATATACAGTTGAAGTCGGAAGTTTACATACACCTTAGCAAAATACATTTAAACTCAGTTTTTCACAATTCCTGACATTTAATCCTAGTAAAAGTTCCCTGTCTTAGGTCAGTTAGGATCACCACTTTATTTTAAGAATGTCAGAATAATAGTAGAGAGAATGATTTATTTCAGCTTTTATTTCTGTCATCCCATTCCCAGTGGGAAGTTTACATACACTCAATTAGTATTTGGTAGTATTGCCTTTAAATGGTTTAACTTGGGTCAAATGTTTTGGGTAGCCTTCCACAAACTTCCCACAATAAATTGGGTGAATTTTGGCCCATTCCTCCTGACAGAGCTGGTGTAACTGAGTCAGGTTTGTAGGACTCCTTGCTCGCACACGCTTTTTCAGTTCTGCCCACACATTTTTCATAGGATTGAGGTCAGGGCTTTGTGATGGCCACTCCAATACCTTGACTTTGTTGTCCTTAAGCCATTTTGCCACAACTTTGGAAGTATGCTTGGGTTCATTGTCGATATGGAAGACCCATTTGCGACCAAGCTTTAACTTCCTGACTGATGTCTTGAGATGTTGCTTTAATATATCCACATCATTTTTCTTCCAAATTATGCCATCTATTTTGTGAAGTGCACCAGTCCCTCCTGCAGCAAAGCACCCCCACAACTTGATGCTGCCACCCCCCTGCTTCACGGTTGGGATGGTGTTCTTCGGCTTGCAAGCATCCCCCTTTCTCCTCCAAACATAACGATGGTCATTATGGCCAAACTGTTCTATTTTTGTTTCATCAGACCAGAGGACATTTCTCCAAAAAGTATGATCTTTGTCCCCATGTGCAGTTGCAAACCGTAGTCTGTTTTTTTATGGAGGGTTTGGAGCAGTGGCTTTTTCCTTGCTGAGCAACCTTTCAGGTTATGTTGATATAGGACTCGTTTTACTGTGGATATAGATACTTTTGTACCCGTTTCCTTCAGCATCTTCACAAGGTCCTTTGCTGTTGTTCTGGGATTGATTTGCACTTTTTGCACCAAAGTATGTTCATCTCTAGGAGAAAGAACGCGTCTCCTTCCTGAGCAGTATGATGGCTGCGTGGTACCCTGGTGTTTATACCTGCATACTATTGTTTGTACAGATTAACGTGGTACCTTCATGCGTTTGGAAATTGCTCCCAAGGATGAACCAGACTTGTGGAGGCCTTCAATTTTTTCCTGAGGTCTTGGCTGATTTCTTTTGATTTTCCCATGATGTCAAGCAAAGAGGCACTGGGTTTGAAGGTAGGCCTTGAAATACATCCACAGGTATACCTCCAATTTACTCAAATTATGTCAATTAACCTATCAGAAGCTTCTAAAACCACATCCACAGGTACACCTCCAATTGACTCAAATTATGTCAATTAGTCTATCAGTAGCTTCTAAAACCATGACATAATTTTCTGGAATTTTCCAAGCTGTTTAAAGGCACAGTCAACTAAGTGTATGTAAACTTCTCACCCACTGGAATTGTGATACAGTGAATTATTATTATTATTGTGATAAAGTGAAATAATCTGTCTGTAAACAATTGCTGGGAAAATGACTTGACAATGTAGATGTCCTAACCGACTTGCCAAAACTAAACTTTGTTAACAAGGGTATATCTACAAAGGCGTACAGCATCCTGGAGTCGCTCCAAAGCCGGAATGACTCTGGCAGCTCCTGACTGACGGGCGGCTCTGGCAGCTCAGGACAGATGGGCGGCTCTGGCAGCTCAGGACAGATGGGCGGCTCTGGCAGCTCAGGACAGACGGGCGGCTCTGGAAGCTCAGGACAGACGGGCGTGTCTGGCCTGGAGAGAGAACCTGGAGGGAGATGGAGAGACAGCCTGGTGTGTGGGGCTGCCACAGGACCCACCAGGCTGGGGAGACCTACAGGAGGCTTGGTGCGTGGAGGAGGCACCGGATGGACCGGGCTGTGGGGGAGCACTGGAGCTCTGGTGCGCAGCCTTGACACTACTCCTCCAGGCTGGATGACCACTTTAGCCCGGACCATCCAGAGTGCAGGCACAGGTTGAACCGAGCTGTGGGTGAGCACTGGAGATCTGGTGCATACTACTCGCACCTCGCCCTTAGGCTCAATGCCCACATTCACCCGGCACGGGCAGAGCACAGGCATAGGACACACTGCACCCTCCAAGCACCCCAGATACCCTGGGCCGAAACGGCGTACCGGAGACCAGACACGCTGAGCCGGCACAACACGCCCTGGCTGGATACCCACTCTCGCATGGTACTTGCGGGGGCTGGCCTATAGCGCCCTGGGCTATGAGCGCGTACCGGCGACACCGTGCGCTCCCCCGCATAACACGGTGCCTGACCAGTACAACGCTGCATTCGGTAAGCACGGGGAGTGGGCTCAGGTCTCCAACCCGACTCTGCCACACTCCCCGTGTGCCTCCTCCCCAAAACAATTTGGGGGCTGCCTCTCGTGCCTGTCGCGCTGCCGTGCTACCTCCTCATATCGCCGCTGCTCAGCTTTCGCTGCCTCCAGTTCTTCCTTGGGGCGGCTATATTCCCCAGCCTGTGCCCAGGGTCCCTTTCCATCCAAAATCTCCTCCCAAGTCCAGAAGTCCAGAACCCTGTGCTCCTGGTTACCACGCTGCTTGGTCCTTCTTTGGTGGGTGATTCTGTAACGCTTCTCGTTGGTGGAAGGAGAGGAGGACCAAGCGTGGTAAGTGTTCGTCATGTTTTAATTGAACAAACAGAACACTACACAAAATAATAACGAAGAGAAAACTAAACAGTTCTGCCAGGTGAACAGACACTAAACAGAAATTAATCACCCACAACCAAAATGGGGAAAACAGGCTACCCAAGTATGATTCTCAATCAGAGACAATGATCGACAGCTACCTGTGATTGAGAACCATACCAGGCCAAACACAGAAATACAACATAAATAAAAGAACATAGACTACCCACCCCAACTCACGCCCCTGACCAAACTAACACAAAGACATAAAAAAGTTTTCTCAAGTTGGAGCCAAGTTTGGGCCAACTAAAAGTTTTATGTTCAGGTAACACTGACTGAAAGTTTGAGTGAACTAAAAAAGGCTGTACTTAATAATAATTCGTTGAAACAACTAGAATGTGGCTAGCTCTCTGAAACCTTCTGCCACCCGACACAGCCCTGCACTTCCTGCATCACACAAACAAGATGGCCAGAAAGAGATTGAAGGGGGAGGGGGAAAACAGAGTAGCGTCACCCACAGGTCCTATCTGTCCTTTCCATGAGCAGGCAGATTGGGGAGGTGGAAAGATGTCGCTGCCCTGAAATGAGCAGAAACAGACACCAAACTATTTAAAGGTCATGTGTAAATTTGGGTGGTTAGCAGGAAGCCAACCCTGCCTGCATGACAACACAAGCTATTGTCATTTGTGTTTCATATCTGTGCCCAATGAAAGAATGAGGCACAGCTGTAGACAGTTCTGGCCTTGTAAAAAGGTAGACTTCACAAGCCCTACTTTATATTGATTCTCAAAATGTGATGTTCACACTGACATACAGTGTTTCTCAAGTCTCACTTCAATATACTCTTAAAACAAGAAAACACTGCCTCACCACATGGGAGCATCCTCTGTTTGACTTAGCAGAAGCGAGTGTGTTTTGTGCACAAAGAAAGGCTATGCCATACTACTAGACTTTGCTGTTAAAGTTACTTTATTCACCCATCACTTCCATCGTAGTATATAAAACCAACAGTTTATTTCTATTGCATATTCACTTTAAGTGTGTGGTTCCGTGGGGTGTGGGTCTGTGGGACTGGGTACAGGTCAGCTAGGCCAGGGTCGGGATCTGCAGAGGCGGCACATTATCTCCAGTGGTGCTTAGGCCATAGGGTCCGCTGGGCCCATGTCACATCATAACTGCAGGTCAGTTAACTCCTATTACCCTCACTCAATTACAGAGGCCCTGTTCCCATGCACAGAGTGGACCTGGAAAGACTCAGGGACTAATCCTGCCTCCAGTTATTATTCACCGTCTCCACCAGCTGAGCTCAGAAACTGTCATCATCCGACAGGGCCTCAGACACAGTGTCAGGCTTCCCTCCCTCAATGCCCGGAGACAGAAGGAACCACATCACAATACAGTAGGTGGATCAGATTTATTCACACCATTCTGTACTTTTACTTGTAGACTTGATAATTGATAATAACAGTTACACTCTATACTGGAGGTGTGTGGTGACCTGACGCAGGAACCAGTCGACAGAGAGAAAGTACAGCTCCAGTGTGAGAGGTCAGCAGGACTGATATTTGTATCTGAGCCCGGTTGTGTTGATCCATCCAGGTACAGTAAGACCCCTCAATGGGTAAAACTCTAAAAGCTTTCTCTCAACCGATTGGGAGAATTTGAATATTTGGCTCTAATTTCAAAAAATTGTTATTTCCCTATTTCTGTTATAGCAGCTGCTTAAGTTGCTATACTGTACAGTGAAATACCAGAGCATGGGAGGAAATGATTCAGCTTAACGATGAGCTGAACTACCTTTCATAGAATGAAGAGGTTGTGGTTGTTCTCAAGCTCTGTCTTTCAAACACACAAAGAAACGTGAGTACACATACAAATACACACATACAATACACACAACGATGCAAGCATGCATACACACACATGCACATCACTGCACATGCACGCACACACACTCTCACACACATACACACACAGCGGCTTTTTCCAGGATGTGGTGAGCTTTGCAACTTTGAAGCTGACAGGGTTTCCCTCCAATTGAAAACGCAGAGCTAGCTATCTCTATCTATTTACTTAGGCCTTATTTCTTCAAGATTATTTTCCTTTGTATCAAATATGTCAGGCCTACACAGATGATAGAAATAGAAATGATACAACTATAGAGTGTGTACTTTACCAGTGAAAGTAAAGGCTTCAATTACAATACACTGTCCATTAGAGCTATCTTATTCAGTTATTATTATAAATTTAGTACCCAGAGCTCTTATTAAAATACAGTTGAAGACGGAAGCTTGCATACACTTAGGTTGGAGTCATTAAAACTCGTTTTTTCAACCACTCCACAAATTTCTTGTTAACAAACTATAGTTTTGGAAAGTCGGTGAGGACATCTACTTTGTGCATGACACAAGTCATTTTTCCAACAATTGTTTACAGACAGATTATTTCACTTATAATTCACTTTATTACAATTCCAGTGGGTGAGAAGTTTACATACACTAAATTGACTGTGCCTTTAAACAGCTTGGAAAATTCCAGAAAATGATGTCATGGTTTTAGAAGCTTCTGATAGACTAATTGACATAATTTGAGTCAATTGGAGGTGTACCTGTGGATGTATTTCAAGGCCTACCTTCAAACTCAGTGCCTCTTTACTTGACATTGGAAAATCAAAAGAAATCAGCCAAGACCTCAGAAAAATATTTGTAGACCTCCACAAGCCTGGGTCATCCATAGGAGCAATTTCCAAACGCATGAAGGTACCACGTTAATCTGTACAAACAATAGTACGCAAGTATAAACCCCAGGGGACCATGCAGCCGTCATAATGCTCAGGAAGGAGACGCGTTCTGTCCCCTGGAGATGAACGTACTTTGGTGCAAAAAGGGCAAATCAATCCCAGAACAACAGCAAAGGACATTGTGAAGATGCTGGAGGATCTATACCACAGTAAAAAAGAGTCCTATATCGACATAACCTGAAAGGCAGCTCAGCCAGGAAGAAGCCACTGCTCCAAAACTGTCATAAAAAATGCCAGACTACGGTTTGCAACTGCACATGGGGACAAAGATCATACTGTTTGGAGAAATGTCCTCTGGTCTGATGAAACAAAAATAGAACTGTTTGGCCATAATGACCATCGTTATGTTTGGATGAGAAAGGGGGAGGCTTGCAAGCCGAAGAACACCATCCCAACCGTGAAGCACAGGGGTAGCAGCATCATGTTGTAGGGGTGCTTTGCTGCAGGAGGGACTGGTGCACTTCACAAAATAGATGGCATCATTTGGAAGAAAAATGATGTGGATATATTGAAGCAACATCTCAAGACATCAGTCAGGAAGTTAAAGCTTGGTCGCAAATGGGTCTTCCATATGGACAATGAACCCAAGCATACTTCCAAAGTTGTGGCAAAATGGCTTAAGGACAACAAAGTCAAGGTATTGGAGTGGTCATCACACAGCCCTGACCTCAATCCTATGGAAAACGTGTGGGCAGAACTGAAAAAGCGTGTGCGAGCAAGGAGGCCTACAAACCTGACTCAGTTACAACAGCTGTGTCAGGAGGAATGGGCCAAAATTCACCCAACTTATTGTGGGAAGCTTGTGGAAGGCTACCCAAAACATTTGACCAAGTTAAACCATTTAAAGACAAGACTACCAATTACTAATTGAGTGTATGTAAACTTCCCACTGGGAATGTGATGAAAGAAATAAAAGCTGAAATAAAGCATTCTCTCTACTATTACTCTGACATTTCACATTCTTAAAATAAAGTGGTGATCCTAACTGACCTAAGACAGGGAATTTTTACTAGTATTAAATGTCAGGAATTGTGAAAAACTGAGTTTAAATGTATTTTGCTAAGGTGTATGTAAACTTCGACTTCAACTGTATATGTAGCTTGTGGCTTAAAGCCTTTCTCCAGAGAGATCGAGAGAGATAGAGATATGCTGTGGCATGCACGACACCGACATGCATTTCTTTATGTCAGATGGCTACTGCGTCTGCTATACAGATAATTCATGCTAGGATTAAATGTCAGGAATTGTGAAAAACTGAGTTTAAATGTATTTGGATAAGGTGTATGTAAACTTCTGACTTCAACTGTAGCTGTCAATACAATCCAATCCCTTCATCAGACCCCAAAGCTTTGTTTGTTTAGAAAAAGTTCAACCAAGACTAAGGTTTAGATTCAGTCAGATCAAGCGTTAACCTGCCATAGCCGACACCCACATAGTTGGTGTTTTGGCGGTGTCGGAGATACAACTGCATTAGATATGTCAAATCGGTGAGCAGCTGCTCATGGTCCTTGTCACAAAACTACAGCCATCCCTGAGTTCTGAAAGGATTTCTCTCAGCCTAATCGAGGTGTAGATTAGGCTAGCCAAACATCCAATCAAACATGGAGGAATGATAGAATACCTTGCTACACTTTGAAATTATGGTGTCTTTTGTTGGGCAAATCAGATGTCAATGTAGCCTACATAAACCCAACCTCACTCTGAATTTACATTCACATACAGCTTGTGTAAGAAAAGTTAGAGAAGTTACTTTCAACTATTCAATGTTATTTACAGTGCCTTGCGAAAGTATTCGGCCCCCTTGAACTTTGCGACCTTTTGCCACATTTCAGGCTTCAAACATAAAGATATAAAACTGTATTTTTTTGTGAAGAATCAACAACAAGTGGGACACAATCATGAAGTGGAACGACATTTATTGGATATTTCAAACTTTTTTAACAAATCAAAAACTGAAAAATTGGGCGTGCAAAATTATTCAGCCCCCTTAAGTTAATACTTTGTAGCGCCACCTTTTGCTGCGATTACAGCTGTAAGTCGCTTGGGGTATGTCTCTATCAGTTTTGCACATCGAGAGACTGACATTTTTTCCCATTCCTCCTTGCAAAACAGCTCGAGCTCAGTGAGGTTGGATGGAGAGCATTTGTGAACAGCAGTTTTCAGTTCTTTCCACAGATTCTCGATTGGATTCAGGTCTGGACTTTGACTTGGCCATTCTAACACCTGGATATGTTTATTTTTGAACCATTCCATTGTAGATTTTGCTTTATGTTTTGGATCATTGTCTTGTTGGAAGACAAATCTCCGTCCCAGTCTCAGGTCTTTTGCAGACTCCATCAGGTTTTCTTCCAGAATGGTCCTGTATTTGGCTCCATCCATCTTCCCATCAATTTTAACCATCTTCCCTGTCCCTGCTGAAGAAAAGCAGGCCCAAACCATGATGCTGCCACCACCATGTTTGACAGTGGGGATGGTGTGATCAGCTGTGTTGCTTTTACGCCAAACATAACGTTTTGCATTGTTGCCAAAAAGTTACATTTTGGTTTCATCTGACCAGAGCACCTTCTTCCACATGTTTGGTGTGTCTCCCAGGTGGCTTGTGGCAAACTTTAAACTACACTTTTTATGGATATCTTTAAGAAATGGCTTTCTTCTTGCCACTCTTCCATAAAGGCCAGATTTGTGCAATATACGACTGATTGTTGTCCTATGGACAGAGTCTCCCACCTCAGCTGTAGATCTCTGCAGTTCATCCAGAGTGATCATGGGCCTCTTGGCTGCATCTCTGATCAGTCTTCTCCTTGTATGAGCTGAAAGTTTAGAGGGACGGCCAGGTCTTGGTAGATTTGCAGTGGTCTGATACTCCTTCCATTTCAATATTATCGCTTGCACAGTGTTCCTTGGGATGTTTAAAGCTTGGGAAATCTTTTTGTATCCAAATCCGGCTTTAAACTTCTTCACAACAGTATCTCGGACCTGCCTGGTGTGTTCCTTGTTCTTCATGATGCTCTCTGCGCTTTTAACGGACCTCTGAGACTATCACAGTGCAGGTGCATTTATACGGAGACATGATTACACACAGGTGGATTGTATTTATCATCATTAGTCATTTAGGTCAACATTGGATCATTCAGAGATCCTCACTGAACTTCTGGAGAGAGTTTGCTGCACTGAAAGTAAAGGGGCTGAATAATTTTGCATGCCCAATTTTTCAGTTTTTGATTTGTTAAAAAAGTTTGAAATATTCAATAAATGTCGTTCCACTTCATGATTGTGTCCCACTTGTTGTTGATTCTTCACAAAAAAATACAGTTTTATATCTTTATGTTTGAAGCCTGAAATGTGGCAAAAGGTCGCAAAGTTCAAGGGGGCCGAATACTTTCGCAAGGCACTGTAGGTAGTCTACACAAACGAGTATGGAAGCTAATCAATGTCCAAATGTGTTGGCGTGATAGCTCTGCTGAAATGAACACAGGACACATAGAGATAGGTATCTGGATTGTAGACTTGAGCTCACTGAAGTGCATTACCCCTCATATACCAGTAGGAGTCACTGTTCAGGCAGAAATCATTGGACTGTGTTTTCACATTTGATTTAAATATACTCTTTATTTATTTATTTAGGTTGATAGCATGACGTTGAAACACGGATGCTGTTCAAACAAACCATTTTACTATCAACACTGAAACAAGGTCATATACACTACAGGGCCAAAAGTATGTCGAAACCTGCTCGTCGAACATCTCATTCCAAAATCATGGGCATTAATATGGAGTTGGTCCCCCTTTTGCTGCTATAACAGCCATCCCTTTTCTGGGAAGGCTTTCCACTAGATGTTGGAACATTGCTGGGGAGACTTGCTTGAATTCAGCAACAAGAGCAGTTGGCGTTCCAATTCATTTGAAAGGTGTTCGATGGGGTTGAGGTCAAGTCTCTGTGCAGGCCAGTCAAGTTCTTCACACCGATCTCGAGAAACGATTCCTGTATAGACCTCACTTTCCACATGGGGGTAATGTCATGCTGAAACAGGAAAGGGCCTTCCCCAAACTGTTGCCACAACGTTGGAATCACAGAATCGTCTAGAATGTCATTGTATGCTGTAGCGTTAAGATTTTCAATCACTGGAGCTAAGGGGCATAGCCCGAACCATGAAAAACAGCCACAGACCATTATTCCGTCTCCACCGAACCTTACAGTTGGCACTATGCGTTCGGCAGGTAGCGTTCTCCTGGCATCTGCCAAACCCAGATTCGTCAGTCGGATTGCCAGATAGTGAAGCGTGATTCATCACTCCAGAGAACGCGTTTCCACTGCTCCAGACTCCAATGGCGGCAAGCTTTACACCAACTCAGCTGATGCTTGGCATTGCACATGATGATCTAAGGCTTGTGTGCTCGGCCATGGAAACCCATTTCATGAAGCTCCCAACGAACAGTTATTGTGCTGACGTTGCTTCCAGAAGCAGTTTGGAACTCAGTAGTGAGTGTTGCAACCAAGGACAAACTCGTTACGCATTTCAGCACTCACTCTGTGAGCTTGTGTGGCCTACCACTTCACGGCTGAGCCATTGTTGCTCCTAGGAGTTTCCACTTCACAATAACAGTGCTTACAGTTGCCCAGGGCAGCTCTTGCAGGGCAGAAATTTGACAAACTGACATGTTGGAAAAGTTGCATCCTATGACGGTGCCACATTGAAAGTCAATGAGCTCTTCCGTACAGGACATTCTGAAGCCAATGTTTGTTTATGGAGATTGCGTGACTGTGCGCTCGATTTTATACAACTGTCAGCAACGGGTGTGACTGAAATAGTAGAATCCACTCATTTGAAGGGTTGTCCACATACTTTTGGCCATGTAGTGTAAATCATGTCTAATCAAATCTACAATTCAGCATAATTTCAACCACCCAACTGAATATAGGATGAAAAATATTTTGTACATTTCTATGTTGAATTTTCAAATTTAACGTTTTCATAGTTCTGATGATTATGTTAAAATTAGATTGATGTAACTTGTTAGTCAGGTTAAGTCAATGTATTTAAATTGAAGTTTTCCCCTAATTTCAATGTTTACAACGCTGATTGAAATGAGATGAGAATAGGTACTGGTTGATGACTTTTTTCAAATCCAGCGTGTTTTACGTCCCAATTCGACGACAAATTACGTTGAAACAACGTTGATTTAACCAGTGTGTGCCCAGTGGGTTGCCCTTAAAGTAGAAACTGAGAGCAGTTCCTTGTCTTGGAATCCCGCTTTGTGTAGGGAGGCGGAGCTGGTGGGAATGAGGTGGTTGTCAAAATCCATGAAGTGATATTGTCATACCAGCCGGACTGCCGTCTGGTGTTTGTTTTAAAGGGGAGGGGAAAAACATATCAATCATATCTTCTTGCCAAAAAGTCCTTGCGTTCCCACCTCCAGCATTACAGCAACATGTTTTATTTTCAGCTGTGTTGTTCTCAGTGACTCACATCCCAGAGACAAGTGCTGCACTGTTAGAAAGTGGCCATTAAGGATGCACATTCTTGGAAACTACTCAAGTCAAGCTTTCGCTCTCTCACTCAGTGTACTAAATAAAGCCTTATTTGGTTGAAAGTACAGTATGTGATAGGTAGGCCATCTAATCAGTAATTAACATTTAATTACTTTACTTTGACAACGTTTACAGTTAATGCCATGAAGATTGTTTTCTATGATTTGATCTTTTGTTGTGGAACATATCTGATATGAAAGTGTTTTTTCTCCTATCATCTCTTGACCCAGGCAAATGGAACCATCCGGCTTTCATCAAACGATCTGGTCTGAGAAAGGGAAAGGGGATACCTAGTCAGTTGTACAACTGAATGGCTTCACCTGAAATGTGTCTTCCGCATTTAACCCAACCCCTCTGAATCAGAGAGGTGCGGAGGGCTGCCTTAGTCGACATCCACCGTGCCCAGGAAACAGTGGGTTAACTGCCTTGCTCAGGGTAAGAAAGACAGATTTTTACCTTGTCAACTCTGGGATTTGATCCAACGCTCTAGGCTACACGCTCTAACCACCACTAGGCTACCTGCCGCCCCAAGGCCTATGACTACAGTTCCTCACCCAAAACCACATGAACTAGAGTTAGACACAACCTGACTTTCCTCACCTTGCATCTTCTTGATCCATAAGGTGCATGTCACATGAAGAGTGGACTGTTTTACTAGAATGATTGATCATGAATTGTCTGCTTATGCATTAAGTACCTTCAAATTGCAATTTGAACGTACTTTATCCACTGACAAAATGCCATTTTATAATGTCAAAATGGCATACTGAATAACCATAGGTATAATTGAACAGTTAATATTGCTTTAAATAGAAATGTAATGTTAAAATTCTTGGAATGTAATAGGTTGCATCATTGATTTATAGGTACAGTAAATCTAATATCAAATTCCCCTTTGTGTGTGTTGCACTATATAAGCAGATGTTGATGCAGTCAGAGTTTTCTGTCACCCGATTTGGGGTTGAAGGAAGTTGGAAATTGAAGGAAATTGACTATCTGATGGGGCGTTTCATATTAGTTTCCAAACCCTGTTGAAAAGAGAGGGAAGACAACCTGATATCAGGACTGAGTGTGAAAACAGTGGAAAGAAAGATTCTAATTCAGGGGAGGAAATACGTCATGGCCAAAAAAGGAAGTGGGAGGTGAAACCGAGACCGCAACACAGCCGGAAGCCACAGTGGAACTTAAACCAAAATACTCTTCAGCACTATTTAGCCATGTAGCAGACATTGACAGAGTGACAGGACAGGGGAGGAGCTGCTGTTTTTTTCTGTTGTTTTGTGGTGAATGGAACATTCTGTTTGTGAATGTGTTTTTCATATTTCCATTGACCACTTATCACTCGTGTGAAAGATGCTGAGATAATATGCAGCAATTACCATCAGCTGGAAGACTATATAAAGGCCATGGTGCATTTTTATGTGTTCTTGAATTTAACTTTAAAATTGTGAACCCATTTTGAACTTTGAACAGGCCCACCTGGCATGTCTTTAGAGGACAGTGTGGATAAACTTTTCAACCCTTTGACTACTGAGCTACACTTTTCAGACTTCCACAGGTCTTTGTAGAGGGTGGGCCAGAGTACCCCCCGTAAGGAATATTGGCATCTGACCAGCACCCCTCCTCCAGGGATAGGGTTGTATTAATACCCCAGATGTCTGAAAAAGGGTGGATTTACATGAGGGACTTTGATGTTCTGATGATCAATGTTTTGTTGGTGGTTTCATTGACCCTATTTTGGTGTCTCATCAGTGGGCTAGGCTGAAGTAGGTAATAGAGGTTTTTGTTCCTTTGGTGGTTAAGCCAGCCTTGGTAAACCTCTATGTGCCCTCTCAATGAACTCTGGGAGATCATTGATCAATTGTCCGGTATTTGCTTTGTTTATCTCTCAGACTTAGTATTCAGAGCAGTCCAGTCCACAAACAACACAGCCAAAACAATGCAAAATGCACAAAGCACAGCACAATTCATTCTATATGATCTCAGTATACCTTGATCAATTGCAACCTTTTTTGTGTGTTATTCATGTTCATTAATACATTCACTGAGTGTACCAAACATTAGGGACACCTTCTTAATATTGAGTTGCACCCCACTCCCCTCCCCCTTTTGCCCTCAGAACAGTCTCAATTTGTCGGGGCATGGACTCTACAAGGTGTCGAAAGCAGTGGCGGTCAGTGCCGTTTAAGATGGGGGAGGACACATTTTTTTTATGAGCATGGCTTTATTTCTATTACAGCATATTGGATGACTCTCATTCATATTCCATTCACCCAGTTCAATGTAACAGCAAAAGGTTTAGACTACTACATGATACTTACATTTCCCCTATACACATCATAAGGTTGCTACAACCTAGCCTATTAATGAAAGTTTACAATATAGGTGCACACAGGTCGAGAGACAAATTTGTAATCAAGGTGACCGCCTTGCACACTCTTGCCTGCATCTAGCTTATATAGGGTGTAATCATTAGTCCAACAGTTGCAAACGAGAGTTTCTATTGGACAAATTCATGTACTGTACGTTTATCCCCGTTTGCCTCTGTTTAAGAAACGTTTTTCAACAGAATTGGCGGAATGAATACACTCCTGATCACACGTAAACAGAGTTCTCTTTCATAGCGGCAACGTTGTATTCCTTGTCTTCCTTTCGCTTGTGGACTTCAATGCACAACACATCAGTTGTACGTTACCAGGCGGAAAACCATTCCAAGCCAAACCATATCATAACCGCTACACACAGCCTGCATCGTTGTCACCATATTAGATCAAGTAACATCATAGTCAGCATAGCTAATTGAACTAACGCGTTAGGAAACCCGCTACAATCATGCAGTAACGTTAGTGTACAGGCAGTAAGCAGTTACACTGGCGGGCCCCGGTGGCAATAAATTAGTAATACCAAAAGCTTCCCTTGACTTGGAAGAGTTCCAGTGCTGTGTTGGAAAGTCATAGCCAGCTAGCTAACATAACATCCTTCTGTTTGAGCAGGGTGTTTTAGTAGGCTAAACTAGCTAGCTGCATTTTCTAGCTAAGTAAGTGAAACTGAAAGTTAAAAAAATGACCATCTCCTTATCTATTTCTCTCTTGCATCTCCTTCATTTTGGAAGAAAATAATTTGTTCAACTATTGTCTTTCTCTCTCTTTGAGTCAACTACTTACCACATGTTATACACTGCAGTGCTAGCTAGCTGTAGCTTATGCTTTCAGTACTAGATACATTCTCTGATCCTTTGATTGGGTGGAAAACATGTCAATTCATGCTGCAAGAGCTCTGATAGGCTGGAGGATGTCCTTTGGAAGTTGTCATAATTACTGTGTAAGGCTATGGAAGGGGGTGAGAATCATGAGCCTAGTAGGCTTTACATTGAAGTCAATGTACCCAGAAGAGGATGGAAGCTAGCTGTCCTCTGGCTACGCCATTGTGCTACCCTACAGAGTGCTGTTGAGGCCACTATAGACCTTATTTGCAAAATAGTGGGTTTTAATCAGTTACATTGGTAACTGATTAAAACATACTTGGCATTGTTGGTGACGTGATTATATTTAGTATAGTTTTATCTAAAAAATCAAACTTTTTAAATGTTTTACTATTTACATTTTTATGAAATTCATTGAGTAGGATGGTCCTCCCCTTCCTCCTCTGGGGAGCCTCGACTGGTTGAAAGCGTTCCACCGGGATGCTTGCCCATGTTGTCTCAAATGCTTCCCACAGTTGTGTCAAGTTGGCTGGATGTCCTTTGGGTGGTGGACCATTCTTGATACACACGGGAAACTGTTGAGCGTGAAAAACCCAGCAGCATCGCAGTTCTTGACACAAACCTGGTGCGCCTGGCACCTATTACCATACCCGGTTCAAAGGCACTTAAATCTTTTGTCTTGCCCATTCACCCTCTGAATGGCACACATACAGAATCCAAGTCTCAATTGTCTCAAGGCTTAAAAATTCTTCTTTAACCTGTCGCTCCCTTTCATCTACACTGATTGAAGTGGATTTAACAAGTGACATCAATAATGGATCATAGCTTTCATCTGGTGTTCTTAAATGTACTCAGTGTATGTGATTAAGCAATACAATATAATTCGCACAGCTCATAGGTTAAATATTCCACATACAGAGTTCTAACTTCTAATCATTATACGTCTAGTCTAGTCCAGTGTAAGGTGCAGTCTGATTACATGGAACAGCCATTTCTTCTACATTCAGCTTACAACTAAAAGCTGGATTCTGACACTCAGCTTCACTGTATGCCAACAAATATGTTTATTCAGCTCCAATTATCAGGAGGGTTAACATATTATGATTAAGAAAAAGTGACAGCTGTAGTTCGGTATCAGGATGTGCAATATATTGCATTTTCAGAAAAAAAAGCTCTCACATCCCTTGATAATATGGGAAAATAATTTAATAACTGCTTAATATATTCAAACTTACATTAATTAAAAGGAATTTGCATAATCAATTCAATTGCCTAACCGTAGCAAGTGATCTAATATGCATAATGATTTGAATGAGTCTCCATTTCTCTCTTCTTTTGGTAAACTGTGAGACCTGCAAAAGATTTCTCACTTGGGATTCTACTCCAGCTCATTACTTTATTGCTAAGGAGGAGTGGTAAGAATGTGAGATGCTGTACCATCTGTTTCACGTATGTCAAGAGTCAAGTCTTCTCAACTCTACACATTGACATGTCACCTTAGCAGGCTGGCCCAGTCCTCCAGCCCCATTGGACTATGAGAGGAGGCTTCTGTCTGTCTGTCTGTCCTCAGACAGATGGTTTGTGCTATTAACCTGGACATCTTCCAACTCATGTTAATTTAGAAGAGGGATTTACAGTGACACGTACTGTAGCCTACATGCTGTCACTGGCCATCTCTGGGATAAGTCAATAGTATTATTATGCTGTAGTCAAAAAAACACATTTAACATGTGACAATCACACATACTTTCTTTCTATGTGGGAAGAATATCATTTTTGACTCATCACAGAAACCTTGGGGCTGTAGGTGTGTGTATTTCAAGGCATGGCATTTCAGACTGCTTGCTGTGGTTATTGGTCATAACTATAAGTGACGAAAGTTTACAATAGATGTCAAACCTCTATCCTCTGATATCATATAGGGTTTCTTGTATCAAATCTAGCCATCCATCCTCACCATGGACTGTGAAATTAGATTAGGCCCAAAGTGGACATTGTTACACAACTTTTGAGGAACCTTGCTGTTTTGTTTTTACAAGGCTGTAGCCTTTTCCCTATGATTTATTTTTTATTTATTTTTATTTCACCTTTATTTAACCAGGTAGGCAAGTTGAGAACAAGTTCTCATTTACAATTGCTACCTGGCCAAGATAAAGCAAAGCAGTTCACCACATACAACAACACAGAGTTACACATAGAGTAAAACAAACATACAGTCAATAATACAGTAGAAAAAAAGTCTATATACGATGTGAGCAAATGAGGTGAGATAAGGGATGTAAAGGCAAAAAGAAGGCCATGGTGGCGAAGTAAATACAATATAGCAAGTAAAACACTGGAATGGTAGATTTGCAGTGGAAGAATGTGCAAAGTAGAAATAAAAATAATGGGGTGCAAAGGAGCAAAATAAATAAATAAATACAGTAGGGGAAGAGGTAGTTGTTTGGGCTAAATTATAGATGGGCAATGTACAGGTGCAGTAATCTGTGAGCTGCTCTGACAGCTGGTGCTTAAAGCTAGTGAGGGAGATGTGTTTCCAGTTTCCGAGATTTTTGTAGTTTGTTCCAGTCATTGGCAGCAGAGAACTGGAAGGAGAGGCGGCCAAAGGAAGAATTGGTTTTGTGGGTGACCAGAGAGATATACCTGCTGGAGCGCGTGCTACAAGTGGGTGCTGCTATAGTGATCAGCGAGCTGAGATAAGGGGGGACTTTACCTAGCAGGGTCTTGTAGATGACCTGGAGCCAGTGGGTTTGGCGACGAGTATGAAGCGAGGGCCAGCCAACGAGAGCGTACAGGTCGCAGTGGTGGGTAGTATATGGGGCTTTGTGATAGTTTATGTGGCACTGTGATAGACTGCATCCAATTTATTGAGTAAGGTATTGGAGGCTATTTTGTAAATGACATCGCCAAAGTCGAGGATCGGTAGGTTGGTCAATTTTAGAGTAGTGATGCTGGATGGGCGGGCAGGTGCAGGCAGCGATCGGTTGAATAGCATGCATTTAGTTTTACTTGGATTTAAGAGCAGTTGGAGGCTACGGAAGGAGAGTTGTAATGGCATTGAAGCTTGTCTTATGATACCAATGTATGCAAATCATATTATTTTAGCAATATGAGCTATCATACCCAGCAACACAATGTATACATGTCACTATTAGAACCCATATGATAAGATAAAGATATGGTATTTGGCAACTTTCATTGTTGTTTCATAACTTGTATAAATCATCTTCTTCTTGTAAGGGATAAGTAAGCTATACTGTTCATTGGATACAACGAGGAACAGACATTTGAATTGGCCCCCATGAAGATGGAAAAAAGTGAACTAATTAGATTATATATCCATAGTGGCACTGTATTCAAATGAGCTAGATAACCATCTTGGACAAGCCGGTGCTTCCACGGAATCCCCATATGCAAACCAGACAGGGAGCTTTGATCCAGGTGATGTAACGAATCACTTCCACCATGCATACTGCTTCCCTTACTGTGACACCTCATGTACCTGGACGTCTAGGAAATACAACAGGCAGCTATTTCCGGCCCAGTTTCCTCTCTCCACCCCATACAAAGGGTTCCCCAGAGGAAAGGCATTGGAGGCGCAAGGAGTCAGGACCTCTTGGTGTTCTAGTTCAAAGGGAATACCCTCACTGGTTTTTATCCATAAAATAACCGTCAAGGGTTAGTAATTAACTAGAGGGAGGTGCAATGACACTGCTTTCCACCTGCGTTATTACTGGACACTCCCACCTTGACTAGTAGACGCATACATCTTTGTGGGCCTCTGCTAAAGGCCTATGAACTATCAGCTGGGAGATTGCCTTTGGTAAATACAGTATTCAATCATATATTCCCATTCACATCTGGATTATAAAACACCTTTTGCCCGATTCATCTCCTTTCACATGAATTTTCAGACTCAGACTTTTTTCTCCAAGTTGAAGGAAAAGGAAATCCAAACACAGATAATAACCATAATATCCCTGATCTTACTGTATTTCCAGTACAGTGAGGACACTCTAAATAATGCACACAGAGCTGGTTCCAGGCATAAGCGACATAAGCGAAAGGAAATAGGAAATCAGTCAGGGTCTCAACTTACTGTTGCGATTTAGAATAGTAGAATATAGAAGGTGCCATTTCGAAATTTGGTTGTGCATCAGCAGTTTTTCCGCTTATGTCAGTCATTGTCAGTCCCTCAATTAACCCATGTCAGCAAAAATAATTATGTATATTGGTGAGTTATCACAGCTACCTAAACTTAGTAGTAATCATGGTCGAATTAGTGACTGGGCACACAGGGCACGTGCCCAGGCGCCCTGACATTCAGGGGACCCACATTGACTTTGTTAGTCACTCTCACTCAGATGTCATATTACAATGGCATAAATCGTGGCAAAATTAGTAGAATTGCATGAAATGAGTCATAAAACCACAACATTTTCTCTACAACACATGGCAAAATGTGTAGAATTGCATGAAATGAACTCTAAAACGTCAAATGTATCTCTCTGCCAACTAGAGGGTGGGCACCAAAATGTTTTGCCCTTAGGGTGGGGGGTCCCCCAACAAAATTTTACTTAGGACCCCCAAAAGGCTAGAGTCAGCCCTGAATCCACAGATGGGACCCACATTGACTTTGTTAGTCACTCTCACTCAGATGTCATATTACAATGGCATAAATCGTGGCAAAATTAGTAGAATTGCATGAAATGAGTCATAAAACCACAACATTTTCTCTACAACACATGGCAAAATGTGTAGAATTGCATGAAATGAACTCTAAAACGTCAAATGTATCTCTCTGCCAACTAGAGGGTGGGCACCAAAATGTTTTGCCCTTAGGGTGGGGGGTCCCCCAACAAAATTTTACTTAGGACCCCCAAAAGGCTAGAGTCAGCCCTGAATCCACAGATGGCAATTTGAACTCATCACCCTCATGGCTCACCTACACACTGACTGTTCCACATAGCCCTTAGAGGGATCAGACACAGGACTTCCTTGTGCGTTCTGTTAGTAAAAGCCCCCCAAACACTGAGTATGATTCAGACTTTCTCCCACACATCCTATTTTCCATTTATTAAGGGAGTCTGTGAGCTAATACTAGACTGTTTAATATCTCATTCTTAAATATTCAAGGCCAGAAATGGCATACTACATTTAAAAAATTCAAACGAATGTGATTATTTCTACCACTCAGAATTGTTTGAAAGTTTAGAATTATTTTCATATGAGCCCCATATTGCCACATATGGCCAGTTATGTTTGTGTGACCATATTGTTATCATCATTAGTGAATAGTGAGTGAGTGGTAGTATAGCGGTAATAGCTTGTAGTAGCTTAGTAATAACCTAACAGTCAGTGTCTTATAGTGGTGAGTTCACAAGCCTGCTAAGCCCACACTGCCATATGGACACTTCCTAAGAATCCTGACAGTTCTTTACAGTAGGCCATACACAACACTGTCGTCAAAGGAAGCACATCACAAACAAGGGAGGGTCTATTAATTGGGTAAGAAACACTTTTAAAAAATTCTCTCAGGTTCCTCAAATTGTTGAATTATGACCCATGACGTTGTGTCATCTGTGGTTCAGATCTCTTTTCCACTTACCAGTGGCTTCACCGGAACATTACTAACCAAATACAGACTTCGAGGGGCGGTGCCGGATCAATGCCTTATTTGGAGTTTCCACTTCAGTCAAAGCAAGCCTGTGGATTCACAGAGCGCTTGCAATATTTACAAGCGATTAACTCTGACAATTACTGTCTTTGTAAACCAATGTTGGTGCATGAAAAGGGTTTTAGAGTGTAGAAGGACAATTAAACCCCATGCGTTATGTTGTGCAAGTTAGTTGTTTCATGATGCACTGTGTGGGGATGATTATTTATTTTTTGCACATAAAGTGAGAACGAGTTCAAGCAGGACTACTCTACTGTATAGGCTACAGCTCAACGTCAAGAAGCCAGTGTGGTGCAACATTATGACAAGAGACACACAAGTTGGGGTCATTGAGCCCACTGTAATCAAAAGTCTGAATTGGAGTGCGCCTCCATAAAACTGTATTTGCCTCGTATGGATTTTGTAGGCTATAAAGCCATTATTTAACTACAATGTGTAATGATGCAATACATGCGTATAATACTGTACATGTACATACATTTAAGATGTGAATATAGTATTCATGACTTAAATCACGCTAAAACATTTTCAAGAGAAGAGTTGACATGCCTTCTTCAAAATGTTACGTACAGTTGTCTCCGGCGGGTATATTGTGTATGGATTCAACTGGTTCAGTAGGTAGGCTATAGCATAGCTTACCTTTACAATGTTCACTAGCCTATATGTTGAAAGCTGAAAACTGTCACCCATGCAAATGTGCAATAACCCGTTGTCTAGCCAAATTTGTATATTTTCATTTTTATATCACAACGAATAATTGCGATGATTTGGCAAAAGCAGCTTTACACATGAATGGATATGATGATTCTAATGGCATTTTGACCAGAATGATTATGATTTGTGGTTCAGTTGTCAGTGTTCCAATATGACAAAGGATAAAAGTGTAATGTGTTCTCAAGGACAACACGAATAGCTCGTATCAAACAACATGCTTCATTACCAAGCTATGCCAATTGGTTGAAAACTTTATAAAATGTGAGTTCGTCTACAGGTAGCACAGTATACCAAAACAGGCTTCGCTCCACGGAACTCATCCGTCGCTTGAAACTGTCTTACTGCAACAGACTCTAATGTTTCCACTATGAGGTGCTTCCATTGGTGACGTGTTATGTACGGTCTGGCTTTGTGTATCCATAAATGGTCATCTACGTCACATGAATGTTCCGTCCCCCTATTTAATACCAGCAAGCGCTGGAGTTCCCTTTACGAGCAATACAGATCAGCGCTACACTTGTGCAACCACCACGGTTTCATTGATTCACAGACTTTAAACTCCCAACAAGCAAAAAAACAGGAATCATTGTAGATTAGATTAATAACAATTGCCTGTGACTATTCAGTTCGACTGTATCTCAACGGAGAGATATCAACGCTGTCTCTGAAAGGAACTTGGATAGCCTACAACATCTAGGATTTTTTCCCTCCTCTCTCTAATCCTTATAGATCATCATCTACTGTGTTTTCTATTTGAAAACACTGTTCGTGATCTATTCGGACACCTGCACCTTGCCATTTATGTCAGACTAAATAACTGCTATGACAGGGAAACTAGCGGACAAGCTCCCTCTTACCATGAGCAGTTTAATAAACACGATTCCTGACAGTCTTTACCCAGAAGAGGACATTCCGACGTCTATGAACATTTTCACCAATACGGATTCTATAAACCACTACTCGCAAATGAATACAGGTAAGAATAGTTTACTTTGTTTGTGATGTGATTGGGTTCTGTTCTATCAAGGCTCTGTTTTAACTACAGCGCGTCTCAGCTGTGGAGAGCACGCAGGCACCGCAACAGTTGTCTTGGAGCTCGCGCGCAGCGAACATCTTCTAGGCACCTGTTTGCGCTTCGGGCTGTTACGCACTGACTCGATCTCATTTGAATCGAGTCTGATCTAGTTTTTGATAGCATATTTCAAAAAGGTTAGATACTACTATTTTGATGACATGTAAAACAAGTGCTGTTAGTGTTAACGATATGAGAGGCAAGCATTTATGCCAGAAATATGATGCGTAGTTTAACGATGTCCAAGCCTATGAGTTAACCGTCACGATTTCACAACCTGCAATTTACATGTAAGGTCAAACAGTAATTAATAGTATCATGAACTTATCTGCTCTGGTGAAAACTTACACAAAATGATTGGCATGCCTTTAAAGTGAAAGTAAGTATACAAACGTCCGAATTGGCGTAAGATTCATAGATAGATAAAGATTCATATATTAAAAAAAATCATACATCTAAGCCTATTCACCAAAACAAAAACATAAATTGACCTGGTATGAAAGGCCTAGATAGTTTTTGTTAAATTAAACTGAAGCCATCGTTTTGTTGATTGATCGACCATAAACAAATGTGCCACTGTAATCAAAACGACAGTTGCATACATTCATTATGTCTAGTCAACATTAAATTACTCAATTCATTAATAATTGTTTGTATATTTGTCGACAATTTAGATATTGTTTTTGGATTGGGCTAAGGTGGCATGGCCATCCCCTATATAGTGGGCGTTCGACCGGCGCTGCATTTCAAGCTTTCCCATGCCTAGCCTCCCGAGTATGCTAGGCTATAAGCCTTATAGCATTCTATACGACCATAATGATTAGGCTACATATACAAATGTATTTCTAGGTTCTCACTGGAATGCAAGTCTCCAGAGGACAGCAGCTTTCATTTTCAGAGATGTGTGACATAACATGATAATGTCTTCTGTTAAAATTGAATGCAAGTGTTTGTCAATTCTAAAGTGAAGTATAGAAGAACATGTTGGCCTACTTTAATGTGATAATTGAAACGAATCTTAATAGCAGCACATACATGTTTTCAGATCAAATATGCTTCAGACACACCAACATATTTTATTCAAATTTAGAGCCAGAAGTACCATATAGCACATTTCAATTGGACCTCGGAACTGTATATCAACACACGAGGAATTTTATGGTACCCTGTTGAAAGTGTGTCCCTCAAAAATGAAGGTATTTGACAATAAATAGGCCTAATTGTTGTTAGAGTTGTGGTTAGCCGCAAGCTAAAGATAAAGGCCTATACAGTCTTTAATAACTTAATTAAATATAATGCGTAGTGTAACTATTTCACTACAGAATTATATAGCCATCTGTAGTGTCAGTATTGTTTATAAGTTCATCAATGAATACTTACAATTGTCCAAATATAATCGATATTGATTATCAAATATCTATGGATATTTGTTATTTGTCAATATGTTAGACCTATTACTTTGCAAAGTAATTGTAGGCAAAATTGTAGATAACCTTTACAAATATATGACTGAAGACACAGCACCAACCACGTCTAATTCTAATATTGATATATGTTCTATCATTACCCGTCCCGGTGCCCTAGTACAGTAGCAAAATGACATTTGCTCTGATATAAGTAGGCTTATCACCTCTCGATACTCAGAGATACAGCATTGTTCTTAGAACTAATCGGAAATAAATACGATTTTTGAAAAGCGTAATGGAGATGAAACCCCTTTGACATGCCTCACACCTTAGGTTAGCCAAGAGTTTGCCAGGTAGCCATCGATGTATGATAATCTAACATGTTCATGTCAGATCATATCCGACTGGATATTTTCATTCAAATCACACACATTGTGATAGCTATTCCCTATGATGAGCAACATTTTGAAATACCTAGATCCAGGTGTTAGGTCCCTTGTGCAAGTGGTGTTCTCTCACAATATTTACCCCAAAGTTATAACACCAGCTCAATTTAGAGCAACATCTGTGACACTGCTTACATTTTATTTTAACTCAAACAAATCAAAATATTGAGGAAGATTACAGCAAGATAGTGTCTGCCTTGTATTCCAATAGCCTTCATGATGAAACACACTCCTAAGCATTGGCTATTTTTTTAGGCTTGTTTTCTTCTACTTCATCTCCACAACAATTCAAATATAACCTCATGTGTTGAATAGTTGTGCGAAATGTATGTAATTTTGGTTTTGTTTGCTTCATCATGCTTTGCCCTTAGCCAAATTCTGGTAAACAGACAGTAATTACTGGGACTGAATATATAAGCACCCCTGTGTATAATTTATTGTGACGTGAATGATTGGCTGATTTATCTCTGTTGATGTATGAATTCTGTTACATTTTCTGCACAAAACTGTGCAAAAACTGCATTCATTTGGATGTTTTCATTGCAAGTGTCTGATTTGATATTATATAATACCTAAGACAGACTACTACAGTACTAGTGAAAAACACACTGACAAAAGAGCAAGAAAGTTAGTGTGGACATAACATTTAGCTAGATGGCCAAATGTGCATTGCTATGACCAGATGTGCATAGCTGACCCAATGATCTGAGTAGGATGTATACTTTACAGTTGAATTTCCTCATTTTGAGTAGATATCTCATTCTGCTAAAACCCACGCAGCTACATTGAACATGCATGCATCTGTGAAAATGCTAGCAGTGGTGTCTGGCTTGCACCCTATTGTGTGGAAATCAGATCTTGCCATTCAGTGTGGCTGTCCTCCTGTGAGACATATAATGACTGGATCAAAGGGGGTGTTTAGGTCTTGATTTATGAGAGCTTGTGGGATCTGAGAGAGAGAACACTGTCTCAGATGCACAAGTCAGTGGATAAACTTGCAGGTCTGACAGCACCGCTCACTTTTTCCTATGAACTGTATTGGGCTGCTTTGTTTTATTATATTTTCTTGGCAGACTATATGCAGAGATATGCAGAGAAGCTGAATTTCGGACTAATCGAGGGCTCTGACTGAAATCAAGCAAGTTCATATTTAGAGTAGACTAGCGTAGTAGCTTCTAGACTTTATAAAAAGTTTTCTGCACTAGTTGTACTGCACAGTTTCATGTATGTTTTTTCTAACAGGTTCTGCTTTTAGTTGTATTTCATTTTCATGTTATAACAGCTGGGTGAACTATTCATTAAAATGTATTTCATTTGTTTCCCTGTCATCCAGATAATATCATGGATCTGGGGATGGGAAGTGATAAGGGAACTGCAGAGATCCAGTATGGCTCCAGCTTCCAGTCAAACCGCAGTGGGCAGACCGTCACCTATCTGGGGAAGTTTGCCTTCGACACTCCTCCGTCGGGTGGAATCGGGGGCTCCGGCTGGTGTTCAGACAACAATATCATTAGTTTAGTAAGTGCTGGCATCCTGGGTGTCTCCCCGTCGCCTGGCAATATCACCACACAGACGTCGTCCTCTGGGGCCAGCATGGGCGGCCAGTCCTCAGACATGGAGCAAGTGTACGGTCCACCACTGCCCGCCTATTCCACCTGCAGCGAGCTGTACCAGGACCAGGTCTCCTTCCACCACAGCCCTGCCACCAGCACTGCCCTCGGCTACCCCGGCAATGACTATCACACCACCTCCAAGCCCTCCATGGACGGGAGCCTTTTCTCCATGATCCCAGATTACAACCTCTTCCATCATCAGGGTGAGGTTGGTGTGATGGAGCACAAGCCCTTCCAGTCCATGGACCCAATTAGAGTCAACCCCCCACCTATCACACCACTTGAGACCATTCGAGCATTCAAAGACAAGCAGCAGATTCATCCAGGTTTCATTGGCGGGCAGCAGCTTGCTCCTCAACACCACCAGCCACCACAGACGCTAACACTCAAACCAATCCGACCACGGAAGTACCCAAACCGACCCAGCAAAACCCCTGTGCATGAGCGGCCACATGCCTGCCCAGCAGAAAACTGTGACAGACGCTTCTCCCGTTCAGATGAACTGACACGCCACCTCCGCATCCACACGGGTCACAAACCCTTCCAGTGCCGCATATGCATGCGCTCCTTCAGCCGAAGTGACCACCTGACCACCCACATCCGCACGCACACGGGCGAGAAGCCCTTCTCCTGTGAGTTCTGTGGACGCAAGTTTGCCCGGAGTGACGAGCGCAAGAGACATGCCAAAGTTCACCTCAAGCAGAAAGACAAGAAGCCGGCTGACAAGGGGAGTGGGGCAGCTGGCAGCCACAGCTCACCCCCCAGTTCCTGTGGTGGCAGTGGAGGGCCCAGCGGTGGCAACATCATGACTGTCACTACCTGTGCTTAGGATGGATCATCACCCTGCTCTAACATAAGACTGAGGAAAGGTCCTATCCACAATGAGACAAATAGATGACTCTTTCTCTCACTTTTTCTCTTACATTCTCCTAATTTTTAATTCCAGGTAATATTTCCCTCCTCTATTTGGAGATGGGCTTGTTTTGTTGTAAGAGTAGGGTAAGGAGAGGACATAGACTGGGCGGCCAACAACTGTGTGAATGCCAGCAAGCAGATGGGCATCATGGCACCGGCTGTCCAAGAGGACATGGCATATCATTGAGAATTCAATTCAAGTTTCTGAAGTCATATCATGTCTTGTGTTTTCTGAGAAATTCACCAAGAATCTTGACTGAGGAGGGATTCAAACATTTTTGTACAATTGGGTTGAGACTGAATTACAACTAGGCGTAGAATAAGGTGAGCTATGTTTGGGATGTATGCATTTATTTCATCTGGTTGTTAAAAGTGCAATTGGTTGTATTTGTGTACTGTTGTTGATACCTTATTTACTGCACTTTCGATTGCCTGTCTTTTTGTTGAAAAAGTATTTAATTATATTGTTTTTTTTATTGTTTCTCAACAGAATGTGCCAAACATATGGGGATAATAATGACAATGTTTGTTTTCTTAATTGTGCCTGTGATTAACCAAACATTACAAAGACATAAACTATGTTTCCGACATTGATTTTAGGCAGATTGGTAGCCGCAAAATACTCAAAAATAGTTTTGATTTTAGTAGCATTTTTTGCAATTATTTGCATCACAGTTACAGTTCAATGGTTCAAAGGTATTTTGCTATAAGCTCACAACATGAGCGTTAAAAAGCCCAGGGATCGTTGGCTTTGTCCATCCAAACATGATCCTGTGGTCAATGGACCAGTATTTGGTGGTAAACTATTGTGGTCTGATGTACACTCAGTGAACTGGATTGCAACATTAATGGTAAATAATCATGAACCAATGTGTCATTGAACCAATTACACATTTTCAACATGTTCACTACAAATTACACACATCCATGAAAGATAGCCTACTAAGATGTCCAAGATAAACATATATATATATATTTCTTTCTTTTTAAGTTAATATATATATTTTAAGTAAGAGTGTTTTATGTAGCTTTCGTCTATCTTCCGAAGACTCCTCTTGGTCATATTTAGAAGTGCATTTAAGACACATTCGACCAATCTTGAAATAAAATGTTGAGAGCGTAGAGAAAAAGACTGAAACATTGAAATGCCTGCCTCTGTAAGCTATTGCAAGCCGACGACACATCTGGATAAAAGCAGAGATGAATTAGAGGGTCTTTTATCTGCGCTTTCACTGACAGAGACCTGCCAGCTACATGCATGTAATTAGAGATATTGTCAAATGAAAGGGACGCAAATGTTTTGCATATTGTTACGATGAGCAACACCTGTAAGAACTACCATAGAATATACATGATATTTCCATGTTTACACCTCCTACTGTTTTGAGAGATTCTGAATTTAGAAATTAGGGATTTTTTTTTTTTCTACAGTGAGAGATGTATACAGGTATATTACTTAAACTTGTGTACTCAGATTGTGGAAACTTCAGTATTAAATTGTGCATTTGTGTGCAATTGTATTTAGATGTACACTATATAAAAATGCACACATTTCTAACTGATTGAATGCTTGTGCAGAAGGTGTCTTAAAATGCTCCCTCTAAAGTAATGATACTGCAGGATGTTCTGTGAAAACAAGTCATTGCTAAAGACTTTGGAGCATTGAGACAGTGCCAAATTGGGTGCCTTATCTTCCATTTCAAAACAATCTAATATTATTTGTACCTACTGTAGGGTTGTAAGTGGGGAGTGGTTTTAGGAAACACTAATGTGTTCTTAATAAGAGAAATAAACAAAAAAACATTTTTGAACAAAAATCGTGTGTATTTCAATTGCAAACAAACCTGTAATGTATTGGATTCCAAAGTTCAGTCAAATATATGAAAAAAGATAAGTATGCAAAACAAATCATCATTTTTATTTGATCAGTAAAGCAATATACAATTTTACAAATGCCAAGTCTGGCATTGACTGAAGGCTATACACTACTTGATTGGCTCTAGATTCAGAAAATGAATTTCTTAGGTCATACTGATTAAAAAATGTGCTCAAATGCGTCAAATCTATAAAAACCATTAAACAAGTAGTTTCACTAATTATAACACTGTATAGGTATAGCTAATAATGGATAATACAAGTCATTGCAGGGATGTGAATCCAAACTGTTTGGTAATTGATCCACTACATTAGATTGTTGTCTTCACTGTGCTCAATGCTCTTGTCAGCTGTGGTCTTGATGTTTTTCTAGGATGTCTTTCTCCTGAAAGGACAGTTATTTCCCCTCCTGTCCCATCAGGCCCTGTGTGAAATCATTTCTGCACCACAGTCGAATGTGTTCTCTGTGTGTTTGATATGGATTACTTATTGTCATAGATGTGCCTGATAGTAAACACTTTCAGAAATCTTGATTGAAAATGTCAACAATGAGAATTTACAAATGCATTGTTCTCAGAGAACACAAAATTCTCCGATGTGCTTCCAAGGCCATATTCCCTCTTTCCTGTACAAACCTGTTTTCATTGCTAGGCTTCCTGGCGAGTGTCCACTTATTTTCCAATTAATTTGGCCCCAGAGAGTCTTTCTCCAGTTCATCTACTGTAAATGGATAAATTAGCAGACTCCTTGCATTGTCTGAAAGTGTTGGCGAGTTCACACATACAGTATCATCTCACTTATTATGTAAATCAATGGCTTTATTGAAGTGCATTTTAGGACACTTGTATTCTTGGTGACAATTATTATTATTTCCTGGACTTTGCTTGAGCTAGTTCGATGTATGGAAGGAATTTAAAAAGGATTGATAACTGTTCATGAATAAAGTGGAAAAATAAAGGATATAGAAGTGGAATGTAGATGATTACAGTCTATCTATAATGACACTCAAATAACACTGATCTCTATTGAATCAAAACTGTATCAATTGAAGTGTGATTTTCCATAAGCTAAGTGAAGTCTAAAAAACTGTATGGATTGGAACCCTTGAATTTCTTCATTCAGTTCTTGCCTTTAATGTTGAAAGTGTGTACACAAGCAAGTGAACCGATCTTAACTTTTCTGGGTGATTGAGGGGATATAATTCTCAACAGCTGAGACAGGGTTGGCTCTCAGGTGGAAAGGGCAAACATAAGCTATATCAGTGAACACCGAACGTCTCCAAGGATTTGGTGTAGACATAATTTGGTGGTTTTAAATGTTGTTTAAGCATCTTGTGCTTAAGAATGATGTCTTCATTCTTTTAAGGGTACATGGTATGTAAAAACCATAGAGAATGAGCAAAATACCTTCTGAATTATTCTGTACTTTTTAATTCAGCCAGCATGGTTCAGCAAGAAAAGCCTTTCAGTAAGGGTAGAATAACAAAGACAGTTTTCACAGATCATATAGCAACCCTGTGGATTTGATGGTCGTCTCTGAAGGTTCAAATGTTGAGTTTCTGGCATTGGATGAGATTTGGTTTTAAAGAATACTGTGTTTATCTAGATCTCGGTGAGAAGAGTGGAAGTTGTGCTCGGAAGAGAGGAGAATACGCCAACATATTTCTATCTGTCACCCAAAGACATGTAATTACAACATTGTAAACTGGATGTCATCTGTCACATTTCTAATTAATGCAAATTGCACAGTGTAAAAGCATGGTCTATATTACATATAACAATTGAACATTTTTATTTCACATTACTGTTAAATATCAAACCACTGTCAAAAGATCTGAAAGTAAAAACTGTCCTCATGAATCATGATTCAATACTGCTTTGTTTGTCCCCCATGATCTGAACAAAGTACTTTCAGTAGTCGACATTACCATGTCAATTAGGGCTGAACTATTTCTAGACTGATTTCCTTTTTGTTTTTGTCTTGCTCTGGTATGATTTGAGAGGATACGTTAAGTGTGTAAGAGATTAAAATAAGAGAGCTCCCTTCATATCTTCTCCTCATCATCCTGATGGTTCTGGGCTCAGTCTTGGACCCAAGCCAACCTTAACAGTCATGTTTGTGCCAAATTAGGTTGCATGGTTGGGTGATTAGGAACAATATGCAATGAGAACTCCACAGAAGCAACAAACGTAAATGTGACCTCAGTCAGCTTACGGCTCAAGATGGCCCTGTGCTGATGTCTGTGTTTACTTACTTTTAATTCACTACAAAGCTGCCTTTGTGCAAGAATATTAAAGACTGAAAGTAAACGTTCCAAACAAAACCTCCATGGCCACTCTTGTACTAGGATAAATGACTGGCAGCGCTTCTCATCTTAATGACCCAAAAATGCTGCAACTGTTGAAGTTGATGATAGATTGCTATCCTAAACGCTTATTTTGAGGATGGTTCCAAAAATTGTCAATGTGGTCCATATTAAGTAGAGTAGGTTAACCTTTGGCAGATGGCACTCAAATGTTTTGGGGAAAATTGTATTTGTTATCTCCTGTTTCCTTTTCATTATATCTTCATGTTTGCATGTGCACGAAAAGGTTCCAAACATGTTTAGAGCGACCCTAAGGTTCTAAAGGTGGTGCTCAATTATTTTAATTTTATTCTGCATGGAAATAATTATTACAATAAAAACATTAAACGTTAGTAAAATGGGGCAAACTACGGAAATACAAATATGGACATTTTGGAAAATCACACCAGGATTTGAGAACTGTTTTTTGTTGGCTTCTTTTCAAAGAAAACAAGAGGTCTTGTTGAAAAATTTGTGGATGTTTTTACTTCATGTTTTTCTATTACCTTATAATAAGGTCTTAAAATAAATTCTGAATATTGTAATGACATGTATTATCCTTTTGTGGTGGGGAGATGTACTCCCCTCATTGTTAACTTGGCACTTCAGTTTGTTGTAACGCAATTGTTTTTGTTATTTCTATGTAAAGTACTTGAATAAAGAAAATGAAACTGTGTGCGTACCATTTTCAGTATTATATATATATATGTATATATATATATATTTTAAGATAACATTCTTATTTAAAACATTTCAGAATGTACACAGACTCAAATTATCTTTGATTTGGTGGAGGAATAGGCCTGAAACATTATTTTATATGCCTATCAACAGATGTAGACTACTATGGAATTACCATTTTGTTAGGCACACATGTTTTAAAGAACGTTGAAAATGGGATCTGCCTACATCCACTGGCATGGCATCATACTTCCATCCATATAGATATATTATCTCCATGCTTCCACATCTGGGCTGAAATCAACAGAGACCAGGACGAAATCCTCAAGGTCCAGGATCTCTTTTATTTCTGATCTTTCCTTGATATGAGCTAATCTATCAGAAGCATAATTTATTTTCTAAACTATAATATAACATTTAAAACTCAAAAAATGACATTCTGAAGAGACAATCCCACAGAAATAGTTTTATCTCGGTCGATCTCTATTTTATATCCATGGTACCCAGTGTGCCGTGCAGGCCTTTCTGCTTTCCGTAGTTAAAATCCCCTTGACCCCCACGTGAACACAAACTACCGTAGCCACTTCCTGATTACTTAATCTATTATTTTGTATGAAAGGGGATGAGGTTTGCTGAGAGAATAGCTGCCCATTGAAACTGGATTAGAAATTCAGACAAAATGAGCTGGTATGTATTTCGATAAAACAGCTATTTTAATGAAAGACGAATTCACCTTCAAGCTAACAGTTTGCCTCGACAAGTGACATTGTGGGGTTTAGCGACAGCTCAATTGTTAGCAACAAAAATAAAAATAAAAAAGCTAAATTGTTAGCCAGCGAATTTAGGCTGTGGCTTAGCTTTCAGTAAAGTAATATAGAACTGATCAATCTTTTTACAAATATATTATACAAATTAGCTATGTGGCTAATGTCGTAATAGATATAGCGAATAGTATTGGTCCAGTTGCCTTGCAAAATCGTCAACTCATTTTCAAACGCTAGCATAAGCGCACCTAGCTAGGGACCTAATGTTAGCTATCTATTTACATTAGCAATCTAGCTACCGTAGCAAGCTAGCTGTTGGCTTGCTTACTTCAGCTTGTTAGATTAAGTAAGCAGCCAACTAACTATTAAATAATTTAGCTAACCTACCATCTAGTTAGCAGATATCGTTTCGTGCAAGTACTAAGACACGTTAGCTAGCTAAGGAATTTAAATCCAATGTTTACATTGTCAACTTTGGAGTTACATTCTTAGCAAACGTTACCAGCTAGGCAGGAGGAACTTGCTTGACAGCCAACATTTCACCGTAGCCTAAATGTGTGGATACCCTTACAGGCTATACAGAACAGTACATTTTCCATACACATTAGCTAGCCCCCACCCCTTCAGACCTGTCTTTGATATATGTAGGGGACTTATTGGGTGGAGATCTTCGGTCGTTTCTTGTGCTTCTGTGACTGCCCCCCATTTGCATGGCTATAATGTGCCAGTGATGAAATAATCAAGATAGCGTCACACAGCTGAGGCTGAGGATCAATAGCTGGCAGGCCACGCTTCCATCAGACGGCACAGCCAAGCATAAGGTCCTGTCCAGTGAAAGAGTCCTTTATGGACTTTGCTGACTGATGCATTCCTGTCAGGCCCTCACTCCAGCTTCTATGACGTGAGTGATTTGACTCAGGGTTCATCAGAACAATCACACTCCTAATGTCCTCAACCAGTCTTCTGTACTCCTTGCAATAGCCCCAGTTAATTGTATCCCCTTGCCGATGGCGTACACATTTGTAGTTCCAACTTATTCATTTGTTCTAGCTGTAGCAGCATAATTTCTGTATTTGTATCATGCAGAGCCAATAGCTGTGATGGTAAATAAGACTGTTGTTTCCCTGGGCATGCATACGTCTAGACTAGACTAGAGTGACGTCTGTAAGGAAACAGCTTAGTCCTTGATTCTTGAAGAATATAATTTATAAATGCCTCATTAGCTTAGTTCAACTGTCCTACCACACCAGAATCCAAAATATAAGCTTGCTTTAATCCAATGTTTGTAAACAATGTAAACACTGTATAGAAACACACAGTTATAACTATAATTCTGATATCATGGTTGGGCAGTCCTTGCATCCGTAGCTCGGCCTAAATTTGAGTTGTTACGTTTCTCCAGCCCTATCCCTCAGCTTTTTACCAAAATAGTGGTGGGGTGCCTGCTTTATTGTTTCACCTGCAGTTTGCCCTTTTAAGCAAAAGGCCTACACCTAGCCAGGACAAACATATTATCACGATTTTACTAATCACAACATTTTAAAAAATCAGTCGTTTTTACCTGATAAAGTAGAATCCTTTTGGAAAATGTTAAGTACCGTTTATATTCCCAAAACATACATTGAGATTTATACTGTTGCTGCTTCCTGTTGTCATGGCCTTTTGATGTAAAACACTGGTTTTATATGTCCAAATACATAATAATGCTACACTAAGTGTATTTCTTCCTACTTTAACATGGAGAGAGTTAAAAAATGCTCCTAAGCAAAATATAACCAGGCACCCTAGACTAGACGGTCCATAGGGTCTGTGCAGCAGGCTGAACATTTGACATCCCTACTACACCATCAGCCATATTGTCGTGTGGACCATCGCAGAACTCTGGGAAAATTGGGACTATTGTGCTTCATTTTAAAATAAAAAGTTTGGGCTATAATTGTGTAAGGACATTTAGGCTAAATATAAAAAATGAAGGGCTAAGACTTTGTCTTTAAATTGGCCCTTGCCTACTCCTTGATTAATGAAGTGAAAGTATGCCGTATACGTTTATTGACCTATAGGCTAAGCACTGTATTGCTGTTTTGAATTCAAGTATTGGAACATGTCCAAAGATGATCATTTTTGACCTGATATTTATTCTATAGAATAATCCCCCGAAACATGCCATCTTATTTCTCAGTTGTTGAACCTGAAATCTAGGCCTAACCTATTGTAGTTTGAGCACAATGTTGTGCTGTTGTTGTGCTTGGCTTGCTGTAATCACTGTGCAGTGTTCACTTAGACTAATAAGCTGCAAGTCTGTTCATAAGAGAGAAGGTTGTGCTCTCTAGTTAGCCTACCTAATGTAGCTCTGTGCAAGCTGTGTCATTCCTGCCCTTTGAGTAGGTCATGGGATCAGGGCTTATTACTAACCAAAGTTTCTAAATGTACAGGCCTCTACTAAAATGGCACAGTGTGTGAAGAAACATAACAAACGATTCCCACAGCATACACCATCCTCCTTCCTCTACCCCTCTATATAGCCTCCCGTTCTCTGGATCGCTTTGGGAATTTGAGCAAATAAGGCAGTGTCCACATAGACTGCTGTTGTTAATAAGTATACTTAGCCTATGGCCTATTGTGTTACAGTGGGCTAGATTGCATGTTCTACTTGGCCAAGATCTTTTGTATTGAAGGGTTAAAGATATAGCCTAAGCTACAGTCATGGTGTTTTGCAAGAGCTCTAGCATGCCTTGTTGCCTTAATGATCTTCCCTTCTTTATTGGAAAGTTACTGCATGTTTAAACAAACAGTTGACATAGCATAATAGTCCTTGCAAAGTCTCCAGATTGTTGCTCAGATAGTTAGGCCTAGTTACTGCCATAGTGGACAGGTGATGCGTTGCATGTAGTAAGATGAGTCACCCTGTGGACCACAGGAATTTCAGTGGGTGACAACACCATGATGGTGTTGGCTCATCAGAAGTATGACATAGGTGAACGTATGTTTTCCTCCTGAAATCAGCCATTTCAACCTTAGAATTTGGACTTGATCTGATATGACACAGTGGTTTATGAATGGGATACATTCTTTTTTTCTTAACATTGCTTTACTCTGGCAGTCAGAAAGGGAATCAAAATCATCTTTCTCCTAGAGCTTTACCAGGGTTAGTTTGACAGGGACTTAATACTCCCTCCTGCCTCTTGGCTGTATTGGGATTTCTGATTGAGCCGTCATCTAAGGGAACTGCCACACACACATCAGTGGCGTTTCCTGGTTGCACAACGCTGCCCTACCTCACACCCTCTCCTTTCCATCTCATTAGTCTACACACCTTTCTTTTGATGCAGCTGCTGCCTCACTGAGCCTGTCAACGGCAACCGTCCATCTTGTGCCTTGGATGTTGTTAGTGTCACGTCAATGACATCCTACAGCCATGTGCAGTGGCTATATAAAGACAAAGTTTTCTTCCTCGTGGATTCTCCATCATTCTGGTGATTTAAGTAACAACTTATGTAGCGCGACATGGTTTAGAAAGTTGGTTTCAGGTGGATAAAAAACTAATGTCCTTAAGAAAAGATGCCGTTACCTATCAAAACTAGCATCAGATCAGATGCCTATTTTACGTATCAGCATTTCCCCTATGATTTTTTTCAGCAGTGGTGGCAAGGGTAGGGGGATGCATTAGAGGTTAACACGGGTGTGTGAAAAGCCGTTCCTGTCTCTTCTTATCCTGTCAAAATGTTTCCCTTACTTTTTCAAAAGTTATATAACCCCAGAACTTTCGGGTCCCATCCTGATAAAAATCATTCCCACCCGTGTTCATTTTTACGCACAGAAATCAGAAATAACTTCCTCCGTTAGCCGCTCGTCTCTGTCCCGCGCTCTGTGTGTGAGTAGCCATAGCAACTGCTCCATTTGGCAACTGCTCAACGCTCACGAGACAGTGCCTGCCCTACACACACAGCTGAGAACAACCACATTACGAGATTTTGGCAATGAAGGCAGACCTTATACTTACCCAGAGTCAGATGAACGCAATTCCTCTCTTGCAAGCTTCGTCAATCACTGACCTATGTTGGCATCTGAGATAAAGTAGTGACTGTGCAGTGATGTGTGAGCTGATGATAGGGAATGGGATAAATCACCATTATATATTTTATAAATTTTTATTAAGTAAACTATATTAGGGCTACATTATTTTTTAAATTTTCATCAAATTGTATTGGTCACATACACATATTAAGCAGATGTTATTGCGAGTGTAGTGAAATGCTTGTAAGAATAATAACTATTTATGTGCTGTTCGTTCCTGTGGACTGTCAATCTTGTCCCGTACTGTCCCGAACTTGACTCTAGAACTTGACTCCCATTCCTGCCGGAATCCCGTGGGATCTGCGGGAATCCCGTTCCCGTGTCAACCTCTAGTGTGCATTGCTATTAGTGTTAGCGCAATGACATGCTCACTGTTCCCATAGACTTCCAGTCATTTGAGCCAACGACTCCATATAAAAGCTTGTCTCGGACTTAAATATATATCAATATTTTTTAAATTACATAATTTTTTTGGCAGCAGTGGCAGGAATTTAATTAATATAGAGGAAAATTGCATATGGATGTAGCCTAATGCTTAATCTAACCACTACACCATTAATACAATTTGGGAATCTTGAAATCTTCTATCAAACGATGAGGAGGCTAACCTTGGATCTTGTCATCATACTGGCGTTTAAGTTTTTAATAAACCATAGGCTTAGGCTGTAGACTGACTGGGGGCTGTAAGGAGTGCAGAGTGATTCATTGTGAGCTGCCTCTGCAGTCTCAAATCACAGCAATCTGTAAGGCTATGCCCATTATCTCAAATCAAATCAAATCAATTGTGGGCCTGTGTTTGATGTGGGCCTGTGTTTGATTGATTGGTTGGGGGGGGGGGGGGGGGGGGGTGCAGGAAAGTCACTAGGAGCAGAGGGAACTGCAACTTCTAATTAGTGATATCCGCTAGCAATGGAAGCCAGATGTGGTGACAGGAAGTCAAGGCACAGGGCTCCTGAAACACACTCCACAAGGCCAGGGGTTAACAGAATTGCATTTGGCTGGCTGTGACTTAGCCATAGGATACACTTGTTCACTTGGTCCCACTTCACAACACATTATTACCTACCAGTCAGAGTACCTGCTGTGGTCTGCCAGCCCTTTAAAAATGCCTCTCATTTCAGTTAAATGTCTGTGTTTGGATGTGTTAGATTGTCTTTGTGATGTGCAGAATGTGGTTGTACATGTATGTGTCTGTCCCACCAATTGATCATTTTGTCTGCTTCTAGGATGCCCTTCAAGATTGGACAACCAAAAAAGCAGATTGTTTCCAAAACAGTAAGTGTTCAGTATTCTCTCTTCTCCCTGTCCCTAATTTACAAAAATGATCTAACATGCCAACATAAGAGCTTCCATTAGTGTTGCACCTTCAACACCAATGAAACCAGACAATAGATAATGAAATCATGTATAATTTCGCTAAACACTCGCTACCAGGCTTTATTTAGCTTGTTGTTGTATAGAGGCATACTGGGATCTTACAACAACTCTCTGTTTTACTGATGCGTGAGAGACTTTCAGACTGCAACAATCCAAGCTTGATATTTGTACCTCTTTAATGGGCTAAGGCTAGGCACTCTGGTCGAACCAATTAAAAATAGTCATTTGCATTTTGCTGTTAGAAATGTATGCTGTGTGTTTTAAATATGAGTGTCCTTCTGACGAAGACTGAAATGCCGTGGTGGCTCTGGAAGAGGATCAACATTTTCTTCTGTAAGACAAATTCAGGTTTAGCTTTTAAACTATGGGTTTAGCTTTGAGGGAGAGCACCCCTATCCACACACTGTACTGGGCAGTGAAGGAGTTAGGCTTAATTCGTGTCTATGTGGCCTGTGGAGTGACTCCATAAACCTCACACAATGTTTCAGGTCCCACAGAATTTAATGGAGATCAGTTACCCAGCTTCTTCTTCCAATTATTGATTCTCCAAAGGAGCCTATAATCAGCACATTCAGAAATTAAAATGTGTAGGAAACCCAAATAAAGTCCCTCATCCTGACCAACTACATTTTTCACTTGTTACCCTTGGATTTTCAGAAATATCTTGATATTGTATAAGGCATATGAGTCTAGGTTCACAAAATGAGCATAGTGTACTAGAGGTAACCATCAGCAAATTGTCAGACAAGTTCAATGAACCTGGGCAAGTGAGTCTGTGGGGTGTCAATTTGTCCAAGCCATATGATGGGGCTGAGGTTGCTGCCAGTGAGTGGGCACCCTCCTTAGGGGAAAACCACTTCCACAGTAATTTGTCTGACTGTGGCCCAGCAGCGGCAGACAGTAAGAACAGGCTCCTGGGCAGCTTCCTGTGACATCCCAGGCCAGACCCAGGGAGTGGGCTAGAGTACAGGGAGCCCTGTGGACAGCCCTCCCTCCGGTGACAGACGGGCAGCTGCCTGTTTATCCAGAAGCCCACAGAACCACAAAAAAGGAACCCCTGCTACCTCCATAATCAGCGCTGGCCTGTTCAATCAGTCTAGTCTGATCTGAGGCAGAGGAGGGTGTGGGCTTTCAACCAGACCTCTAGAACTAAAAACATGAAACAAATTAGAGGAACTGGAGTGACTTCTAATTGTCCAAGGACAAGGGGGAGCCAGTCTGCTCAGATTACGGGTTTATTGTTGGGCATTTCCATCGAAAAGGACCCATGAGCACAAGTTCCATATCAAATTGGGTGTCAAATGAAAGCCAAGAGTAGGGTTGCAAAGGGAGGGTATATTACTGGAAACCTTTGAAGTTTACCAGTAAACCACCACAATATTGGTGTCTTTCAAGGATTTTAAGGAATCTATCACAAGACATCTAGTGGCCCTTTTAGGTACTTCCGATTATCACAGGTGTCTGTAATTATCTCTGGCCCTCTGTGTGGCCTTATCACATATAACATGTCTGAAATAAATAAAATAAAATTGAATGAGAGCTGTAAAATATTATCCTAAATATAAACCATCAACTTAAATGAATACCATTGGTGTTTAAATTAGGGTTTCAGCAAATATCAAATATCCTTAATATTTGTTTTACAAACGTATTTATTTTACTATGTCTATGTATTTGTTGTCAATGTTTTGGCGTCAATCTCGTGGCAGTTGCGAAAAATGTCCAAAGTTGGAAGAGTTGCAGAGTTAATAGAAAATAATGCCATTGTTGATTTGGTGCTTTTTTTTCTCATTAATCAGGCTATTTTCTCTTGAATAATATGGTCTATATACTAGAAACTCATAGACAATATAAACACAGATTAAAAAAAAAGAATGCTCCTGTATATATTAATCATTTAAAAAAGCTATTCAAGTATAAATTACCAAAGTTACAGTAGATTGCCTTTCTGTTAATCACCAGAATTACTGAAGATTCCGGTAACTTTAGTAAATTACCACTAGCTTTTCAACCATAGCTAAGAGCCTATATTTTTGGGAAATTAAGGAATAGTATGCTCTGTGATTTCCAAACTTGCGGAACATGAGGAGATTGACTTTCATATACAGTACCAGTCAAAAGTTTGACACACCTTCTCATTCAAGGGTTTCTCTTTATTTTGACTATTTTCTACATTGTAGAATAATAGTGAAGACATCAAACTATGAATTAACATACATGGAATCATGTAGTAACCAAAAAAGTGTTAAACAAATCTAAATACATTTTATATTTGAGATTCTGAGTCAAAGCGTAATTCTGTTACTGTGTAATTGGCCTGGGATATTTAGTATTTGGTAAGCACGTGTTAGGACTATAATGGAACAACATTGACTGAACAGACATGAACACAAAGATGATAATGTTGCATCTAACAATGAGTTTCAATGTGTTTTTACAGGTTGAAAGAGACTTTGAACGAGAATATGACAAGCTCCAAAAGTAAGTTTGTTAAAGATTTAATTTGTGCTCTGTTTCCCATATGTATTGACTGTGCGTCAATATTGCAGCAAAAAAAACAACATTGCAGACGAACACTGAACTGACACAGACCACAAAGCATTATGACTGCTATTTTAAGTGCAAATATTCCATTGATTTGTGGAGGTGAACACACATGCGTGTTATCACAGGGTTTTTAGGCTTCCACATCAACATTTAAATAATTGTTTTCAACAGGAAAGACAATGTTAGACCCAATCTTTCACATCTCTCTTTTCAGACCCATGCAGAACTGAGTTGGGTTACACAATATAGATTGTTTGTGTGAAACCAAGTAGAGAAGTGTTCAAAGCATTCTGTTGTCCATGACCTTCCGTGAGCTAGCACATAGGAGGCCCTCCCCTGCTGTGTGTCTTAGGTTAAAGAGACTCCCCGATGGGCCTGCAGACTGAGTGGGAGCGCTTCAAGGTTTCGTTGAGTAGGAGACGTGGCACCACAATATACCTTACACATGATGAGTAAGAGGAGCAGGCACATACAGACGTCTTGGCACTCCCTTCAGATCCATATCAGAAACTCTTACTGAACGTAATTCTGCCATCTAGCTCTTTGATCTGTTGTTGAATTCAATATTTCTATTAATCTGACTGGAAATATAACCCGTGTCATTTTAAAGACCTCTCGGGGTCCAATTTGGCAAATTATTTTATCATCCAATGCCTTCCACGTTAAGTCTTGCATCTCTAATCCCAGAGCAGTATTTGTATTTTTTACCTGAGATCAGCTGCTTATTCCATACTCCTATGGCATTATACCATAGCAGCAGGGAGTGTAGAGAGGCTGGCTGTTGGCGGCAGTAGAGGGCAAACTGTTGGGGCACCAAGCAGTGAGTAGCAGCAGCTGCTTCAGCAGGCATCCATTAACACCTTGTAGGAACAGACCTCTGGCACACCTGGCCGAGATCCAGAAGAGCCCTCCTCAGCCTTCACACTCTCCTGCCTCCTGTCAGATAACACCGATTGGACAAGGAAATGGGAAAAGCGTTGTTGTTTTTTCAGTCCCCCTCCCTTAATGAATCCCTGAAAACTAATGTGACAGCAGTCTCCTGGGAGTTGCTAAACAGTCCCTCGTTTCCCTTAATTGATATAATGAACGACACACGATACAGCCTCCGTACTCTCATAATTGCTATTTTAACACCCATCATTTGAATGAATGTGGAGGGATGATTGAAGACATAAATGCTTATATGCCAGAATTTAGTTGACCGAAACATGGAGCAATCCTAGTATTTTTAATTAGCTAAAGGGATGTCATAATAGTGTGTTTTATATCAAATCAATGCAATTTGTAATCCTATTGAATGTCCCAGTTCATACAGTGCCTTCTGAAAGTATTCAGACCACTTGACTTTTTCTGAATTTTGTTACGTTACAGCTAGTGCTGCACCGATATTACATTTTTGGCCAATACCGATATCCAATATTTTCCTTGCCCAAAAAAACTAAACGGTACCGATAATCGATATAAAAAAAATTTGCAGCCTTTTAAGCATTCTAGTACAGTTAAATAATTAACACACTCACATGGACTCAGCGGTCTAAGGCTCTGTGCAAGATGCATCACTACAGTCCCTGGTTCAAATCCAGGCTATATCACATCCGGCCGTGATTGTGAGTCCCATAGAGCAGGGCACAATTGGCCCAGCGTCGTCCGGGTTTGGCCAGGATAGTCTGTCATTGTAAATAAGAATTTGTTCTTAACTGACTTGCCTAGTTAAATAAAGGTTACACAAACACATCACACGGACTAAAAAGTTATTTTGTCTGCAGTTACGTATGTCCCCATTACCAGTAAAACATAATCAAAACCTATTTCTTTCACTTGCTGTGTGGTTTCATTATTCAGTCATTTCATTCTCAACCTGGATTTCTATGGAACGCCGTTTGGGTCTTTGCGTGTCAAAAAAGAAAACAATGACCAGTAGATAACACCCTTTGACGTGTCAAATAAGCTTGTTGACCAATCAGGACCTGAATATGACTGCACGTCACATAATTTAACGTGTTCATACATTTTTTACATAGAGTAATCAATGTGTAATAACTATTACTTGTATTTCATGCCACAACGATTCATCAGTACGTATGCTACGATGCTGGTAAAGTTGTCTCTCGCACCTAGAGTGCTGGTCATTAAAAAAAAAGCTAGCTAGCTCATGTATGCAAACAATGTTCTTCCCCATAAACATAGCAAAGCAACAATCTGTTTCAGTAGCTATAGTTAGCTAGCTAACTATATAGCTAGGTGTCATCATCTAAAATAACCCTAATTTATAAGACCAGTTTTTATTTGATTAATGGTGGTCGGACCCATCTATGTGAAGCTAGCCACAATAGGGATTAGCCGCAATAGTGGACTTTGTGGTTAGCCTTCAAAATAAAAGTATGGCATAACTCTACTATTTGTATTAATTTGCATCTCTGTCAATGATTTTGAAGGCTAACCTCAAAGTCCACTATTGTGCCTAATCCTTATTGTGGCTAGTTTCACAACTGATAACCAAGTCCAGTCGAGACTCACTAGGCAGATGAAGCTAGCTGGCTGCTTATAATGTTAGCTTTGGGCAACACAGTTAAGTAGCTGGCTAGCTATTTATTTGAATGAACTGAAGTTCAATTTCAATAGGCGAACAACAAGTGGCAACCTAGCTAATACTTGCTCACAAGGATTCCTAAATCATTGCTAAGAATAATGAAAATGACTGCAGTTTCTACTGGTCATTGTTTTCAGGCTGGTTGTATTGGTGCTAGCTAGGTACCAAGCTAAAGCTAGCTAGCCCAGAAGTTGTGGTCAAACAAATGATGCTTTATTACCAACGCGGTATTGTAAACACATCGTTCGTGGCCTCTGTTTGCTTGTTTGCAGACTTTTTCTGTAAAGCTTTGACAGTGCTACTGTATCTTTTTTGACACGCAAAGACCCAAACAGCGTTCCATAGTATGTATGTCTTGAAGCTAACAGCAGTGACGCTATTACTGTGTAACTCCGCTAGGGCAACATCTGACAAATAGCGCACTTGGTAGTGTGTACCAGTGCTCGACCAGTTGGCGAAAGCCAACATCCCTCACGACAGAGAACGGTTGATTGTCAAGGGCAATGAATTCCATTATCTTGGCTTTAATGGATTTCGCCTTTTGAGTTCTCTCGCTGAAATTTTCTTACTCTTTCAAATGACTGCTCGACTTCTTGACTGCTCGATCCACACAGCAGATATTGTGAGCTAGGTAATGAATGCTGTGTTGCACGTGTAGCGCAAACTACGCTATATAGGTATGCACGTCAGCTTCAACATCGCCGTTAAACTAGACATCTAGTTCACCGATAAATCATGCATCCCTAGTTACAGCCTTATTCTAAAATGTATGAAATATTTTTTCCCCTCATCAATCTACACACACTATCCCCTAATGACAAAGTGAAAACAGGTTTTTAGAAATGCCTTATTTGAGCTCACGTGCATCCTGTTTTCATTGATCATCCTTGAGATGTTTCTTCAACTTGATTGAAGATAAATTCAATTGTTGGACATGATTTGGAAAGGCACACACCTGTCTATATAAGGTCCCATAGTTAACAGTTCATGTCAGTGCAAAAACCAAGCCATGAAGTCGAAGGAATTGAGCTCAGAGACAGGATTGTGTTGAGGCACAGATTTGGGGAAGGATACCAAAACATTTCTGCAGCATTGAAGGTCCCCAAGAACTCAGTGGCCTCCATAATTCTTAAATGGAAGAAGTTTGAAACCACCAAGACTCTTCCTAGAGCTGTCCGGCCGTCCAAACTGAGCAATCAGGGAGAAGGGCCTTGGTCAGGGAGGTGACCAAGAACTCGATGGGTCACTCTGACAGAGCTTCAGAGTTCCTCTGTGGAGATGGGATAACCACCTCTCCAGCACTCCACCAATCAGGCCTTTATGGTAGAGTGGCCAGATGGAAGCCACTCCTCAGTAAAAGGGGCATGACAGCCCGCTTGGAGTTTGCCAAAAGCCACCTAAGGAACTCTCAGACCATGAGAAACAAGATTCTCTGGTCTGATGAAACCAAGATTCAACTCTTTGGCCTGAATGTCAAGCGTCACGTCTGGAGGAAACCTGATACCATCCCTACGGTGAAGTAAGGTGGTGGCAGCATCAGGCTGTGGGGATGTTTTTCAGTGGCAGGGACTGGGAGATTAGTCAGGCTCGAGGGAAAGATGCCGGAGCAAAGTACAGCGAGATCCTTGATGAAAACTTGCTCAAGACCTCAGACTGATGTGAAGGTTCACCTTCCAACAGAACAATGACCCCTAAGCAACAGCAAAGACAACTCAGCTGTGGCTTCGGGACAAGACTCTGATTGTCCTTCAGTGGCCCAACCAGAGCCCGGACTTGAACCCAATCGACATCTCTGGAGAGACCTGAAAATAGCTGTGCAGCGACGCTCCCCATCCAACTCGACAGAGCTTGAGAGGATCTGCAGAGAAAAATTGGAGAAACTCCCCAAAAACAGGTGTGCTGAGCTTGTAGCGTCATACCCAAGTAGACTCAAGGCTATAATCGCTCCCAAAGGCGCTTCAACAAAGTATTGAATAAAGAGTCTGAATCCTTGTGTAAATGGGATATTTCAGTTTTTTATTTTTTTTTAATACAGTTGCAAAAGATTCTAAAAACCTGTTTTTGCTTTCTCATTATGGGGTATTCTGTATAGATTGATGAGAAAAAAAACAATTCAATCAGTTTTAGAATAAGGCTATAACGTAACATAATTTGGAAAAAGTCAAGGGGTCTGAATCATTTCCAAATGTATTGTAGGTTATTTTGTAGGTGTTTATTTGTGGCATTCTTGTTGGACTGAGATCCCAGTAAGACTGTCAGTGAGCTCTGTATAGGCATTAGTGATTTGATCAGGCTGCACACAGTGGACCCCTTTTCTGTACTGCCCTCTGCCTACCCTAGCTGCTTAATGCAAACACATGATCCTACTGTCAGTTTGCTCTGTAAGATGCTTAATTATACTTGGACTGATACTAACCAAATGTTATATGATGTATTATTGTGATATCCAAGAATCTGAACTGAAAAAACTACGTTTCCCTTATTTTACAGGTTGGAAGATCAGACAAAGAAGCTCCACAAAGACATGAAGAAAAGCACAGAGGCTGATATAGGTGTGTTGTTGACACAGTGTTCATATTTTGATCAGTCTCTGGAAAAAACATTCCCACTGATCATGTTTTCTTTCATGTACAAATCTTCTTTAAATCATTAGCTTTCTCTCATTCAATTAATCTCCTTCACACTCTCGGCATACATTTACTGACACCGTAATTGTTGTTGCCTGTCAGGGTTTTCAGGGACAATGTCTCTTGTGCAATTTTGGAAAATGAGGTTACCCTAATTTCAGTAGCCCTTAAAAATATGCAATGTTTCTCACACTCTTCCTACTCATAGCTTTCAGCTTACATTCTGTTTTACATTTCTACTACTAAGAAAGATATTTATTTTTTGTTGGAGCTTTTGGAAATGGAAATGGGTATCTTTGGGAGGAGCAGTAGCAGAAATTGCCCCTGGTAGCGTTCTACTCTGAGGGTGGAGAGGGGAAGGATGGGGGAGTGAGGGGCTTCTTCATTTCCTCTGCTTTGTGCTCTGGAATATGGGATGATACCTCATCAAAGTATCAGAGCTGTCAACATCTTGTTATAATTAATGGATTCCATCTGTTGCACAGGTCCTTTCTCCACCAACTGCCACCAAACAACAAAGAGTGGACCTGCCTGCACAGCACAGTGTGCTCCACACAACGTTTCATAATGGCAATCATTTGTCTAGTCTATTTAAAGTAAGACGATGAAATTGTGGGCTCTTCTGGGGCAAGTCCACAAGTCATTAGAGATGAATTTTTATAGAGTCAGGATATCACTGGCCACAAGCCATTTATACCATTGGCAACACAAATCTTTATTACCTAACTAAAAATAGAACACACAATGGAATTAAAATTGAACTGTCCAGTGAAAATCACACTTTTAAAAGTTCATATTCTCATACCTAAATAATGTTGCTGATTCATTCTATACTCGTATTTGTGGCCAAAGTATACATTGGAGAAAAAAACACTTAAAAAACCCACCTCAAACTTGTATCTCAAACAGACAATTAAAAAAAAAGCTTGCTATTTAAGCAATAAGGCACGGAGGGTGTTGTACATGGCCAATATACCACGGCTAAGGGCTGTTCATATGCGCAACGCAGAGTGCCTGGATGCAGCACTTAGCCGTGGTATATTGGCCATATATCACAAACCCCCGAGATGCCTTATTGCTATTATGAACTGGTTACCAAAGTAATTAGAGCAGTAAAAATAAATGTTTTGTCATACCAGTGGTATATGGTCTGATACACCACAGATGTCAGCCAAACCACCCAGTTTATAATTCCTTATAGAACATGATGTCATGTTGGCTCATTGGCTGAGTTTGCCAATCAGCAGTCTACTCACATGAATATTTCTAATGATCGGTGTGCGGCCACACCATTTTGTTGTTGAGGTACACAGAAAAGCTGCTTTTTTTAACATACTTAATTACATTTTTTTGTAATGTGTCTTTACCCGATCCTCAGAGCTCAGAGGCCTCAGTTGAGTTTGATGTGGGGTTTTCTATTTTACTTTACGTCTTATCAACTTCTCTGTATGTCCCCAGTGCAGCTAATTTATTTTGACAGTGATGCGGTGATCCGATATGTGCTCTGTGTCTAAGATAAAGTGTCAGGAGTGCAGATTAACTGTAATTGGCGTTGGCACTATAGAAACATTTGCACACATTCCCAGTGCTTTTGTGAATATTCATCACAGCAGCCAAGCCCACCACCCCCTCGACTCTCTCCAACTGATGCTGCTAATTCTCTATCCTACTTTTCCTTTTCGCTTATTTAACTTTTGTGTCTGTCAAATGCCCACAGTGTCAGTCCTGGCACGGGTACTCACCTCTGCTGCTAGCCATGCCCATCAAGCATGTCTGTGCCAAATAGCCAAACCAAGCCAAACATTAATAATACCGTTTGTACATGTAACTGCCAAAATAATGGAAACACTTGAGTAAGTTATATATTTGCAAAGTATATTGAAAGCAGGTGCTTTCACACAGGTGTGGTTCCATCCCATCATGCTCAGGGAAGGCTCATGTATAACATTTCTGCGCAGGCAATTATTTTGGCTACCATGGCTATAGGATTATACAATGCCCCCATCCACAGGGCATGAGTGGTCTCTGAATGGTTTGATGAGCATGAAAATGATGTAAACTAAATAACATGGCCATATCAGTCACTAGATCTCAACCCAGCGGAACACTTATGTGAGATTCTGGAGCGACGCATGAGACAGCTTTTATTACCACCATCAACAAAACACCAAATTATGGAATTTCTCATAGAAGAATGGTGTTGCATCCCTTCAATAGTTTCAGACACTTGTAGAATCTATGTCAAGGTGCATTGAAGCTGTTCCGGCTTGTGGTGACCCAATTACACTTTATTTAGTTGTTTCCTTTATTTTGGCAGTTACCTGTATGTTTCTCCATTCTCTATTCGGTTATGGCTTTTTTTCTTTCTCTCTATATCTCTCTCCTTCCCTCCCTTCCTATTTCCCTCTTTTTCAGGACCAGTTTTACCATTTGAATACTAATATTCTCTGCCTGTTTTATGTCTTTCAGCGATGTCCAAGGCAGCAGTGAAGATCTCAGGTGACCTGCTCAGTAACCCGCTGTGTGAACAGGACCAGGCCTTCCTGGAGTCCATGACGGCTCTGGACACAGCCATGAAGAGGATGGACTCCTTTAACCAGGAGAAGGTCAGTGTCAGGACCTGTCCGTGCTTCTCTCACACTGCCTCACACCACAGCCGAGTCATTCTCCTAGATTGTATTCTAAGTGGGGTGCATCGAAATTGTCTATTGAAACCAAAATAAACTATATACTCTTTTAGGCAGGGAGGCCTGTACAGTGGTAGAAGAAACCCTCCCCCAGCCTAGCTTTCACAGCTCTACCTATGGGCATTTTATTCAGTATTCTGACAGATATGCCTCATACGCTCCCCTCTCTTCAAACACTCAAAGGGCAGAAACCAAAAGGGTTTGATTGGCCTAAGTGTATTTTCATCATTGTCAATATTGCGTAACTGTGTGAACGAGAAAAAAATAATCTCACTCAAGATCTCTTCTCGTCTTTTGAAAGCGCCTCCAGCAGCACACTGGTCTATTAGCTGCTCATCTTTGTCAAATATCAGAGAGCTGTAGATCGGATGCATTTGTGACTCACTAGTGTTTAAAATAACTCGTACTATGGAATAGCTTCACTTGGGAATGTCACAGGCTGTTTTAATGGGATCTGTTCTCTGCATGATCTGTTCTCTGCATCCTTTTATTTGCTGGTGGCTTTACCTTGAGTGACCAATGTTCAGCTCTGTACATATTCTGAAGATCTCTGTGAATTCCTTTCAAGCGCTCAACAACAAGGCATTCTTCAAGAAAAGACTAGAGACATACACCACGTAAACTGTGCTCAGATGTAATCAAGATATACAGTAGCCATTTGAAATGACTGGACAAAGTTAAGTGTGGTGACTGCTTGAGGTTCACAGCTTGTGACCTATGGTGGGTTGCTTCTTAGTGGTCTGCCAAGAAGAACAGTCCTTCAATTTTGACTGTATTTAATATGGAATGTCTTCTGAAGATTGGAAATGAGTAACATTTTCATACATTTTAACATCAAAATCCTTTCAGCTCAAATTCTGGAATCTTTACAAAAGCAGAAGCATTGCCAATATTTTCTACCCACCTGTTATGAAATGTAGGCAATTAAGAGTATCCATTTTCAGTCTGCTTTTCTCTTTCCTTCTCCACTTCCCTCTTAGTTAAACAGTGTCAAGACCCTAAAGGGTAGTTAACATCTCTTACTGGTTTCCTCTGAGCCCTCTTCCCTTTGACTACGCTAATAACCTTCATCACCTTCACACAACCTGGGAGGCCAGCTTTGCACTACACAGCATTCATCTTGTTGGACTATTTGAGCTTTCCAAATCATCTCAAATTGGTTTTGAGCTACTTTGAGTCATACGGTCAGGAACAGCTAGATGTCAATGCGGTATTGTATTTTTTAAAATGTTTTAAATAAAAAAAATTTACATCCCAGGTCAATAACAAAAGGTGCAGGTTTGCTCTACAGTGTGTAGGAGTGGAGGCGTTGGCTGGCTCCATAGGGTGTAATTTCCTTCCTTGGCTTCATGGCCATGGTCTGCTGGACAGGGCTCCAGCCAGGCAGCATGGAGCCAAATACACCTTCTGACTTCTGGAGGCGAAGCAGTTAGAAAATAATACAAAATACATGATTCTCCATCATATCCAGCCTGCTTGTTTTTTTTCTTCGTGATTTTTAAGTGGCCTTCAGAGAGAGTTTTTGACATGCAACCCTTCTGTTATCACAAAATGGTACTTGAGTTTAGGGGCCTCCTTTTTCAGCCAGTCTCAGTCAGCAAGATGTTTAACGTGACCGTGTTCTGCTACGGTATGTTTCTCTGTGCCGCTTAGCTTGGCATTCGTTAAACTGGTTGAAACCTGACGGCAAAGTTTTTTTAGGCCCTTGGTTGGTCAGTTGGTTCAATATTTGGAATATCACCTCAGGAGTCCAGAGTTGTTAAAGCCCAGCGCAGCTCACCAGAATCATACTACACCAGCTCTCCCTCCAAGCTGGCTGTTCTTCCTTCTGACGGCACCGCCAACGACTCAACTGCTCAAGCAAAACAGACACCGAAGCAAACATTCTTTGCTCGCCTTGGTGTTGAGACGAGATGATTCGCCGCGGGGGCTGCGATTGAGCGAGCGGATAAAACGTGCAGGGATAATGAAGGCAGCAGTGGCCCAGGCCTGTGTGTTTATTTCTAGGGCTGAGGAGGGCGCGGAGCCCCCCCGGCATACTGCTGCTGAAGTCAAGCCCTAGTGAAAATGGCGGCTGAGCAGTAGCGGATGCTCCGTTTGGAGGGGTATTGATTTCCTCCGCGATCTGCATGTATTTTTGGGAGGCCTGTGTGCCGGGATGGCCTCTGCCCCGTGACTCACTCACAGAGACTGCTGCTAGAGCTCCGGCCTCAGGCACTGCTGGGCCTCAGCTGAATAGTCCTGCCCCCCTCTCTGTGGGAAAGGGCAGAGGGTAGAGGGCGCCAGCATGCTTAAGCAAATGTGCTGGTGTTGTTCTCCCCGCTTACTGCATGCACTCACCTCGGCAGCAGCGCAGCTCCAGCCTTTTCACTCTCCCAGGGAGGGGGTGATGGTGTGAATATGTAAAACAGAGGAAAATGTGAATTCCCATGTACTTATTTGTTATTGGTTCTCTCAAACTACATTCATTCGCATTATGTATTTGGAAAGATGCCTTGCGATTGTTTGTGTGTGGGTGTATATTCTCAGAGACTGTCAGGGCATTCACAAAGCTTTGCTGTTGTACAGTATTTGCTTCTTAAGTTCTGTGATTGACTATCCTTCCAATAACTAGTGAATGATTGATTAGTTGTACTAGGCTCATTGTTCTCATGGAGCTGTCACTTCATGGAGTTGTCTTGCCACTTTTATTCCTCATTGAAATGATTTGAACGATACTCTTCACTGGAGATGTTTGCCGGGTTAACTTAGCGTTCTGTCAGAGACGTAGATCTACGAGTCATTTTGAATCTGCAATGTAAATGACTTTGTAAACTTTCTTAAATGTTTGCCAACTTCTGCCGATGAGACTTTGGCACCCGGGCTGGAGGCCTCGAGATGAGATGTTCATTTACTTCCACTTAACAAAGCCCCTCCCCTGTCGGCTCCGAGAAGGAGAATGCAGGAAAATATAAACTGTTATTGTTAAAATGTTTGTTTGCAAAGAACTTTCATCTTGTAAGGCAGCCCACCCTCCGCAGGATTTGAAATCAGTGGGGCTTAGCTTTCATGTCCGTCCCCTGACAGTTGCATCCTTTTGTATTGTTCAGCTCTATGAATATTCAGGTGTTTCTCCTCGGGGCTTGTGTACAATAAAAGAGTCAACGTCACAAAAGTTTCTTGCAACCCGCCTCACCTCCCTCCCCTCTATTGTCTTGAGTGCTCTGTTTGAAAATACACAATTGTTGATATTTTTTTTATCATGCTGTTAATGTGTGGGACTATTTTGTATTTTGTTCAACTTAAAGTAATTAACTTTGACAACAAATTTCAAGTATTAAAGACATTCCCTTTCAATTTAAGAGAAGTACTGGACTTTTTAAATGAATGTTTGACCCGTGTTTGTTCGTCCATAGGTGAACCAGATCTCAAAGACGGTGATCGATCCTCTGAAAAAGTAAGTGTCTATCTGGACCTGCACCTCTCCTATTGTCTGCATATTTTTAATACATCACAAGCAGCAGCTGCTGTGTCTTAAAAGAGTGGGAAGGAGCACACACTTAAGGGGAGCTTAGCACTAGCTCCAGAAGGCTCTGTAATAAAGCATAGTTGATAGTAAAACTGGACTGGACTGGGGAGTGAATGGGGCTGCTGTGGTGGTGTGTCTGGAAGAAAGTTTACTTGGTTCCCCTTCCCTACTCTCGCCCCCGTCCGTCCAAGCACCACACTATACACACACACACTATACACACACACTATACACACACACACACACACACACACACACACACACACACACACACACACACACACACACACACACACACACACACACACACACACACACACAGTGCAGAGGCGGTAGAGGGAGTGGCCAGGCCGGGAGCAAGGATCCCACCCGTCTTCCGTAGTGCTTGTTAAGGTCCTACTTCCTCCTGCTGACCCCTCCCCGGAGGCTGTTTTTTGGAGCGGGGTGTGTGTGTGTGTGTTTGAAAAAGAGAGACTTGGTGCGCTTGCCAGTGAATTTGTGTGTTTAACTTTTGTTTATAACCACAAATCGGTCTGAAATCCCTGATCTTTTCATATCAAACCCTTCACAAAGTGAACTTTGATCGAACATAAGAATGCTATGAGTTAGTGTATGTGTGCGTGTGCTATTGGCCTCTTCCTCTTGTGTTCTGGTGCCGGAGCTGTGACAGGATGGAATGGTTCTAATTTCCTCTTCCTGGTGGGCGGCAGGCGGACGTGTGGGCAGGCCCTGAATATGGCAGAGGGCCCAGCTTCCTGGGCCAAGGGCAGGAGATTGGCTGGAGAGCAGGACTTGTCTCAGGACAGTACACACATACCGCATTGGACAAACACATTATGGGGAGTCACTGTACTAACAGGATGGGCTCTGAGGCCAGATGAAGTTAGCCTCTCACTTATATGAGATTGAAATAGGTCAGGAAGTAGTAGATTTAGTCCTGCATGCATAAACAATGTTTTAAGATGGGGAATACAAGCCGCCAGCCCTTTTGCTGTATATGGCGTTGAAGCACAGCATAATGTAATTAATCATCGAGGTATAGAGGACTGATCTATTAAGCCACCATACATTAAGCTTCCATTAGTCCACCAGTAACTGAATGTTGACCATTGTTTCTGAAGTCTCAGTACTCTTTTGATGTTTTTGTGTCGATCTGTAAGAACATGTGTGGAATCTTAAATGGAGCAGAGAATGGTCCGAGCCTGGAAAGTCTCTTAATGGAGGGTTTTATTTGTCCCTTCAATGGGCTGTGTGTGTACGTGCCGGCCGGTGTGTATTCACATTTAGGCCACACTTAGTTGGGTCATTAACACTCACTGTATTAACACATCCAGGAAATAATGAGCTCAGAAAGGTCAGTCTTTCTCCTCACCCCTCTCCCTTCCTCTCCCTTTCTCTCTCTCTCCCTTTCTCTCTCTCCCTCTCTTTATCTGTCTAACTCTCCCTTAGTCTCTCTCCCTTTATCTGTCTCTCTCCCTGTCTCCATACCTCTAACTCTTTCTCTCTCCCCGTTTTTCTTTCTCTGTCTCTCTCCATCCATTCAGCGGGATCAGTGAATGACATCAGTCTGTTTATGTGGAGGGAGGGGGAGTGTGTGGGCATGAGTCGTTGCTGTTATCTGGGCCTCCTAGCCGAACCCGTTCTGCTCCATTGCTCTTTTGGGTAAGACTGAAGGCAGCTCTGTCGTAAAGACGTGCTCTGGTCCAAGCAGTGGCAGGGCAAACCAGCACTGCTCCTTTAAGCTAGCAAGGCTGGGAAATGGACTTCCCCGACACTCTGGTTAAGTTAGCCTGCTTTGGGAGTTAAGGTGCTGTTGGATTTCTGTTGTTGTGAAATAGTAGCAATTAGATGTGTTTAAGGGGGTGACTCAAAATGACGTAGCCTATAAACTAGCCTACGTTTTAATCACAGAAAAGTTTTTTATTTGTATGTTTTTATGTTCAGTCTAGACTCAAGCCAACCCCCCCCCCCCCCCCCGCTGCCTTATCTGGGGGGTTTTCTGCTCTTGCCTTTTTATATCTGGTGGATCAGGTATCTAGCTTGCGTTAGTCCTCTCACTTTCCATTAACCGAGTCAAAGCATAAGGCATGTTGCGGCAGAGCAAACCTACCCTCTATAAAAACAGAGGTTCTGCTGGCACATATTCAACATACTCTGTCTTTACCCTTTTTACACTTAGCCTAGCCTACACAACAAACGGCAAAAACATAAACGCATGCAACAATTTCAAAGATTTTAATTCAAATCAAATGTTATTTGTCACATACACATGGTTAGTAGATGTTAATGCGAGTGTAGCGAAATGCTTGTGCTTCTAGTTCCGACAAGGCAGTAATAACCAACGAGTAATCTAACTTAACAATTTCACAACAGCCACAAGTTATGCCAGCAGCATACCACCCTGCATACCACTGCTGGCTTGCTTCTGAAGCTAAGCAGGGTTGGTCCTGGTCAGTTCCTGGATGGGAGACCAGATGCTGCTGGAAGTGGTGTTGGAGGGCCAGTAGGAGGCACTCTTTCCTCTGGTCTAAAAAAATATCCCAATGCCCCAGGGCAGTGATTGGGGACACTGCCCTGTGTAGGGTTAAATGGGTGTAGGGTTAAATGGGTGTCCTGACTCTCTGAGGTCATTAAAGATCCCATGGCACTTATCGCAAGAGTATGGGTGTTAACCCCGGTGTCCTGGCTAAATTCCCAATCTGGCCCTCAAACCATCACGGTCACCTAATAAACCCCAGTTTACAATTGGCTCATTCAACCCCCTCCTGTAACTATTCCCCAGGTTGTTGCTGCAAATGAGAACGTGTTCTTAGTCAACTTACCTGGTAAAATAACAGATAAATAAAATAAGTGTAAAGGGATGAAGAATATGTACATAAAGATATATGAATGAGTGATGGTACAGAACGGCATAGGCAAGATGCAGTAGATGGTATCGAGTACAGTATATACGAGATGAGTAATGTAGGTTATGTAAACATTATATTAAGTGGCATTGTTTAAAGTGGCTAGTGATACATTTTTTTACATGTATGGCAGCAGCCACTCAATGTTAGTGGTGGCTGTTTAACAGTCTGATGGCTTTGAGATAGAAGATGGGTTAGGGCCGTGTGCAGTGTGGTTGCGATTGTGGACCTGTTGGGGCAGTAAGCAAATTGGAATGGGTCTAGGGTGTCAGGTAGGGTGGAGGTGATATGGTCCTTGACGAGTCTCTCAAAGCGGCAGGGTAGCCTAGTGGTTAGAGTGTTGGGCTAGTAACCGGAAGGTTGCAAGTTCAAATCCCTGAGCTGACAAGGTACAAATCTGTCGTTCTGCCCCTGAACAGGCAGTTAACCCACTGTTCCTAGGCTGTCATTGAAAATAAGAATTTGTTCTTAACTGACTTGCCTAGTTAAATAAAGGTAAAATAAAAAGCACTTCATGATTACGGAAGTGAGGGCTACGGGGCGGTAGTCGTTTAGCTCAGTTACCTTAGCTTTCTTGGGAACAGGAACAATGGTGGCCCTCTTGAAGCATGTGGGAACAGCAGGCTTGATTGAATATGTCCGTAAACACACCAGCCAGTTGGTCTGCGCATGCTCTGAGGACGTGGCTGCGGATGCCGTCTGGGCCTGCAGCCTTGCAAGGGTTAACACGTTTAAATGTTTTTCTCACGTCGGCTGCAGTGAAGGAGAGGCCGCAGGTTTTGGTAGCTGGCTGTGTCAGTGGCACTGTATTGTCCTCAAAGCGAGCAAAGGAGAGGATGCAGGTTTTGGTAGCTGGCTGTGTCAGTGGCACTGTATTGTCCTCAAAGCGAGCAAGGAAGTTGTTTAGTCTGTCCGGGAGCAAGACATCCTGGTCCGCGACGGGGCTAGTTTTCATTTTGTAATCCGTGATAGACTGTAGACCCTGCCACAGTCTAGACACATCTCTTGTGTCTGAGCCGTTGAATTGCGACTCTACTTTGTCTCTATACTGACACTTAGCTTGTTTAATTGCCTTGCGGAGGGAATAGCTACACTGTTTGTATTCGGTCATGTTTCCGGTCAACTTGCCCTGGTTAAAAGCAGTGGTTTGCGCGAATTCTGCCATCAATCCACAGTTTCTGGTTTGGGAATGTTTTAATAGTTGCTGTGGGTATGACATCGCCAATGCACTTGCTAATGAACTCACCGAATCAGCGTATTCGTCAATGTTGTTGTTTGACGCAATGTGGAACATATCCCCCAATCCACGATGTGTCTAGACTGGGGGGGAATATATGTGGCTGTGATTATAATCGAAGAGAATTCTCTTGGTAGATAATGCGGTCGACATTTGATTGTGAGGAATTCCAAGTCAGGTGAACAGAAGGACCCCCCCGCCCCTCTTCTTACCAGAAAGATGTTTGTTTCTGTTGGCGCGATGCGTGAAGAAACCAGCTGGCTGTACCGACTCCGATAGCCTTTCTCAAGTGAGCCATGATGTCTCTCTGGAAGGCTACCCTTGCTCGGATTTCATCAACCTTGTTGTCAAGAGACTGGACATTGGCGAGTAGTATGCTCGGGAGCGGTGCGCGACCGGGAGCATTCAACCAGGTAAGGTTGGGCAGGCTCGGTGCTCAAGAGCTCCAGTGCGCCTGCACGGTCCGGTCTATCCAGTACCACCTCCACGCACCAGCCCTCCGGTGGCAGCTCCCCGCACCAGGCTTCCTGTGCGTGTCCTCGGCTCAGTACCACCAGTGCCAGCACCACGCACCAGGCCTACAGTGCACTTTGCCTGTCCAGTCTCCCGCCTGTCGAGCGCTGCCGGAGTCTCCCGCCTGTCCAGCGCTGCCGGAGTCTCCCGCCTGTCCAGCGCTGCCGGAGTCTCCCGCCTGTCCAGCGCTGCCGGAGTCTCCCGCCTCTCCGGCGCTGCCGGAGTCTCCCGCCTGTCCGGCGCTGCCAGAGCTGCCAGTCTGCAAGGAGCCGCCAGAGCTGCCAGTCTGCAAGGAGCCGCCAAAGCTGCCAGTCTGCAAGGAGCCGCCAGAGCTGCCAGTCTGCAAGGAGCCGCCAGAGCTGCCAGTCTGCAAGGAGCCGCCAGAGCTGCCAGTCTGCAAGGAGCCGCCAGTCTGCATGGAGCCGCCAGAGCCGCCAGTCAGCATGGAGCAGCCAGAGCCGCCAGTCAGCACGGAGCAGCCAGAGCCGCCAGTCAGCACGGAGCAGCCAGAGCCGCCAGTCAGCACGGAGCAGCCAGAGCCGCCAGTCAGCACGGAGCAGCCAGAGCCGCCAGTCAGCACGGAGCAGCCAGAGCCGCCAGTCAGCACGGAGCAGCCAGAGCCGCCAGTCAGCACGGAGCAGCCAGAGCCGCCAGTCAGCACGGAGCAGCCAGAGCCGCCAGTCAGCACGGAGCAGCCAGAGCCGCCAGTCAGCACGGAGCAGCCAGAGCCGCCAGTCAGCACGGAGCAGCCAGAGCCGCCAGTCAGCACGGAGCAGCCAGAGCCGCCAGTCAGCACGGAGCAGCAAGTGCCGCCAGTCAGCACGGAGCAGCCAGGATCCGCCAGTCAGCCAGGATCCGCCAGTCAGCCAGGATCCGCCAGTCAGCCAGGATCCGCCAGTCAGCCAGGATCTGCCAGAGCCGCCAGTCAGCCAGGATCTGCCAGAGCCGCCAGTCAGCCAGGATCTGCCAGAGCCGCCAGTCAGCCAGGATCTGCCAGAGCCGCCAGTCAGCCAGGATCTGCCAGAGCCGCCAGGATCTGCCAGAGCCGCCAGTCAGCCAGGATCTGCCAGAGCCATCAACCTGCCTGAGCTTCCTCTCAGTCCCGAGCTACCCCTCAGTCCCGAGCTACCCCTCAGTCCCGAGCTGTCCCTCAGTCCGGAGCTGTCCCTCAGTCCGGAGCTTCCCCTCAGTCCAGTGGGGCCCTTTGTTAGGGTTACTAGGCCAAGGTCGGCGGCGAGGGTCGCCAATCTAAGGACGCGATGCAAGCGGACTAAGACTATGTTGGAATGGGGTCCACGTCCCGCGCCGGAGCCGCCACCGTGGACAGACGCCCACCCGGACCCTCCCCTATGGGTTTAGGTGTGCGGCCGGGAGTCCGCACCTTGGGGGGTGGGGGGGGGGGTTCTGTCACGCCCTGGTCTTAGTATTTTGTGTTTTCTTTATTATTTTGGTCAGGCCAGGGTGTGACATGGGTTATTTATGTGGTGTGTTTTGTCTTGGGGTTTTTGTAGGTTATGGGATTGTGGTATAGTAGAGTAGTCTAGGAAAGTCTATGGTTGCCTGGAGTGGTTCTCAATCAGAGGCAGGTGTTTATCGTTGTCTCTGATTGGGAACCATATTTAGGCAGCCATATTCTTTGAGTGGGGCTGTTCCGGTTTTTCACGTTACGTTTAGTGTTTTTGTATTGTTCGGTATTATCTTCATTAAAGATGTATCAAGATAACCACGCTGCATTTTGGTCCTCCTTTCCTTCGACGGAAGAAAACCGCAACAGCGACACATCTCCTTTGCCTAGAGTTGATGCGGCTGTTGATTGTGGCCTGTGGAATGTTGTCCCACCCATCTTCAATGGCTGTGTAAAGTTGCTGGATATTGGCAAGAACTGGAATACGCTGTCATACACGTTAATACAGAGCATCCCTAACGTGCTCAATGGGTGACATGTCTGGTGAGTGCAGGCCATGGAAGAGCTTGGACATTTTTAGCTTCCAGGAATTGTGTACAGATGTGAGCATCTTCCCACTGAAGTCGGTTACATCGCCAAACTTCAGTCAAGTCAAGACTCTGGTGAGGACGACGAGCATGCAGATGAGTTTCCCTGAGAGAGTTTCTGGCAGTTTGTGCAGAAATTCTTCAGTTGTGCAAACCTACAGTTTCATCAGCAGTCCGGGTGACTGGTCTCAGACGATCCTGCAGGTGAATAAGCTGGATGTGGAGGTCCTGGGCATGCATGGTTATACGTGGTCTGCGGTTGTGAGGCCGGTTGGACGTACTGCCAAATTCCCTAAAACAACGTTGGAGGCGGCTTATGGTAGAGAAATTAACATTCAATTCTCTGGCAACGACTCTGGTGGATATTCCTGGAGTCAGCATGCCAATTGCACGCTCCCTCAACTTGAGACATCTGTTGCATTGTCTTTTATTGTCCCCAGCACAAGGTGCGCCTGTGTAATGATCATGCTGTTTAATCAGTTTCTTGATATGCCACACCAGTCAGGTGGATGTATTATCTTGGCAAAGGAGAAATTCTCACTAACAGGGATATAAACAAATTTGTACACAACATTTTAGAGAAATAAGCTTTTTGTACGTATGGAAAATATTTTATTTCAGTTCATGAAACATGGGGCCAACACTTTACATGTTGCATTTATATTTTTGTTCAGAATACTTTGTATTTTCATTACTCAATCACAAAATATGCATAATTTATGAGTAATCTTGGCTTTCAATGTTAGTCCCTCATTTCATAGTGAGATATGGGAGGTCAACATATTCTTAGAGATACCTTTTTGTTATTTTAGCAATGTGAAATTGACGGTGTTAAGTGGAGCGGTCAGTGAGCCTGCCAGACTAAGGTTCCTCCGAGGTCTCTGGTCAGCTCCAGCTGGGCTGGTTGGTCCAGACTGGGGCTTGGCTGACTGTCGGGTTGTGTCGGTCCAGCTATGGATCAGCTTGTCATAAACAATCTCTGTCGACCAGTTGCTATTTTCGTCCACCTGCTATTTTCAGCCAGCCACCACACCCTAAATGACCAGTCACACAGACGGTGGTAGTGCGCCCTTGGTCCAGCAGAGCCTGGGCTAGACACGGCTGGAGTAAATATAGGCTAGTCTGGAGCTGACCGGTCAGTATGTGGACGTCAGTCCAGAGACATCTAGGGAAATGTCCAAACCAGCCAGCGATCTAGCCCAAACTATCATTATGCAGCGTGTAAAGTGACCTTCAAACACAGCCACTGTCACTCCATTACATGTCTGAGTTACAGTTGAGTCAGACAGGCTCCCACAGAGCTCCTCTTTAGACAGTCTGAGCACAACACGGACACATTGGCATCCTCTCGGAGCACTACCTCTAGGTATAAAAGCATTGGGACAGTGAGGAGATCATTAGTGTGGAAGGACGGGATCAACTTCTTATATCGGTTCACACAGGTGTCAGTCACATCATTAAGAGGAAGGACTGACTGTCGCCACTACCAGATACCGCCTACCTACAATGTGATCATGTGTGAGGGTGACTAAGTGACCTAAATGCTGTCATTACTACTCTTTTGCGTTGCTGTAGTCATCAGACATCATGGCACCTCATGACACCATGCAGAGGTGGTGTGAGGTGATGTGCTCTGGTGGAGGAGAATGCGGTCAGCCTTTGTGCCTTTTTAGTGAGCCAGTGTGGTGTGTAATGTCATGGACCAATGGAATTTTTTCAGAGTGCACTCGTGCCTAGAGGGTGGTTGCATAATCCCCTGGCACTCGAAGTATGTGAACACTACACTGGAGCAAGAGGCAGATAGTAAACTACTAGAGGAAGGCATCCACTCTGCGCTGCCTGCTGTTAACTGAGCCAAAGGGATGTTTTATAAATGGAGGGAGAGCGTGGGCTGTGGGGCTGGGCTCTGTGACGTCGCCAAAACGATACAAGGCCGCTCCCTTCTCAACTTCCTGTGGGAAACAATCCACAGCTTGTCTGAGGCCCAGGTCACGTCACACTGCCCTCCTCCCAACGGCCCACCCCTTCACAGGGCTTACTCTACTCAGTGTTGAGGAAGACTGGATTTCACAACCTTTTGTCAGGTCCATTGTCAATTCACTTCACCTGTTGCATAGTAAGTAGTGGGAAAGGAAGATTGGCTCATTGTTTGAGGAAAAAGTGAATCACTGGCACACTTTACGCTAGTGAGAGTAGCATACCAAGGAACTACGCTATAGCTATCTGCAGCCTGTATGAAATCATCTCAGATGATTAATAGAAAATCAAAGCAATGTCATCAGGTTATGAAACTTGCATTAGACCTGTGTAATTAAACATGCATGGTGAATATGACACCTGTCTTACTGTGCCTATATATAATCACACAATATATTAAAGTGCTCTCAAATGTGTGACACTTGGTTAGATTTTCTGACTAAACAGGTTGGCAACCATTTTTGTTTTGTAGTTTGGAAAATGTTCATCTCTTCCAAATGAAGTGGCGTAGCTGCATTTCTGCACTGTATTTCCCAATAAAAGCAGAACGCACAGAACCAGTGTGTTGGAGCAAAGTAAGTCCCAGGATGAGGCACGGACTCCTGTTGCTAAGTTACAGATGAGTGTTTCCTATTTTTAGTACCTAAGACAAGGATTCTCTCTGAAAGAATGTATTTTCATTTTGAATAACCTAATTGAAACCGAATGAATTGTTTCATGCCATTTTGCACTAGAGTAATTCAATATTAACAACCAAGGACAGTGTCTCCAGTCTACACTAAGAGGACTCCTACTTGAGGGCGCTTTTCTGTGTTACATGCATATCGATCCAGGTGACCTCACACAAGCACACCTGTAAACCCCAATTCAAAAAGTTCTCAATGGTTCAGAAAAAGCATCGATTGTTTTCTTTTACAGTCTTTCAATCTTAAAGTGCAGTTTTCTATGCACATTTTTATTATTTCAAGACAACATTTAGGGTTCAGTTGGCATGATTGGTTTAGATGTATTAATCTGAATTGAGAGCACATTGCATTAAGTAGGAAGAATCAGTCAGATTGTTTGTTAATATGCAGTTGTTCCTCTGACAGGGCTCTTGCCTGTCTATGTTCACAGAGCAGTATCGTTTCTCGTTAGGCCTATGTCCACGTATATATCTCCGGTACAAAGCAGTGTCACTTTGTCTCCATGATGTGGTCCAGCAGTATCTCTGTCAGTCTCTGCGCCTAGATCCCATTCTCTGTGTCTCTGTGTGTCTCAGGTACAGCAGTGTGTTCCCCAGCCTCAACATGGCCGTGAAACGAAGGGAGCAAGCTCTACAGGACTACAAGAGGTTACAGTCCAAGGTAGAGAAGTATGAAGAGAAGGAGAAGACAGGTCCCATCATGGTCAAACTACACCAGGTACACTATATATGTAACAGAACTGTGCTAAAAGCGGCTGCTGGCACGTGTGTTGTCCACTTGAAATCTGTCTGTTGAGCAACCAAAGTCAGGCTTTAAGCTCTTGCCTTGCATGGTGTCAGTGTTTTGAATACAATCAATAAGTGAACAAGGTACAAATGCTGACTGGATATGAACAAACTGGACATGTGCACTCTTTTCACCCACACAAGCGACCAGGCTGTCAAGTATTGCCTTTTGAAAAGGCACTGCTGCACATAAACGGGCACGTCATTTAGTATTGTAGACACATTCGCTGAGACCTCTATGGCAGCATTCACAGATATCAATGCAGCGCTGCCTGGGCTCACACACCCTCACATGGGTGGCCACCCACACACATTGAGAAAAGCATTGTCAGTGGCACAAAGAGTCAAGAGGCCCCCTATGTCCCTGGCCTTTGAATCTCACAGCTCTTAGAGAAATGATCCTGACCAAACACTAACATGCCATTTAAAGACTCACAAAGGACAGACACACAGGGGAGTTACTTAAGATAAATATTACTTCACACAGGTGATTCTGTTCTACATATGTTATATCCCCTCTCGAGCACACACACATTGCGCACTCTATATCATTGCCTATTCATTGAGATATCATCTTTCTTAATGCCCACCAGACTACCCACTAATACATCACACACGTTCCTGATCAGCAGTGGCGTGGTCTGCACACAGCCAACTCTTCCCACATAACCCACTCCTCCTCACTTGTGATCGTGATTAGGCTTTTTCTTTTTTTCTCTGTTCTTCTCTGTGGGAAGACATTTTCATTCTCCTGTTGTTTTTCACTGTTGTTGACGGATTACATTTCTGAGAACGTAGCTGATATGTTATGGTTGAGCCCCAGTAGTGATTATGAGGTATGCATAGGGCTGTTACGGTGACCGTATTACCGCCACACGGGCGGTCACGAGTTATGACGGCAGTTAAATTCCACGTGACCGTTTAGTCACGGAAATTAGACTTCTCCAAGCTCTGATGCTGCTGATGATCATTAGTAGCCTACCAAACTTGCTAACTGCCTGGTACTCGGCCCTCTATTGTCCCTCTAATCACTCTGACATCAATGCAAATGTAATCGAAAATCTAATCAAACACTTCATGACAGTCCATGAGCTCATGTTGCGCAACATTTCTATATGCTATGTGCTTTTGCTGTTCGTTAGGCCTACTCATCTTGTTGGCTGCTGAAAAGTAAATGTGGACAGTTCTTCCAATACCTTAAACATGCACCTCGGATAAGGACGTGTGCAGTTGCGTCCCTGATGTGTCGGTCTTCACTTGTAGCCTGTGAGAAAGACTCAATCATGTGACGGGCGTTGGCTAATAAGAATGTAGCTATCTGATAGAACCGTGGAGGTGAGAGGTGCTTTGGAGCACACAGCCAGGAGAAGGGAATTATAATTATTATTTTCAGCCCAAGGGCACAACGGTCACTGGTCGCAAAAGACATGTACTTTTTTAGGGTGCATTATGGCCACGCAAAGGGGATGAGGCCGGGAAATTCAAGAAATTATCAAGTGCTTGTCAAATTGTGAATGAAAGACTGATGAAGTGTGTACAGCTTGTGCAAGAAACAAAGCAGAGCTCATGCAACTTTTTTCAAATCATCATTAGTCTCATCATATAGCCTTAGAATGTACAAAAAGATTTGCAAGATAGCCCAATGTTTGTATCGCAACTAAAGATGCATAAATAACTCTGAAAGAAGCATATAGGAGGACCTGTTTCTTTGTTAACCGCCCAACACAGAATAGCCGCATGTGTACACTCCCTCAAATCATTTGGAGAAAATATCCTTTCTATTTTTTTCAGCCATGTTCATTTGTATTCTTCATACAACAAAATAGGATAAAATAATGCCACGGAATTCTAAGCAAATCTTGTCTGCTAAATGAACTAGTGTAGCCAACAGCCATATTGCATAACCAGATCAGGGCCTAACATAAGGACAACTCAAGAGTATGCTATTCTGTTCTTCTGAAATAAACTCAATTTTCTTCATATCATATTTATTTAGACCAGTCTCTAAAACAAATAATGGATTTATTGTGATGGTGTGGGCTATATAACATGGATGGATTTATTAGACTTTTTAAAATAAAATAAAAACGTCCTCACTGTCAACTGCGTTTATTTTCAACAAACTTAACATATATAAATATTTGTATGAACATAAGACTCAACAACTGAGACATGAAACATTTTCACATAAATGGAATAATGTGTCCCTGAACAAAGGGGGAGGGTCAAAATAAAAAGTAACAGTCAGTATCTGGTGTGGCCACCAGCTGCATTAAGTACTGCAGTGCATCTCCTCCTCGTGGACTGCACCAGATTTGCCAGTTCTTGCTGTGAGATGTTACCCCACTCTTCCACCAAGGCACCTGCAAGTTCCCAGACATTTCTGGGGGGAATGGCCCTAGCCCTCACCCTCGGATCCAACACGTCCCAGACGTGCTCAATGGGTTTGAGATCCGGGCTCTTCGCTGGCCATGGCAGAACACTGACATTTCTGTCTTGCAGGAAATCACTCACAGAACGAACAGTATGGCTGGTGGCATTCTCATGCTGGAGGGTCATGTCAGGATAAGCCTGCAGGAAGAGTACCACATGAGGGAGGAGGATGTCTTCCCTGTAACACACAGTGTTGATTGCCTGCAATGACAACAAGCTCAGTCCAATGATGCTGTGACACACCGCCCCAGACCATGACGGACCCTCCACCTCCAAATCGGTCCCGCTCCAGAGTACAGGCCTCGGTGTAACCCTCATTCTTTCGACGTTAAACGTGAATACGACCATCACCCCTGGTGAGACAAAACTGTGACTTGTCAGTGAAGAGCACTTTTTGCCAGTCCTGTCTGGTCCAGCGACGGTGGGTTTGTGCCCATAGGCAACGTTGTTGCCGGTGATGTCTGGTGAGGACCTGCCTTACAACAGGCCTACAAGCCCTCAGTCCAGCCTCTGTCCGCAATAGGCTGAGAGACTGAGCACTGATGGAGGAATTGTGCATTCCTGGTGTAACTCAGGCAGTTGTTGTTGCCATCCTGTACCTGTTCCGCAGGTGTGATGTTCGGATGTACCGATTCTGTGCAGGTGTTGTTACATGTGGTCTGTCACTGCGACGATAAGCTGTCCGTCCTGTCTCCCTGTAGCGTTGTCTTAGGCGTCTCACAGTACGGACATTGCAATTTATTTCCCTGGCCACATCTGCAGTCCTCATGCCTCCTTGCAGCATGCCTAAGGCACGTTCACGCAGATGAGCAGGGACCCTGGGCATCTTTCTTTTGTTGTTTTTCAGAGTCAGTAGAAAGGCCTCTTTAGTGTCCTATGTTTTCATAACTGTGACCTTAATTGCCTACCGTCTTTAAGCTGTTAGTGTCTTAAGGACCGTTCCACTAGTGCATGTTCATTAATTGTTTATGGTTCATTGAACAAACATGGGAAACCGTGTTTAAACCCTTTACAATGAAGATATTTGGATTTTTACAAATTATCTTTGAAAGACAGGGTTCTGAAAAAGGGACGTTTCTTTTTTTGCTGAGTTTAGATGTTCCAAATGTCTACATCAGTGGCTTGTAGGCCATGTGTGCTAAATATGTTTGCCAATTACTGTGAGACCGACAGTTATTTGCTTGACAATCACCGGCTGACATGACCGCCACAGTCCTAGGTATGTATGCTAAAGCTTCAACTGGTCTTCTGTTTGCCCTAATCTGTCCAGGCCAGGGAGGAGCTGAGACCAGTCAGGGAGGACTTTGAATCCAAGAACAAGCAGCTGTTGGATGAGATGCCCAAGTTCTACCACAGCCGCATCGACTACTTTCAGCCCAGCTTTGAGGCACTCATCCGGGCACAGGTGAGCTATAGATAGTGTATGATTGGGTGCACACTTGTGACCGACCCAGTTTAACTCTGGTGAGCCATCTTTATAATGCATACATGCACAGTTATGAATTATAAGGCATTCAGTTGACACACAAAACCTGTTCACAACTTTCCAATCCCAGTTCAAATAGTTTCCAATGGGTTTTATTTGAGTCGTTTTAATAGATTGTTTATTTGGGTGTAGTGTTGCCCCTAGCTGTCTGTTGACCAGCATCAGAGCAAGAGAGAGTGGTAGTGTAGAAGAGAGTGTGTGTAATCCTCCCTGTCTCCCCACCCAGTCTTAATGTGATTAACCCCAGTGACGGCCCCACGCCTTCCTAATTAGCCCAGGTCTGTCTGTCTGTCCGTCTTGCTCCAGCCTCTTTCTAACCTAGGAGCCCGGTCAGCCCGCCTCGCTATAACCAGCCCAGCAGCTGAGTCGAGTGCCCGCCACAGTCGCCCACCCTCCGCACCCTACCCCCACCCCCCGCCATGTAATTTCCTCTTATGGTTAAAGACTGACACACGCCTAATCAGATTGAGAAGTGGCCACGTCACTAGGACAGGCTGGCACCCCGCCCCCAAAAACACTGGCAGACAGACAGATGCCTATCAGACTCAGCAGACATGTCAATGATACTGCCAGGCAAGCCCATAGGGGGTTCAAAGGATATGTCTGCCCTTTGATCAATCCAAAGTGATGTCTTCTGTGACACAGAGTTCTGTACGTTCCTCTGTGTTCCTATGATAGCAGAGCAGGTGGGTAGGTTTGTGTGTGATGACTGTTACTAGTAGACTAAGTGAATGGAGCCCTCCTGGGTATAACAGCAGCGTAGCCTAATCTTCACTGGACTTGGTAGCTGCCATTAGGTCTCTGGTAATCTTGTTAGCTGATCAGGATTATCTCCTTCATAGTAGCGCTGTAATTTAACAATGGACATCACTGTGTCATTATCTCTTCCTAGAATGGTGATTATACAAGCATAATCATTCCCTATAAGATTTGGATTTAATAGAGACTGGTTGTGGATGAAAATTAATGGGTACAGATTTTGGGCCTTCCCACTGTTACATTGTCCCTGTTTCAGTGCTCTGTCCTCTATGGACACTGGACAAGCCTGTACTACTCAGTCATTTGCAAACAGACTGACTCACTGCTGAAGCAGCTTCAAACAGGAATGAGGGCCCTCTGATGGAGGCAGAGCGCTGATGACTCGAACATGCTCAGATAGCTCATCTCTAACTCTAGCAGTGTGAATTAGTGGGGTTGGGTCAGAGGGACAGACTCCAGAGCTGGGCTGGCGTACACAGCCACTCCTCCAGTACAGCCGCTACTGGGTGGTCAGTCAGTCAGCACAGCACAGCAGCCCAGTGGACCTCGGGTCCGGGCCAGCCCCCCTCAGCTGGCCCTGCAAGCGCAGTCTGGACTCCCACTCCCCCTCTCTCTCCCCCGGACATGCTGCATGGCTCCCAGAGCACCCTCACAATGCCTCTCTTTGTTCTGAGGCTCGAACACCACTAGTTCCATAAAACGGCTGTGAATGGGAAGCAATGCTCTGCTCTGCTGTGATCGGATGTGCCTGTCCACCTGTACAGATGCTGGATAATTGAGCCATTGTCTGAGTGTGGATTCCCGGTGGTTGTTCTTGGTTACGGTGTTCTGTACTACCTGTACAAACTGAAAGAAATTATGTTCTTTTGACACACGCTACTGTCATAATGATTGAGTTATTTTGCACCTGAGCCCATTGATAGACTAGATTGATAGAGATGGGCTCATATTGGATGCCAAATTTCTATGACTTTTTCTCCATGAAATATTGATAGCGAAATAATCAAGAGTTGAGGTCTGATGAGCCGGTGTAGCTCTCTGTCTATATCAATATTTAGTCAATCGGGGCTAGGGTGAGGCCAAGGGTGTGTATTTGGGCGTTTGTTCAAAAATAAGTCACCGAGGTCATACAAATAATAGTCTGAATTTGGCTTCTTTTCATATGTGGTCCATGTAGACTTACTGGGATAATTGTAGAGACTGGATGACAAGAAGGATGTTCACGCCGGACCAGACACAGTGATCATGTGTGCATTATCACTGACATGTATTCCATAGCTTTTTCACCAAGCCACTTTTCAAATGAAAAATATCCACTTTACCCCCACATACACCGGCAACTTAATAATCATGGCCCACTGATGTGGTCTAGGTGGCAGAGTTCGCTATAAACACACAGAGGCCTTTCAAACCGGGTACCTCTTCCGGTTAGCCAACTAAAGAGCTTCTGTTAATATAACTTTTGCTGCCACTGGCACACACATCATGTGGATAAGACATTTGGACTGAATTAAATGTCCTTTGATCAGATGTAATTAGTTGAAAATGGCTACATATTGTCATTTCTCTAGCAGCATGCATCCTGTGACAAAGCTCTTATAGTAGCATGTGGTTAACAGTCTTCTCCCTCGTCTACCCAGGAAAGATCTTCATTTTCCTATCTGAAATGGCCTCTATTTATTTTCTGTTATGGCCTACAGCCCATCAACGCCCATAATCGGCCAGCAGCAGCTATTATTTTATTCCAACCTCTATATAGAACAGAACAAACGTGCACATTTGCAAATAAATCAGAAATGCCCCCTTAAGTGTACTGTAGCATATGCATCGCTGCATGAATAAATATTGAAATGTGTGTGGGTTTCAAGGGGTTGTATTTCCCAGTACTTTCATTCTCGGCCCACTCTTCTGGAGTCTTGTAATGTGATTAAAGTCTATTAATCATCAAAGTATCTCTCCTGGGATTCTGACTCATGAACTGGGGGAAGAAGCAGGGGTGGGATGTGTCAGGAAAGCTTTCAGTGAACACTCTCTATCTCATGTTGCGATTGGAAGAGAAAAGGCAGGGTCACTACCCGCTGAAGTTCTGGGGTTTGTTTTAGTTCTCCGGGCTCACTCCTTTACTTTGAATGGCTTTTCATTAGTGGAGGTGAAGGGCTGTAGGACCAGGACCAGCCTCTCTGCATGTTGTAAGTAAACTGTAAACGTAAGACCCTTTCCCTAACCATTCCATTCTTTATCTCTTTCAGGTGGTGTACTTCACAGAGATGCACAATATCTTCAGTGAGTTGACGGATCAGATCGACCAGGCAGGGCTGACTGATGAGCAGAGGGAGAGGGAGAACGAGGCCAAGCTGAATGAGCTGCGTGCTCTGTCCATTGTCGCTGATGACTGAGAGAACACCAAGAAGGGGAAGGGCTCCCTCTAAACCTCTGGCCTTGCCTCCTTTCACACCTCAGTGAATGGATTTATCTTTTTCAGGATCCTTCTGTGAAAATGGACCGCTTTGGTCATAGCCTAATCATTAATAGCTTTCTTGCACTAATCTCCTCTCCTGACATCGAAAGAAACAGAGCAACTCAAAGCATTTTAACTGCCACATTTACCAAGCCATCAGCCAATATGTATATATTTTTTGAATCATGTAATGAAACCGTTCTAAGAACTAACTTGTGGTTTACACCATAGAATTACAAATAGTACTATAGATTTAAGATCCCTGCGGGTCACACCTTTCTCAAAGCTCCATACTCAAGTTTGAATCTGTTTTCTAGTCATTTCCAAAACATGCATACCAGGAAATGTATTGAAACAAATTGGATAGTACTGTTAGCGAACTAGAAATGTGACTCAGGGTGGTGGGTCGAATCGCTCCATTTGTGTTATTCACACAGATCTAGCATGTGCATTGTGGACCGGGAACTTGAGGTAAAAATATTGAAAGTTGCCTGTAGTATTTAACTCCAGCTTCCTGACTGTCATTATTCTTCAGATCTGTGATGGTGTCAACATTTCTTTGGCTGTTGCCTAATTGTCCCCTGCTTCTGAAAGGCTAAGGAATAATCTAACATTGTCTTTGAGATGGTCCTTTTACCCTTCTTCGCATAGGTTGAGGACTTGCTTTCCATAACAAATGCCGTTGCTCCCTCTAGTGGCACTTAGTTCATTTGACCATATCTACGTTCTTTGTCATGTTGAGGGAAACCTCTGCCTTTGGACAGATGCATTTGCGTAGATTTTTTTCCAACTTCTGACAGGCCTGGACCAACATTACTTGACATGTAATCTATTAAGCGTGGGTTTTATTTTTGTTGAGCTATGTTACCATCTGTTTAGACATTGTTTCACTTTTTCTATGAACAATCATGCAATACATGGATTGGAAGGAGGGTTTCCTTCATTGTTCAACTAAATAAAACAGAAATACAACAATTTCTTTATTCAGGAAAACGTACAAGCATATTTCTACATTAGGCACACTGGCCATTTTCATCAGCATTCTGACTATCAAGGGTAACTTTAATCCCTCAACCTTGGATCAATGGTCTGATTTGGAATGAGCTACTGTAACTGAGAACACTAAACAGTCATATCTAGAATCAGAGTAAGTAATGTACACTTCAAAAGCAGCCTTGAGGTTTAGAGTCTATATTTATTAATCAGAATCAGGCCATTACCAGGCCCAGGTCATCTACTTGCCCGCTGCTCTCTAAAGTGGAGCTGTAGCTATTTCTATGGCTAGGTTTTCTGCGTGGACAACATTGGCGCATTTGTTCGGTCCCATTCAATGTTGTTCCTCTGTCTATGATATGTAAACAATGAAAATACATTTAACATACTGATGTACAAGAAGCAGCATGGTGTCAAACTGAAATTCCCTGAAACCGTACCAAACGTGTTTGATAGTATTTGAGCTAAGTACTGTAGGAATGTCTGTTGTCTTGGCTACATGCTCAGGTTTTAGTACTATAGACAGTGAGATCCCGTAAACGGCATATCTTTGTCTAGTGACAGGAAACATGTCAGTGGAATGAGTGTATTACATTGGATTGAGGTCTACTAGATGACTGTTGTGCTGTACATGTTTGTGATCTGTTCCTGGAAGACCCTGCGGATGTCCACTCGTCTGCTCTTCAGGGTGGGGGTGAGAAGGCCGTTGCTCACAGTGAACATCTCTGGATGCAGGTGCAGGTCCTTCAGCTGACAGTGAGGAAAGAGATGGCAAAACTATCAGTGTTGTATTCAGTTCTGTTAAGTAGAAAGTCGATGTATGAATGTATTCAGCTTCTACCCCCAAGCTATTAGACTGCTGAACAATTAACCAAACAGCCACTGGATTATTTTAATTGACAACACCCCCCCATTTAGTTTTTTTACACTACTCGCTGTTCGCTGTTTATTGCCTATGCATAGTCACGTCACCCCTACCTACATGTACAAATTACTTGACTAACCAGTACCCCCGCACATTGACTCGGTACTGCTACCCCTTGTATATAGCCTCGTTATTTTATATAGTGTTACTTTAGCTTATTTGGTAAATGTTTTATTAACTCTTTATTGAACTCTACTTTTGGTTAAGGGCTTGTAATTAACCATATACATGTTGTATTCGGCACGTAACAAATAGTTTGATTTGATTCCTCACCTGCTCAAAAGACTTCAGCCCAGCTTCCTTCCCCACAGCTGTCATGTCTTCTAACACTGCTTTCTTCACATCCTGTAGTGAGACAAGATTTCAATCAGTACCTGTTGAGTTGATACGAGCCAACAACGGCACACATTGTAAAGTTGCAGATGGCCTATTGTGTGAGCTATGGGGACGTCACATACTGGATGCTGGCAGAGCTCCTTGTAGGATCCAATGATTCCCCTCTCCTTAACCCAATCAATAAACACTTCTGGGTCTGGCACAACAATACCAATCAGGTGAGACTGGAAAAAAAAGAGTGTGAGAATGATGGTATGTCCCAAAAAAAAGGACTATCCTTTGATAGTGAATATAAGAGAACCCGTATCTCATACCTTTAAGCTGTCACCATGCACAAAGACCTGTAGCACAGGGACACAACGCATGTAGACGTTCTCAATCCTTTCAGGGGCGATGTACTCTCCCTGGGACAGCTTGAAGATATGCTTCTTCCTGTCTATGATGCGAAGTGTCCCGTTCTAACAGGAAAACATACGAACACACAAATGTATATGACCTGACTGACTGTAGTATCTAGTGATCATATTTTGTCCTATATTGTAACCCAGCTCACCAGTAACCACTGGCCCACATCGCCACTGTGCAGCCAGCCATCACTATCCAGGGCCTCTGCTGTTTTCTCCTCATCCTTCAGGTAACCCCGGAACACACTGTGGCCACGGATACAGATCTAACAAAGCATAAAGTTTGGAACAGTGTTAACCAATTTGTTCCCAAATGTCACAATGCAAATCTTATGCCATTAGTAACACTAACATTAATCCATATTTAAGTTTACATACACCTTATCCAAATACATTTAAACTCAGTTTCACAATTCCTGACAGTTAATCCTCGTAACAATTCCCCGTCTTAGGTCAGCTTGGATCACCACTTTATTTTAAGAATTTGATATGTCAGAATAGAGATTTATTTCAGCTTTTATTTCCTTCATCACATTCCCAGTGGGTCAGAAGATCACATACTCAGTGTTGGTAACATTGCCTTTCATTTGTTTAACTTGGGTCAAACGTTTCAGATAGCCTTCCACAATAATTTAGGTGAATTTGGGCCCGTTCCTCCTAACAGAGCTGGTGTAACCGAGTCAGGTTTGTAGGCCTCCTTGCTCGCACATGCTTTTTCAGTTCTGCCCACATTTTCCATAGGATTGAGATCAGAGCTTTGTGATGGCAAATCCAATACCTTCACTTTGTTGTACTCAAGCAATTTTGCCACAACTTTGGAAGTATGCGTGGAGTCATTGTCCATTCGGAAGACCCATTAGCAACCAAGCTTTAACTTCCTGACTGATGTCTTGAGATGTTGCTTCTATATATCAACATCATTTCCCTATAACTTGATGCCATCTATTTTGTGAAGTGCACCAGTCCCTCCTGCAGCAAAGCACCGCCACAACATGCTGCCACCCCCGTGGTGTTCTTCGGCTCGCAAGCCTCCCCCTTTCTCCTCCAAATATAACGATGGTCATTATGGCCAAACAGTTCTATTTTTGTTTCATCAGACCAGAGGACATTTCTCCAAACAGTACAATCTTTGTCCCCATGTGCAGTTGCAAAGCGTAGTCTGGCTTTTTTAATGGCGGTTTTGGAGCAGTGGCTTCTTCCTTGCTGAGTTGCCTTTCAGGTTATGTCAATATAGGACTCGTTTTACTGTGGATATAGATGCTTTTGTACCTTTCCTCCAGCATCTTCACAAGGTCCTTTTGCTGCTGTTCTGGGATTGATTTGCACTTTTCGAACCAAAGTACGTTCATCTCTAGGAGACAGAACGCTTCCTGAGCGGTGTGACGGCTGCGTGGTCCCATGGTGTTTATACTTGTGTACTATTGTTTGTACAGATGAAGGTGATACCTTCAGGCATTTGGAAATTGCTTCCAAGGATGAACCAGACTTGTGGAGGTCTACAAAAAAATGTGTCTTTGCTGATTTCTTTTGATTTTCCCATGTCATGGGAAAGGCACTGAGTTTGAAGGTAGGCCTTGAAATAAATCCACAGGTACACCTCCAATTGACTGAAATGTTGTCAATTAGCCTGTTAGAAGCTTCTAAAGCCATTACATTTTCAAGCTGTTTAAAGGCAGTCAACTTAGTGTATGTAAACTTCTGACCCACTGGAATTGTGAGTTATGAGTGAAATAATCTGTCTAAACAATTGTTGGAAAAATTACTTGTCGTGCACAAAGTAGACGTCCTAACCAACTTGCCAAAACTATAGTTTAACAAGAAATTTGTGGAGTGGTTGAAAGACGAGTTAATGACTACAGCCTAGGTGCATGTAAACTTCCCACTTCAACTGTACGTACATACAGTATCCGTCAAAAGTTTGGACACACCTACTCATTCAAGTGTTACTTTAAAAAAAAAAAATGTACACTAGATTCTAAGTAGCCACCCTTTGCCTTGATGACAGCTTTGCACACTCTTGGCATTCTCTCAACCAGCTTCATGAGGACTACCACAGGAAAGTAAGAACCAAAGTTACCTCTGCTGCAGGGGATACATTTATTAGAGTTACCTGCACCTCAGATTGCAGCCCAAATAAATGCTTCAAAGTTCACCACAACATCAACTGTTCAGAGGGTCGTATTGCTGAAAAGAAACCACTATTAAAGGACACCAATAAGAAGACTTTCTTGGGCCAAGAAACACGAGCAATGGACATTAGACCGGTTGAAATCTGTCCTTTGGTCTGATGAGTCCAAATTTGAGATTTTTGGTTCCAACCGACGTGTCTTTGTAAGACGCAGAATAGGTGAATGGATGATCTACGCATGTGTGGTTCCCATCATGGTGGAGGTGGTGCTTTGCTGGTGACACTGATTTATTTATAATACACGGCACACTTAACCAGCATGGCTGCCACAGCATCCCATCTGTTTTGCGCTTAGTGGGACTATCATTTTGTTTTTCAACAGGACAGGCTGTGTAAGGGCTATTTGACCAAGGAGTGTGATGAGTGCTGCATCAGATGACCTGTCCTCCACAATTACCAAACCTCAACCCAATTGAAATGGTTTGGGATGAGTTGGACCGCAGAGTGAAGGAAAGCAGCCAACAAGTGCTCAGCATATGTGGAAACTCCTTAACTGTTGGAAAAGCATTCCAGGTGAAGCTGGTTGACAGAATGCCAAGAGTGTGCTAAGCGGTCATCAAGGCAAAGGGTGGCTACTTTAAGAAGCTAAAATATACTAACATTTGGTTGGTTACTACATGATTCCATATGTGCTATTTCATAGTTTTGATGTCTTCACTATTATTCTACAATGTAGAAAACCCTTTTTTGCTTTGTCATTATGGGGTATTGTGTGTAGATTGATAAGGGGGATTTAAATAAAATAAAAAATGTACAAGACTTACTTAATGTGGAAAAATTGCATTTCCAAATGCACTGTATATAAAGTTAGAGCCACTATTTTCCCATTGGTCACAAATGTGACCGCTAAGATATTTTCATATGCCATGAGCATCATGGATTCACTATTGAAAATGAAGGCATAAATGTAAACTCAGCCCTTTAAAACATTACATTTACAAAGACCTTATTTTTTCAAACTGTTGAATACAGAATTCTGGTGTCAAATTCATCTGTAAAAGTATGCCTTGTAGATGTGGTCGTGACCATTTTGAGAAATCAGCCGAAACTTCTGAATCATACTAGACACCTCTATAATGCATAATGACTTTGTTGATAAATACAACTAACTTCTCTAGAGCCTGTAAATTACCCCTAACAAATCTCACTATTGTGACCAAATGGGTTTTAATATAACATACACAACAGCCAGGGGGATACATTTTTTCTGGGTAATTATCCCTGACTCACTATGTTGTAGAATAGCACCGTAATACCATTATGCTTTTTAACCACCTCACCTCTCCTTCTCCGTTCTTGGCATAGTAGTTCATATCAGGGATGTCAACCAACTTCACCATTGCACAGGGCAGGGGCGCGCCAACATGGCCTGAGACAGAGTTTCAGAGTATAACCAACACGCAGACATGGGTATCATGGACTAGTCGTCTCCAGATATACGTGGATAGTTTCCCCATTGTCAGAGAGTCCCCTTACCTGCACTCCAGTCTCCTGGCATGGAGAAGGTGCAGCCTGCTGTGCATTCAGTCTGCCCGTAACCCTCAAAGATCTGCACAGAGCAGCAGGAACATTCCACATCAAACCTCACATACCCACACTCCCATCAGAAATAAACACATACACACACTTAGTCTGAGCTCCAGGCAGGCATTCTCACCAGACACCCGAGGGTGGCCCTGAGGAAGGAGAGCACGGTGGGGGAGATGGGGGCCGAGGCAGTCAGGATGAACCTCAGATTACCTCCTAAATTAGCCTGAAACCCATGGAAAACAAATAGAATCCCATTACGTCTAACAAATAGAGTTTTAGAAAAGGGGAGACGTTGGGCCACGTTCATTGTGTTCAGTGACTGACCTGAATCCTGTTAAATACCAGCCTGTCCCACAGACTGTTGTTACGTACAACCCCACTGCTGAGCTCAGCCTGCTTCCTCTTCACTGCATAGTGCAGCACTGCCCGGCGCAATGGGGACGTCACAGAGCCTAAGATCTACACACAGACACGCATTCACACACAAGAGCATAGAAAATAAAAGGCTATATATTTTTTTTTAAAGTATGTTTGGTATCATAGGATTTGGACTGACCTTGTCGTAGATCCGGTTGAGTAGGCGAGGCACCACTGGGAAGAAAGTGGGTTTCAGAGTCTTAATATCGTCCATGAGTAGGGAGATATCCCCTTGGTAGAATCCTACCCTGGCCCCATGACAGAACATGGACACCTGAGACAGACGTAGGAGCATTTAAAGAATTGTCTGACATGCCCTGAGCCCAAGACAGACAAATACATTTACTTTTGTAATCAAAAGAGGGTGAGCTACCTGAATCATCCTCTCAAACATGTGAGCAAGAGGCAAGTAAGAGATTGACACGTCTTCTTGCCGAATAAAAAATGACCCCTGTGAAATGGAAAGAATTGATACGTAAAACGGTTACACAGTGGATAATAGAGGTGGCATACCAATTGAATATGCAATCTAGATTTTACAAAGGCAATTGGATGTGCAGTGTATGTTTTAGTAGGACAATAATGGGTCAACTATCTCTATTAAACATCCCATTTATCACAGGAACAGATTGAGAGATGGAACGAGAGATGTAGTGAGCTAAATGGGGCGAGCCATGAAACTCCTCCTGAACTTTAGACAGAGGGAGCCAGAACAGACCTCCAGGATCTTAATAACAGAGGAGGAGTTGGAGGCGATGTTGCCGTGGGTGATCATGGCTCCCTTCGGCTTTCCTGGCCAAATAAACAGAACACAGTTTAGTTTGGAGGAGGGCATTACTGCACGGCTCTGTGCAGCACAAGAATTCATCTCATAACATAATGAGAGGTTGTCAGTGGGCCCCCATGGGCACATCTCTAGTAGCGTGGGTAAATGCTTTAGTATATGATTAACATGCAGGGTAGTGGGGGTAGGCTACATGAGGACTCACACAGAGATCTATAAAAACTAATGGTACCTGTGGTTCCACTGGTGAAGCACACAACTGCCAGGTCCTGGGGTTTTGGTGGCTGCAACAAAAAGACATGAATGACAACAGGATCAACAGCAGTGAAGCAACAAAAACAGTCAATGAGACCTTATCAACATTCAGAAGAAAACTCACCATAGGATCTTTGAGGTTCTGTCGTCCAAGTACCTGCAATATGCAGGGTCATGTCACTGTGATAGTCTGTGGTAATCAAGATGTCTTCTAATCTAACCCCATGGAAAGGGACTTCTCTCTCAACTAAAGAAGCCGGCATCTATTCTAGCAATTCATCATCTTTACATTGTCTGCAGCTACCCTCTTCTCACCATGAGCTGTGTGAGTTCTAGGATCTCCACTCCACAGTTCTTGCCCCTCTCCACTATGGCATCACTGCAGTCATTAAAGAGCACCAGACAGGAGAGAGTGGGTGTTGCACCTTTCTCCTTATTCCCCAGAAGGGACTCTGCCTTCTCCTCCTTGTCACAGATCACCAGTGAGATCTCCGCTAGGAGGTGAAACAGCGACAAATCAACATGAATAGTTGTAGGCCAGTGGTATGGGAGTGTACTGATTTATATATACACATTTCATTTTGTAGCAGAGTATTCCAGCCTTACCCAGGTTGAGGATATGCACCATGGCCTCCTCTCCAAGTGTGTCATACAGGGGCACCACGGCCATAGAGAAAGTGTAGCAGGCCAGCTCTGAAATAATCCACTGCCACCAACAGAGGGAGACAGAGCAACACTATTAGAACGACAGATCCCAGACTCCTTCCTAACTGATGCTTGGTCACTACATTGCTGGAGTCTCTACAAGGACAGTGCTCTAACAGAGGGAAGCCTTAGGGTTAAACATCATGGAATTTCACTACATAAAAATAATAGGGAAGGAATGTGTAGCCTTCTGTACCTCTGGTCTGTTCTGGGCAAATATTCCAACGAACTGCTCAGGGTTTGGTTGGCAGCCTTTGCCCAAAAGCCCAGAGCCCAGCACCTGTGCCTGTTCAGCCACCTAAAACAGAACAATCAGACAAACAATAATACAATCCTTGAATAGAGCTTGAGCATATTTGTATGCTTGTATACTTGTATTCTCTCTGTAAATAGTAATAAAGACCAAAGATCCACAGACCTCAGTGTAGGAGATCCACTGGTAAGGTTCCCCAGGTTTCCTGAAGCCAAGGCATGGGCCATTCCCTGTGCATCAACACAAGCTCATCAGGTACACTCTGGCATGTCTGGTAAATAGCCCATGTCTGCTCCTAACTAGCCTGTTAGTCCACTGTGTCCGGCCAGCTCACCTGCCACCCTCAGTCCTCTCTGGAACATGTCATAGGCTGTCCTGGTGTCATCATAGTAGAACTCCAACAGGGCATCGTCCTTGAGCAAAGCTGAACGCCTCCAATTGGGCTCTCCCTGCAACACAGACTGTATAAAAACTCTCCCTATTCAGCTCTTTAGCCTTGTTTATACCGAGGGCTAACATGTGTCCTTTGTCCTGATCTTATTTATATTCTGATTGTGCCCACATTCTAGCCGTTGCACCTACACATGGCAGTAAAATGTCTCTTATCCAACCACTGTCCGCATTGTGACCGCATATCCTGCTCACTCCCTGTATGCAAATTAATTGACAATATACTGTCTAAATACTATTTATTTAATTATTTTAACACATATTGATGCCATAAGTCAATGGCATCACTTGTCAATGACTAGAGGGCGGGATAAAGATTTAAATGATTTCACTGTCCAGATCCATCTACACTTGCAAGGTATCCAGACAATGATGTAGGACTACCTCCAAGGGTGGTCAGGAAGATTTGATCACAATCCGATCAATGCGTCTTTTAATAATCTACACCTGTTTAAAAATGTTGGCAATTAGAATGTGGACAAAGGACACACGTTATAACCAGGTATAAACAGGGCTTGGGATGTAATCAATGTTAATTAGTTATTATAACTGAAATCCAAAACACTATGATGAATACAACTACTATCCATCACACAAACGAGCACTTGAGTGTTCTGGATAAATATAACTCCTAATCTTTCACTCAGCTTCTACTTAAAAGCTTCCAGAACATAATGCTCTCACCTGTACAGCGATAGACTGGGCATTGAGATCACAGGGGGGCTGCATGGGCCGACGGCGGGTCACCAGCCAGTATGCAGTGAGGGAGGCCAGAGCCCCTATACCCAGCAGAGAGGAGGGGGACCGAGAGAGGGAGGAAAGGGAGAAAGAGGATGACGAAGGGAGAGAGGGGAGAAGGCTCCAGAAGTCCTCCCTCACAGGTCCCCGAACCCCCCCACTGGAGTGAAGGGACTGTAACCACTCCTGAAAATGCATAGCTGTGAGAGATAAAGAGAGAAAGAAACACACAAGTGTGTTTGCCTGAATGAATGAGAGAAATGTAATGAGAGTGTAACACTGAAAGGGTGTCACGTTGTCTAATGACTGGAGCAGGAATACGTAATAGGGTGTTTAATTTTCTCCACCCAAACAAAGGAGCGATGTGTAAACCTCCAAATAATACACGGGACGAGACCCGCAAAACAAGTGCACAGCGAGGGACCACTTCGCATGGAAGCCGATACAACAGCACAGGTACTCAGGATCAACGGCCATTGTAACAGAGGGCACATATATAACATACTAATCAGGGAAAATGGGAACCAGATGTGCGTAATGAGACAAGATAGTCCGGGGTTGGTGGTAATGAATCCAGTTCAGTGACGCCTAGAAGGCCGGTGACGTAGGCCTCCGGAGCAGGTGAACGGAATGAGCATTAGTACCGGGGGATCCGTGTAGTTGAAGTAATTACATCCAGGAATTCTCAACAAACTTGTGAAAAGACGTCCACATAGGTGCTATTGTACTTTAGAAATAGAACATAAAGCATCTGCTGTAAGCAGGAAAGAGTAGCTAAACTCCCCTATACAATAGCATTCAACATGTCAGTTTCCGGGACAAGAGGGGCTGAGAGGGGTCAATCTTTATGGTACAAATAAGAATTCAAGTGACTGAAATCCTATACAGTACAAAATGAATACAACAAAATTACAACATACAAACTTGACCACTAAAACTAAATACTGCAACATCCCGTTTTGATCATTTAAAAAAGCCCATCTAAAGCACACTGGCCCTCTGGCTCAGCAGACAGACAGGGGTACTGAGGAGAGAATGAACGGCTGGGGAGTATAGGGGACAGGGACTCGGAAGTAATCATGATTGGCTAAACAAAAAGAGGCACTATTGAGGTTACTCTCAGTCATGCTGTGTCCACTGACAGAAATGGAGCTAGAGAGAGGAGAAAAGAGAGAGAGCGAGTGAGTGAGCGAGCGAGAGAATAGTTGCATACAGTAACAGAGTTTGGTGGCAAGATGGGGTGAGGGGGTGGGACAGTGGCCCGTAGGTCCACCCTCATGTTTCCCTGCCAGTCTGTAATTGCTCACAACCAAACCAGTGTGAGAGAAAAAAAACCTGGGCACAATACATTAACCCAAACAAATGTTTTTTTCACACCCTCCTGTCTTCTAAAATCTCTTATGTCACTCCAATATATGAGTTTGCCCACCGTTCCACTTCCTCTCCATCTGCACATGGAATTCACTTCACCAAATAAAACCCCCTCCTCCATACCCCTCAACCTCTCACCTACTTCCTCCCCCTTCTTCCAAAAGTAAAGGGGATAAAGAGTGATGTCACCCCCTCTCCTTCAGTCTTTAAACCAAGCCGACCATGTCCCAGTACACGCCCCTGGAGAATAAAATGACCATCATTCTTTTTCTCATTACTTTTTCATAAAGTTCTTAGAAAGTTCTAGGGCCTCTCCAAATGCACAATATCTAGCCAGAACATATCAAATGCTCAGATAAAATGCTTAGATTGCTCTGTCGCTATTGTCGCATAATTCATACTGTGCCCAGCATCCACAATAATAAATCATTTGAATGCTGTTAGCTGATAAAATAAAAAATAGGACAACAATTGGCCCAAGTGTTGCACTTCAATAGAAGCCAACACCTGCTGAAAAGTTGCAGATGGAGTTTGGAAGGTCCCCATGTCTCTTTTGACGTATACAAAGAGAAAATAAATGAGTTTTCATATGACACATGAAGAAAAATGGTTTGTTGAGAGGAGCATACTCCCCTATGTTCCTGTCTTTCTCTCTTTATCTAGACTTTAGTATTCTCTCCTTTCCTCCTGCAGTCCCATTTATAATGGCTATTGTCAGAGCCAGACAGAGACTATTATGCTTCCCTGGCACTTACTCCCAAACAGAAATGAGAACAGAAATGAGAGAAAGGGAATAATGGAGACATGTCAAACAGTTACTAAGCATATTATATATCTAAGAGGGATTAAATACACCCATTGTAGGCCTCTAACATGTATATCTGCTGTATTGTAACGTATAGATATAACACTACAATCTGGAATGAATCACCTATACTGCTCAGTAAGGTACGCATTAAAAGCTGCCGTAAGGCACCAGCTTAGTTTCAAAAGGAAGTAACAAATACTTAAGACACCCAAGGGCAGTTTGCATGTCTGTGCATATTCACTCTTGCTGGCTGGCAGAGATAGACCAAATTGAGCAACAGTAAGACAAAAACAGAAACCATATCATTTGTAAATAAGAATATTTGATGATGCAACACTTGTCTGTGGAAAGTATTGCATCCACTATCGCTATCCTCATTGTCTTTGCACTAAAATAACATAGGGGCCTGTTTAACGACACACCTGGGGCTCCGTTCCACAGGAGAGAGGTGCACGGGGGAATGTGGTTGGTAAGGGACTTCCTCATCAAGCAGAGAGATTAAGCAGTGTTTTCCAGATTTCCAGTGATCAAAAGCCACCACAAAACAATACTAACGTGAGATTAGTGAATGAGAGAGTAAGGGGAGAGAGAGAGAGTGAAATGCACTGGTGTTTTCTGGCTGTGATTCCCAAATGAAGTGTGAAAAACACAGTCACAATGAAGGTTTTGGGAAGGGGAAGGCGATGGAGAGGAAGAAAGGAGGCAAGCTATGCGTCACGATTTAGGGCTGCTGGGATGATCAACTGTCCAGGAGCAGACAGAGCAGAGACCCCCTTCTAGTCAACACACACTCAAAGAACACAGGAGGCCTTTGCAGCACTCCTACCACCATCATTAGACTTCCATGGTGTATTGATTAAAAGAAGGACCTATCTGAAATAAGGTTAAACATATATAATAGAGCTGGGCAATATGGACATAAAATCCAAAAGGGGGCGCAATGATGTATGCAGTTTATTGTTGTAGATCACATATGTCAGAGTCAAGGCCCGCGGGCCACATCCGGCCCGCAAGAAGGTTTTTTACGGCCCCTGGGATGATCTTGATTTATTATTAGAACCGGCCCGCAGCAAGCCGGCAGCCCGCAGATCTTTTACACGCACCAATACTACATTTCCCACAATGCAAAGGTGACGCAACGAGCAGTAGGCTGCTTCATTTCAATATTTATTGGCACAGCAGTCATCAGCATTACATTAAAATTAATTTTCAGATACCCATCAAAAATGGCAAAACGGAAGGTGGATACTGAGAACCGGGGGTTTCAAACAAGGTGGGAGTCGGAGTATATGTTCACGAAGGTAGCTGGAAAACCTGTGTGTCTTCTGTGTGGAGAAAGTGTGGCGGTACTGAAAGAGTATAATCTGAGACGACATTATGAAACGAAACACGCGGACAAAAACAAGAATATGGACATGGAACAAAGGCTACAAAAGGCAGAGGAATTAAAACGAGGCCTCAAATCTCGACAGGCTCTGTTCAAAAAAGCCAAATCACAAGGCCAGGCTGCTGTCAAGGCCAGTTTTATTTTGGCAGAAGAGATCGCTAAATCAGCCCGGCCATTTACGGAGGGGGATTTCATCAAAAACTGCATGATTAAAGTTTGTGACGAAGTTTGCCCAGAAAAAAGGCAACTCTTTTTAAATGTGAGTCTGAGCAGAAACACCATTGCCGAGAGAGTAGACCAGTTGTCCATCAATCTAAAAGAGCAGCTTGTGAAAAAGGGAAAAGATTTTATTGCATATTCCTTGGCTGTGGATGAGAGCACCGACATTTCTGACATTGCCCAGTTGTCAATTTTCATCCGCGGAGTGGACTCCAACCTAAGCGTGACAGAGGAGTTTTTGGCTTTACGTCCTATGCATGGCACAACTACGGGGCATGATTTGTATGAAGAGGTGTCAAGATGTGTAAATGAGATGGAGCTGCCTTGGGAAAAACTCGTGGGTTTGACAACCGACGGAGCACCTGCGATGTGTGGACACAGGAGCGGACTGGTGGCGAAGATACGGGAAAAGATGCAAGAGGAAAACGCGACAGGTGAGCTGACAGCTTATCATTGTATCATACACCAGGAAGCGTTGTGCGGTAAAGCCTTGAAAATGGAGCATGTAATGAGCATCATCACGCGCACAGTTAACTTTATCAGAGCCAAAGGTTTGAATCACCGCCAGTTCAAGGCATTTCTGACGGAGTTAGAAACGGAGCATGGTGATTTGCCTTATCACACAGAGGTGCGATGGCTAAGCCAGGGAAAGGTGCTTCAAAGATGTTTCGAGCTTCGTGAGGAGATTTGTCTGTTCTTGGACAGCAAAGGGAAAGACACAACACAACTCCGAGACGAAATGTTTCTGTGTGAAATGGCTTTTCTGTGTGACATTACGAGTCATCTGAATGCAATAAACTTGCAGCTGCAGGGTCGGGATCGTGTCATCTCTGATATGTACAGTACAGTGAAGGCATTTAAAACCAAACTGACTCTGTGGGAGACGCAGATGCGGAAAGAAAATTTGAGCCACTTTCCCAGCTGCCAGACCATGAAAGAGAAGCTCTCTACCAGTGCGTTCCCGAGCACACAGTTGGCTGATAAAATAGGTATGCTTGCCGCTGACTTTCGACGCCGATTTGCTGACTTTGAAGCACAAAAAAGCAGGTTGGAACTGCTCGGTAACCCATTTGCTGTTGACGTGGAAAGCTCACCACCAAACCTCCAAATGGAGTTGATTGACCTCCAATGCAATGATGCACTGAGGGCAAAATATGCGGCAGTGGGTGCTGCGGAGTTCGCCCGTTTCCTCCCCGGCACAATGCCCCAGCTGCGCATCCAGGCTGCTCAAACGTTGTCTATGTTTGGCAGCACATACCTGTGTGAACAACTGTTTTCTTTGATGAACCTGAACAAAACATCACACAGAAGTCGACTTACTGCTGAACACCTCCACTCAATTCTGAGGATTTCTTCAGCTCAGAGCCTTACCCCGAACATTGATGAACTTGTGGAAAAGATGGGACACCACCAAGTATCACCCTCAACCTCAAACAAGTGAACATTACTGTGCAATCACATATTTAGAGTTTTTACTCAGTTCAAGTTTAAAAGTTAAAATTTAATATTTGTTTTCACTGCATGTTACTTCTCCTTAAACAAAGTGTTGTTTTTGATTAATAGATTTTTGCACTTTATTTTTTTGTATTTCAATCCAATTATATTTTAAAAATATTTCAGTTGAGTGGATGATAGAAAATTGCTATTATTGTTTTTTCTTTGAAGTAAATTTAGCCCACTTTTGCTAAAATAGAAAATATAGTCTACTGATGGTGCCTTGAATACCGGTTTCTTTCATTTAATGTTCATGTTATGGGGATATTTATATAAAGGAAATTTGTCTTTTGTGTCTGTTGAAAATTAAAGATTACTGACAGAGCCATAAGAAAATATTGCTTTATTTATCTGATCATATTGTAATATATTTGTTAGGTTTTCAGTAGGTTCAATTAGGTTCACTAGACTATATGCGTCATTTAAAAATTTTTCAATGAACATTCGAACAGTCCGGCCCTCGTCTTGTAGCTGATTTTTTTATTTGGCCCTCCGTCCATTTGACTTTGACACCCCTGTTGTAGATCATCAGGGCCAGGTTTTTTTTTTTTTACATCAATTGCTTTCAGGATCTACGCACCTCAGACAAGAGAAGGGCGAGAAGGAGTGCTCGGGAGTGTTAGGTAATTACACAGGGGACTCATGTTGATCTTTAACCCTATCAAATAATCTACCTGCATCAAGAACATTTTGATTTAAAAGAGTTCAGAATAGAGGTCAACCAGCAGTTGTTAAGGGAGCTGTACATTTTTTTGTTGCATTCTAAACCTTTCACTACTTATATTATCAGCAGTAGATTTGAGTTAGAGGTCTGCTTTCAGTTTTTGTCATAGCCACACCTTAATTCCGAAAGCGTTTAAACCCCATCCAATCATCAGCTGAATCAGACCATCTTGCTTTAGCCCAAATAGCATTCCGTTTCCTTATGATTTCAGATAGATCATCTGAGAACCAAGGGTTATCTCTGCCCTTAATTCTGTATTGTTGGAAAGGGGCATGCTTGTTGTATATATCCTGGAATGCTTTATGGAAGTAAGAAAAGGCTAATTCATCAGGGCTGAATTCAACTCTATTCCAGGCTATGTTAAAAACCCTGAGTATTAAACTTCTTCCAGTTCATTTTCATGATGATACGTGGAGGTAGTTTAGGAATTTTACCATCCCTTACAAAGGCAACAGCCCGGTGATCACTTATAAAATGTGTAAAAACACCAGAAGCATCCTGGAGTGTTGGTTAAAATATGATCAATCAAAGAGGATTTTAGAGGACACTTTACATTCAACCTTGTTACATTGTTACACAGATACTTGAGTTGATCAGAGTTGGATGTCAACCAGTGTAGGTTCAGGACACCCTTGCCTAAACATCAGACTATTATCATGGTTACACCACAGCTCTGACACACACACTTATCCCACCCGACATGCCACCAGGGGTCTTTTCCCCAAATCCAGAACAAATTTAAGAAAACGTACACTATTATATAGAGCCCTTATTGCATGGAACTTCCTTCCATCTCATATTGCTCAAATAAACAACAAACCTGGTTTAAAAAAACAGATAAAGCAACACCTCGTGGCACAACGCCACTCCCCTATTTGACCTAGATAGTTTGTGTGTATGCATTGATATGTAGGCTACGTATCTACGTGTGCCTTTTTAAAAATGTATGTTGTTCTGTCAATGAGCTGTTCTTGTCTAATGATGTTCTGTATTATGTCATTCTGTATTGTTTCATGTTTTGTGTGGACCCACTGCTTTTGCAACAGCTAATGGAGATCTTAATAAAATACCAAATACCATGGATATCAGTCAGAAAGAAGTCACTGGAAAAAAATACGCAATAGTCTCTACAAGGCAGAATGTTGAATAAAATTATATTTACACTTATTTTACATGTTGGTACTGTTGGCAGGTAGGAGGTGGTGATAATGTGTCCACAAGAAAGTGTTGTTTACCTGACATTTTGCAGCGCCAGTAAGTTCTGTCTGTTGTATTTTTTATCTGTTGACGCATTGCACGTGATGCGCAATATGTAAACTGTAACCGAATGTAGTCGTCTGAAGCAGTTTCCTTGCAATCAGCTGGAAGTGTTTGCTGTTCGCTTAGGCTCGGCCACATTGTGCAAGTGTTTGTCGTGCGAATTGCATCAGTATTGAAAATAAAAACTGGAAATGCAAATGATATGCAGACCAGTGTACTGAAGGTCGGGTTGATAACACTTCCCTGTGGATATTTTGTGTCAGATTACCTCCGACATCGGGACGAAATCGGCAGAGAACAAGTAAAGTCATTTGAAATTAAATTTGTTCAAAATTCTGACTTGTAATTCAAAACTACAATCCAGAGAGCCAGCAATAGCAGATGGGAGTTTATAACAACAGGAGCCAAAAAGAATCAAGGAGGTGCAGAGATTTATTTTTAAAGACAGATGATCAAATTGCTTGGGTTTGGTAAGTCAGAATGGTCGCCGAAAACATGTATTTTATGTATTCAAGCAACACCACCACCTTTACATTTGCAATCTGACCCAAAAATATTGTAGCCATCAATGCCAAAGTCTTTGTCAGTGATAGTGGGGCAAGTGCATGATTTCTCCCAGAACGCAACATGGAATAAACACTCAAAGTTCTCTGCATTTAAGGGGTATGGGTAGAGCTGTTGCGGTGACCGTATTACCGCCACACCGGCTGAGTCATGAAGGCAGTCAAATTCCACGTGACCATTTAGTTACCGTAATTAGGCTTCTCCAAGCTCTGATGCTGTTGATGGTCATTAGTAGCCTACCAAACTTGCTAACTGCCTGGTACTCGGCACTCTATTGTCCCTCTAATCACTCTGACATCAATGCAAATGTAATAGAAAATGTAATCAAACACTTCGTGAGAGCCCATGAGCTCATGTTGCACTACATTTCTATAGGCTATGAAATTGCGCGAGAAAACAGAGTGATGGCCTCTATTAAAAAGATAGATGCCATCAGCTTTCTATAGGCTAGGCCTACTATACAGTGCCTTGCGAAAGTATTCGGCCCCCTTGAACTTTGCGACATTTTGCCACATTTCAGGCTTCAAACATAAAGATATAAAACTGTATTTTTTTGTGAAGAATCTACAACAAGTGGGACACAATCATGAAGTGGAACGACATTTATTGGATATTTCAAACTTTTTTAACAAATCAAAAACTGAAAAATTGGGCGTGCAAAATTATTCAGCCCCTTTACTTTCAGTGCAGCAAACTCTCTCCAGAAGTTCAGTGAGGATCTAAGAATGATCCAATGTTGACCTAAATGACTAATGATGATAAATACAATCCACCTGTGTGTAATCAAGACTCCGTATAAATGCACCTACACTGTGATAGTCTCAGAGGTCCGTCAAAAGCGCAGAGAGCATCATGAAGAACAAGGAACACACCAGGCAGGTCCGAGATACTGTTGTGAAGAAGTTTAAAGCCGGATTTGGATACAAAAAGATTTCCCAAGCTTTAAACATCCCAAGGAGCACTGTGCAAGCGATAATATTGAAATGGAAGGAGTATCAGACCACTGCAAATCTACCAAGACCTGGCCGTCCCTCTAAACTTTCAGCTCATACAAGGAGAAGACTGATCAGAGATGCAGCCAAGAGGCCCATGATCACTCTGGATGAACTGCAGAGATCTACAGCTGAGGTGGGAGACTCTGTCCATAGGACAACAATCAGTCGTATATTGCACAAATCTGGCCTTTATGGAAGAGTGGCAAGAAGAAAGCCATTTCTTAAAGATATCCATAAAAAGTGTCGTTTAAAGTTTGCCACAAGCCACCTGGGAGACACACCAAACATGTGGAAGAAGGTGCTCTGGTCAGATGAAACCAAAATGTAACTTTTTGGCAACAATGCAAAACGTTATGTTTGGCGTAAAAGCAACACAGCTGAACACACCATCCCCACTGTCAAACATGGTGGTGGCAGCATCATGGTTTGGGCCTGCTTTTCTTCAGCAGGGACAGGGAAGGTGGTTAAAATTGATGGGAAGATGAATGGAGCCAAATACAGGACCATTCTGGAAGAAAACCTGATGGAGTCTGCAAAAGACCTGAGACTGGGACGGAGATTTGTCTTCCAACAAGACAATGATCCAAAACATAAAGCAAAATCTACAATGGAATGGTTCAAAAATAAACATATCCAGGTGTTAGAATGGCCAAGTCAAAGTCCAGACCTGAATCCAATCGAGAATCTGTGGAAAGAACTGAAAACTGCTGTTCACAAATGCTCTCCATCCAACCTCACTGAGCTCGAGCTGTTTTGCAAGGAGGAATGGGAAAAAATGTCTCTCGATGTGCAAAACTGATAGAGACATACCCCAAGCGACTTACAGCTGTAATCGCAGCAAAAGGTGGCGCTACAAAGTATTAACTTAAGGGGGCTGAATAATTTTGCACACCCAATTTTTCAGTTTTTGATTTGTTAAAAAAGTTTGAAATATCCAATAATGTCGTTCCACTTCATGATTGTGTCCCACTTGTTGTTGATTCTTCACAAAAAAATACAGTTTTATATCTTTATGTTTGAAGCCTGAAATGTGGCAAAGGCCAGATTTGTGCAATATACGACTGATTGTTGTCCTATGGACAGAGTCTCCCACTTCAGCTGTAGATCTCTGCAGTTCATCCAGAGTGATCATGGGCCTCTTGGCTGCATCTCTGATCAGTCTTCTCCTTGTATGAGCTGAACGTTTAGAGGGACGGCCAGGTCTTGGTAGATTTGCAGTGGTCTGATACTCCTTCCATTTCAATATTATCGCTTGCACAGTGCTCCTTGGGATGTTTAAAGCTTGGGAAATCTTTTTGTATCCAAATCCGGCTTTAAACTTCTTCACAACAGTATCTCGGACCTGCCTGGTGTGTTCCTTGTTCTTCATGATGCTCTCTGCGCTTTTAACGGACCTCTGAGACTATCACAGTGCAGGTGCATTTATACGGAGACTTGATTACACACAGGTGGATTGTATTTATCATCATTAGTCATTTAGGTCAACATTGGATCATTCAGAGATCCTCACTGAACTTCTGGAGAGAGTTTGCTGCACTGAAAGTAAAGGGGCTGAATAATTTTGCACGCCCAATTTTTCAGTTTTTGATTTGTTAAAAAAGTTTGAAATATCCAATAAATGTTGTTCCACTTCATGATTGTGTCCCACGTGTTGTTGATTCTTCACAAAAAAATACAGTTTTATATCTTTATGTTTGAAGCCTGAAATGTGGCAAAAGGTTGCAAAGTTCAAGGGGGCCGAATACTTTCGCAAGGCACTGTAAGTAAATGTTATTTCAATATCTTCAATATGCACCTTGGAATTGGATAAGGACACGCGCAGTTTCATCCTGCATGTGTCTGTCTTCATTTGTAGCCTGTGAGAAAGACCAGATCATGTGGTGCATTTTTTAGGGTGCATTATGGCCACACAAATGGGATGCCGCTGTGAAATTATAGGCATTATCAAGTGCTTATGAAATTGTGAATGAGAGACTATTGGAGTGTGTACAGTCTGCGCAAAAAAAAACAAGCAGAGCTCATGCCTTTCAAGCAACTTTTTTCAAATCATCATTTAGAGTCGCATCATGCAGCCTTCCAATGTATTAAAAATCTAAACATACAGCCCAACGTTTCTAGAACAACTGAATGTCATGTACTGTCATGTTGTCTTGTCTCTGTCCTTTCCCTTCACCCTGTCTCCCTCTGCTGGTCGTGTTAGGTTACCTTTTCTCCCCCGCTTTCCCCCAGCTGTCCCTTGTCTCCTCTAACTACCCATTCACCCCGTTCCCCACCTGTTCCCTTTTTTCCCTCTGATTAGGTCCCAATATCTCTCTCTGTTTCTGCTCCTGTCCTTGTCGGATTCTTGTTTGTTTGTGTCATTCATGCCTGAACCAGACTGTCGTCATGTTTGCTGTAACCTTGTCCTGTCCTGTCGGAATCTGCCGGTCCATCTGAGCCTACCTATGTTTGGTAATTAAAGAAGCTCTGTTTAAGTTGATTCGCTTTTGGGTCCTCATTCACGCACCGTATCAGAAGAATCCGACCAAGAATGGACCCAGCGACTTCGGATCCTCTCCACTCAGCCGTCGAGATCCAGGGAGCGATGCTAGGCAGACACAAGCAGGAATTGTCTGCTGCTCGACATGCCGTTGAGACCCTGGCCACCCAAGTCTCCAACCTCACAGAACAGGTTCACCATCTCCGCCTCGATCCACCGGCCACTTCCAGGGCTTTCGAATCTCCGGAGCCCAGAATCAATAACCCGCCGTGTTACTCTGGGGAGCCCACTGAATGCCGCTCGTTCCTCACCCAGTGTGATATTGTGTTTTCTCTCCAGCCCAACACTTACTCCAGGAGCACTGCTCGTGTCGCCTACGTCATATCTCTCCTTATTGGACGGGCTCGTGAGTGGGGCACGGCAATCTGGGAGGCAAGGGCTGAGTGTACTAACCAGTATCAAGACTTTAAGGAGGAGATGATACGGGTTTTTGATCGATCTGTTTTTGGGGAGGAGGCTTCCAGGGCCCTGTCTTCCCTATGTCAAGGCAATCGATCCATAACAGACTACTCTATTGAGTTTCGCACTCTTGCTGTCTCCAGTGGCTGGAACGAGCCGGCCTTGCTCGCTCGTCTTCTGGAGGGTTTCCGCGCAGAGGTAAAGGATGAGATTCTCTCCCGGGAGGTTCCTTCCAGCGTGGATTCCTTGATTGAACTCGCTATTCGCATTGAGCGACGGGTTGATCTTCGTCACCGAGCTCGTGGAAAGGAGCTCGCGCTCTCCGTCGCCTCCCTCTCCGCATCACTACCATCTTCCTCTGCCGGCTCGGGTGCTGAGCCCATGCAGCTGGGAGGTATCCGCATCTCGACTGAGGAGAGGGAATGGAGAATCACCAACCGCCTCTGTCTCTATTGCGGTTCCGCTGGTCATTTTGTCACTTCATGTCCAGTAAAAGGCCAGAGCTCGTCAGTAAGCGGAGGGCTACTGGTGAGCGCTACTACTCCTGTCTCTCCTTCAAGATCCTGCACTACCTTGTCGGTCCATCTACGCTGGACCGGTTCGTCAGCTTCCTGCAGTGCCTTAATAGACTCTGGGGCGGAGGGCTGTTTTATGGACGAGACCTGGGCTCGGGAACATGACATTCCTCTCAGACAGTTAAAGGAGCCCACGGCCTTGTTCGCCCTGGATGGTAGTCCTCTCCCCAGGATTCAGCGTGAGACGCTACCTTTAACCCTCACTGTTTCTGGTAATCATAGTGAAACCATTTCTTTTTTAATTTTTCGTTCACCTTTTACACCTGTTGTTTTGGGCCATCCCTGGCTAGTTTGTCATAATCCTTCCATTAATTGGTCTAGTAATTCTATCCTCTCCTGGAACGTCTCTTGTCATGTGAAATGTTTAATGTCTGCTATCCCTCCTGTTTCCTCTGTCTCTTCTTCACAGGAGGAGCCTGGTGATTTGACAGGGGTGCCGGAGGAATATCACGATCTGCGCACGGTGTTCAGTCGGTCCAGGGCCACCTCTCTTCCTCCACACCGGTCGTATGATTGTAGTATTGATCTCCTTCCGGGAACCACCCCCCCCCCGGGGTAGACTATACTCTCTGTCGGCTCCCGAACGTAAGGCTCTCGAAGATTATTTGTCTGTAGCTCTTGACGCCGGTACCATAGTCCCCTCCTCCTCTCCCGCCGGAGCGGGGTTTTTTTTTGTCAAGAAGAAGGACGGGTCTCTGCGCCCCTGCATAGATTATCGAGGGCTGAATGACATAACAGTGAAGAATCGTTATCCGCTTCCTCTTATGTCTTCAGCCTTCGAGATCCTGCAGGGAGCCAGGTTTTTCACTAAGTTGGACCTTCGTAACGCTTACCATCTCGTGCGCATCAGGGAGGGGGACGAGTGGAAGACGGCGTTTAACACTCCGTTAGGGCACTTTGAATACCGGGTTCTTCCTTTCGGCCTCGCTAACGCTCCAGCTGTTTTTCAGGCATTAGTCAATGATGTCCTGAGAGACATGCTGAACATCTTTGTCTTCGTTTACCTTGACGATATCCTGATTTTTTCACCGTCACTCCAGATTCATGTTCAGCACGTTCGACGTGTCCTCCAGCGCCTTTTAGAGAATTGTCTTTTTGTGAAGGCTGAGAAGTGCACTTTTCATGCCTCCTCCGTCACATTTCTCGGTTCTGTTATTTCCGCTGAAGGCATTAAGATGGATCCCGCTAAGGTCCAAGCTGTCATTGATTGGCCCGTCCCTAAGTCACGCGTCGAGCTGCAGCGCTTTCTCGGCTTCGCGAACTTCTATCGTCGTTTCATCCGTAATTTCGGTCAGGTGGCAGCTCCTCTCACAGCCCTTACTTCTGTCAAGACGTGCTTTAAGTGGTCCGTTTCCGCCCAGGGAGCTTTTGATCTCCTCAAGAATCGTTTTACATCCGCTCCTATCCTTGTTACACCTGACGTCTCTAGACAGTTCGTTGTCGAGGTTGACGCGTCAGAGGTGGGAGTGGGAGCCATCCTTTCTCAGCGCTCCCTCTCTGACGACAAGGTCCACCCATGCGCGTATTTTTCTCATCGCCTGTCGCCGTCGGAACGTAACTATGATGTGGGTAACCGCGAACTGCTCGCCATCCGGTTAGCCCTAGGCGAATGGCGACAGTGGTTGGAGGGGGCGACCGTTCCTTTTGTCGTTTGGACTGACCATAGGAACCTTGAGTACATCCGTTCTGCCAAACGACTTAATGCGCGTCAGGCGCGTTGGGCGCTGTTTTTCGCTCGTTTCGAGTTCGTGATTTCTTATCGTCCGGGCTCTAAGAACACCAAGCCTGATGCTTTGTCTCGTCTCTTCAGTTCTTCAGTAGCCTCCACTGACCCCGAGGGGATTCTCCCTGAGGGGCGTGTTGTCGGGTTGACTGTCTGGGGAATTGAGAGGCAGGTAAAGCAAGCACTCACTCAAACTCCGTCGCCGCGCGCTTGTCCTAGGAACCTTCTTTTCGTTCCCGTTCCTACTCGTCTGGCCGTTCTTCAGTGGGCTCACTCTGCCAAGTTAGCCGGCCACCCTGGCGTTCGGGGTACGCTTGCTTCCATTCGCCAGCGTTTCTGGTGGCCCACCCGGGAGCATGACACGCGTCGTTTCGTGGCTGCTTGTTCGGTCTGCGCGCAGACTAAGTCCGGTAACTCTCCTCCTGCCGGCCGTCTCAGGCCGCTTCCTATTCCCTCTCGACCGTGGTCTCACATCGCCTTAGATTTTGTCACCGGACTGCCTTCGTCAGCGGGGAAGACTGTTATTCTTACGGTTGTCGATAGGTTCTCTAAGGCGGCTCATTTCATTCCCCTTGCTAAGCTTCCTTCTGCTAAAGAGACGGCACAAATCATCATCGAGAATGTTTTCAGAATTCATGGCCTTCCGTCAGACGTCGTTTCGGACAGAGGTCCGCAATTCACGTCTCAATTTTGGAGGGAGTTTTGCCGTTTGATTGGGGCTTCCGTCAGTCTCTCTTCCGGCTTTCACCCCCAGTCTAACGGTCAAGCAGAACGGGCCAATCAGACTATTGGTCGCATCTTACGCAGTCTTTCTTTTCGCAACCCTGCGTCTTGGTCAGAACAGCTCCCCTGGGCAGAATACGCCCACAACTCGCTTCCTTCGTCTGCGACCGGGCTATCTCCTTTTCAGAGTAGCCTCGGGTACCAGCCTCCGTTGTTCTCATCTCAGTTCGCCGAGTCCAGCGTCCCCTCCGCTCAGGCTTTTGTCCAACGTTGCGAGCGCACCTGGAAGAGGGTCAGGTCTGCACTTTGCCGTTATAGGGCGCAGACTGTGAGAGCTGCTAATAAGCGTAGAACTAAGAGCCCTAGATATTGTCGCGGTCAGAGAGTTTGGCTCTCCACTCAGAACCTTCCCCTTAAGACGGCTTCTCGCAAGTTGACCCCGCGGTTCATTGGTCCATTCCGTATCTCTCAGGTCATTAATCCTGTCGCAGTGCGACTTCTTCTTCCGCGATATCTTCGTCGCGTCCACCCGGTCTTCCATGTCTCCTGTGTTAAGCCCGTTCTTCGCGCCCCCGCTCGTCTTCCCCCCCCCCCCCCCATCCTTGTCGAGGGCGCACCTATCTACAGGGTCCGTAAAATCTTGGACATGCGTCCTCGGGGCCGTGGTCATCAGTACCTAGTTGACTGGGAGGGGTACGGTCCTGAGGAGAGGAGTTGGGTTCCCTCTCGGGACGTGCTGGACCGTGCGCTGATTGATGATTTCCTCCGTTGCCGCCAGGTTTCCTCCTCGAGTGCGCCAGGAGGCGCTCGGTGAGTGGGGGGGTACTGTCATGTACTGTCATGTTGTCTTGTCTCTGTCCTTTCCCTTCACCCTGTCTCCCTCTGCTGGTCGTGTTAGGTTACCTTTTCTCCCCCGCTTTCCCCCAGCTGTCCCTTGTCTCCTCTAACTACCCATTCACCCCGTTCCCCACCTGTTCCCTTTTTTCCCTCTGATTAGGTCCCAATATCTCTCTCTGTTTCTGCTCCTGTCCTTGTCGGATTCTTGTTTGTTTGTGTCATTCATGCCTGAACCAGACTGTCGTCATGTTTGCTGTCGGAATCTGCCGGTCCATCTGAGCCTACCTATGTTTGGTAATTAAAGAAGCTCTGTTTAAGTTGATTCGCTTTTGGGTCCTCATTCACGCACCGTAACACTGAAGTTACAGTAATAACTCTAAATTAAGCATATAGGAGACACCTATTTCTTTGTTCACTGCTCAACACAGAATACCCGGATGTGTGCACTCCCTCATCGTTTAGAGAAAATATCAATTTTATTTTATTCAGCTTTGTTCAATTGTATTCTTCATTCTACAAAATAATATAAAATAACCGGCTGACAACATTTTGTGACCGCCACAGGCCTAGTATCGGGCCCTAAATGCATCATCCTCAGTGTAAGAGTCAAGGTAGACAACAGAAACAGCAACATGTTTGTTTGTAGCCTATCGATCAACGTGAGAAATAACCAATAGTTTTGTAAGAATCCGGTCTATAGGACTAGGAGGTTGCACACAAATCACAAATAGGCCTAAGCTACAAGAAATAAGCTACAATAAAATAACAATAAAGGCCAAGTAATAAAAATCTAAATGCATACAAGTTCCAGAGTAAAAGTCCACACAAGTTCACAGGCTAAGAATACAATTCAAATCAGAGACCGCAGTGTGTGCATGGAAGTGGGTGCTGGAGTGGTGAGCGAAGCTCGGGGGGGAAGGGGGCAAGTGGCAGGGGTACCTGTACCAGACAGGGGGAGCAGGCCTGGGTAGTCGGGAGCAGACTGAAAGGTGGGGTCCAGACAGTTGGGAGAGGCTTGTGTCGGGAGGCAGGGTGGGAGAGAAGGCTTTCAACCAGACAAGTGCGTGGTGGAGGAGCTTTCAGCAATGGAGCTTTTCAGTGATTAATATATTTTTGCTTTCTCCAATAAGGATATTTTATATAGCCAAGTAACTTGCTGACTATATCAAAACATTACTGCAGTATTTGGAATGATATTAACAAGAAACACTTGCAAACAGACACTCAGAAGCACACAAGACACACAGGTTCAGCTGTGAGGGCTGTGGCTGTCTGACATGATTGACAGGCACATTTTCGGTTTATCGTCCAAGCTCTAATCTTTAATTAGATTTGACTCCTGTTGACTTCATGTTTTTCCTCTGGTCAGTAAATAAAACAAACATAACATGACAAGTCAGTGACCATTTCAAATCACCTGTGTTTTCATCTGACAAGTGTCCAAGAGTCTTACTCCAAAGTAACCTGTTCTCTGAAACAAACAAGCACTCTGACAGACCCTGTGTGTTTGTGTACTAAAGCAGCACAGCCCACTCTGCATGAATGGAAACTAGACTTAAGCTGTCCACAGTGTTACCTTACAGATGTAGGATCTTAATTTGATCACCCTGTTACAGGAGAACTTTCCTGCAATGCAGGAAATGTAAAAATGTTTGTATATCTGAGGTTTAAAAAGGCTTCTGAAGTTTGTAATTAGACATTTCTGACTATATTATCCCTTGTGAAAAATGTAGCAACCTCAACAAAAATGTTATAATAATGAATTATAATCAACATAATAATTCAAGTGTCCTGCATTAGTGCGGGATTATTTTCCTGCTGTAGCAAACTGACTCAAATTAAGATCCTACAGCTGTGCCTCCCCTGTCTGTACCAGAGAGAGAGACAGGACAGTGTGTGATGGGCATTCCGAGTCTTATCGGTGAGCCAGATATTTTGGCTCCATTCACCTAAAAGAGCCGTTCATTTGCCTCGCAAACGGCTCTTTGTTTAGTGCTTGATTAAAAATTGTATGAAAAAACATGAAAAATAGAACATATCTAATGTAAAGGCTAAAAGGTTGGCTACTATTATGCCAGACCGTGAAATATGAGTTCAAATACATTTTTTAAATTAAATTAAACCACTTCCAAAAAAAGTGAAGTATTTTTAACACATTGAAAAAATTTGCGTGGACCAGAATGAGGATTTCTCCTCTAGCAACCTGGTCTCAGAGCATTTTGGATTATTCTATACGTAAAACTAAAACACTATATTTAGTATGATATGTTATTTTTCGTATGGTTTGTATTAATTTGTGGATGTCCATCACCCATTTTGAATGATGTGTAACGAATTACAATTCATACTGTATGGGACAAATTTGCAAAACGTACAATATGTTACAAATTTTCAAAAAGTAAAATATGGTATGAATTTTCTAAATGTACCATATGGTATTTGAATTTGCAATACGTATGATATCTTATGAATTCCAGCTAGGTGGCTAACGTTAGCTAGCTCACTAATGTTAGCTAAACTAGGGGTTAGGGTTAAGGTTAGGAGTTAGGTTAAAGGGTGGTTAGCTTCACCTGGAATGCTTTTCCAACGGTCTTCAAGGAGTTCCCACATATGCTGAGCACTTGTTGGCTACTTTTCCTTCACTCTGCAGTCCAACTCATCCCAAACCATCTCAACTGGGTTGAGGTCGGGTGATTGTGGAGGCCAGGTCATCTGATGCAGTCAAGGACATTCAGAGACTTATTGTGAAGCCACTCCTGCGTTGTCTTGGCTGTGTGCTTAGGGTCATTTTCCTGTTGGAAGGTGAACCTTGGCCCCAGTCTGAGGTCCTGAGCGCTCTGGAACATGTTTTCATCAAGGAACTCTCTGTACATTGCTCCGTTCATCTTTCCCTCGACACTAACTAGTCTCCCAGTCCCTGCCGCGGAAAAACATCCCCACAGCATGATGTTACCACCACCATGCTTCACCGTAGGAATGGTGGCAGGTTTCTTCCAGACGTGACACTTGGCATTCAGGCCAAAGAGTTCAATCTTGATTTCATCAGACCAGAGAATCTTGTTTCTCATTATCTCAAAGTCCTTTAGCTGCCTTTTGGCAAACTCCAAGCGGGCTGTCATGTGCCTTTTACTGAGGAGTGGCTTCTGTCTGGCCACTCTACCAGAAAGGCCCGATTGGTGGAGTGCTGCAGAGATGGTTGTCCTTCTGGAAGGTTCTCCCATCTCCACCGAGGAACTCTGGAACTCTGTCAGAGTGACCATCGGGTTCTTGGTCACCTCCCTGACCAAGATCCTTCTCCTCCGATTTCTCAGTTTGGCTGGGCAGCTAGCTCTAGGAAGAGTCTTGGTGGTTTCAAATTTCTTCCATTTAAGAATGATGATGGCCACTGTGTTCTTGGGGACTTTCAGTGCTGCAAAAGTTTTTTGGTGCCCTTCCCCAGATCTGTGCCTCGACACAATCCTGTCTCGGAGCTCTACGGACAATTCCTTCGACCTCATGGCTTGGTTTTTGCTCTGACATGCACTGTCAACTGTGGGACCTTATAAAGACAGGTGGGTGCCTTTCCAAATCTTGTCCAATCAATTGAATTTACCACAGGTGGACTCCAATCAAGTTGTAGAAACATTTTAAGGATGATCAATGGAAACAGGATGTACCTGAGCTCAATTTCGAGTCTCATAGCAAAGGGTCTGAATAATTATGTAAATAAGTTATTTGTATTTGTATTTATTTTTTGCAAACATTTCTAAAAACCTGTTTCGCTTTGTCATTATGGGGTATTGTGTGTCGATTGATGAGGATTTTTTATTTTTATGCATTTTAGAATAAGGCTGTAATGTAAAGAAATGTGGAAAATGGGAAGGGCTTCAAATACATTCAGATTGCACTGTATATATCAGGCCATGTATAGTGAACACATTGTAAATATGAAAATAGAATAGAGTCGTGTATGTCAATATCAGACTACAAACATGACCAATGGCATAACATCTCATCTATATGTAAATTCAACCAAGCAATAGGAATACATAAACATCGAATGCACATTTATGCATTGGCAAATGGATCCATAACCAACCCTGTTGCATAGTAATGTGAATAACTGATGATTAATAAGGGAAGCAGTCATGGACAGTCACTACCATCATGGGAATTGTATTAATTGTTTTATTCTGTGTTGCTACTGCATTCATCCCACATAATGCATAGTGCATTTAATGTTTTAAAAAAAATCGAAACAGAAAATCTTTATTATTTTTTAATAATTGAACCCGAAACGACCTCTAAAAGCATTAATCGCTCAGCACTACTCTCCTCACCACCTGTTCTTGCAGTGAGGAATTGCCATCTTCAGATAATGTTTTTTGTAACTTATCTAAAAAAATAATAGCTGTCTGGAGCACAAAAAGCATCAGTAGCAGTTTGCAAATCAGGGAGTTAAATGAACGGCTCTGTCACAGATACAATTTCGTTCCCGATGTTCACCAAAAAGATCCGTTCGAAAACAGCAGTTCGTTCGCGAACGAACCATCACTACCAGTGTGCCAACTCAGCCCTGCCCAGGCTGTACATTCCAACAACATGGGACAACTTTCAACACGTTGCCCGTGGTTTCCATAGACAGACATAGACTTCAAGATTACGGCAAAGCAGACACATAGGGACATTTAGCCAGACATGATTTATAGTGACTGTACAGCATGAACTGCAAAATGAGGAATTCCAAAGAACTCAAGCTATACATGGGTTTGGTCCAGCCTTTGTTTGGGGGAAAAGAACGACCACATAATTGTGCAGTTTTTTTCACACCATAAACTACAATTAAAAGTACAGAGACGTGCTGAAGTACATGTATATCCTTCCTTGAAACTGACTTCTTTTGACCATGCATTGTAAAGTTTAGAATATTGTGTTTTATAGTTACTGTGTGGATATTGGAGTTTTGCCCAATGCTGTAGCTAGCAAAACAAAAGGGCACAATGTTACAACTAAAACCATTTTGGTGAGGTCGGAGAGGTGAGGTCGAAAATCGTATTTCTGTCCTATCCATGCCAAATATATAAATCAACATGCATCATCTTCAGAACCGACACCTCTGTCTCTCTATCTCCATTGACATAAAATGCAGCAGGACAATTCAAAATTGTCAAAACATTTCAATGCATGTATCGAATGGAAATGATGAACAGGTTAAAACAGTGTATTGCACTTAAGCCACGATGGGTAGGCTACTTTGTATCCAATAATAGTGTCACTACTAGTGCGTTACAATTACATACTGTAGCTTATTTCTAGCGAGTACAGAACTTTCCCCATGCCTTTAAAGAAATCGTTTTACAAGTTTCGAGTTACCGCCTCTTACCTGAGTAAAATGTAGATCACCAATGTTCTTCAAATTGTGTTCCCCTACTTCAGCATGAGAAGCGAAATACTCACCCGCCACCACATGCCAAAGTGTTACCCCATGCTACACCCTAACCACCCCTCTTCTTTGACTGACGTCAGCTTGAAAAAAAGTATCGTGAGAGAAAAAGCTATTGAACGAGTAAAGCGCGTTACACTGTAACTAAATAAATGCTGGAGGTAATGACATTTTTCTTTTAATTGAAGTTGAAGAAAACATCCTATGATTTAACAACCAGATGTTGAATGCATTCACATGATGAAGCTCAGATTATGTATTTGTCTATTTACAAATAATCAGATATTGTGCCTTTGTGAAGTCCTTCCCAGTTGAAACCTTCAAATCACCTGAAAGAAAGAACAAGATAACAAACCTGCTGCTACATAGATGACAGTGCCACAGTCTGATGTTTCCATCTTTTTTTTAACTAGGCAAATCAGTTGAGAACAAACTCATATTTACAATGAAGACCTACCACAGCCAAACCCAGACGACGCCAATTGTGCTCCGCCCTATGGGACTCCCAATCACAGCCAGATGTGATGCAGCTAGGATTTGAACCAGGGACTGCAGTGACGTCTCTTGCACTGAAATGTAGTGCCTTAGACCGCTGCACCACTCAGGAACCCATTTCAGCCATCTTACTTGTGCTTCTTGTTGTCCTTGGACCCATTTCTATGATTCCCAAGTCTCTACGGGGTTGTTCCTGAGAGGCCTGGACAGAGAGACATCATGACACACAACAGTATGCAGTCATTGTTATATGGCTTAGCTGTGTTACACCTGCAGAGCTTCTTGATCAGATTTGAGGCACTCTTACTGATGGTTTTAGGGAATTCAACCAGATCAATCCCACGGATGGTAGCTGTGAACGTATTCATAGGATCAGGGCCACAGAATGGGAGACTGGAAAGGTAAAGATTGAGAGGGGACATGAAGTAGAATGACTTAGAGATGACAGAGAACAAAAAATGGGAAATAAACTATAGACTATTTAATAATATTACCTTCCACTCAGCAGCTCAAATACGAAGACAACCAGAGACCAGAGATCTACAGATACACTGTGGCCCTTGTTTAGGATTATCTCAGGGGCAACATAGCCAGGTGTGCCACAGAACGTCCTCGTTTTCTTACCCAAGCCCACTTTCTTAGCAGAACCATACCCCACCTGTAACAACTCTCCTCTTTGTCTGATGATGATGAATAGGAATCATCGGACCAACACCCAGCGTGGTTCATCATACATTTAATGAAATGGACTGAACACTGAATGACAAAAACAACAAAAGAGAATGAACGAGACCGAAACAGTTCTGTCTGGTACAGAATATAAAGACAGAAAACAACTACCCACAAACACAGGCGGGAACAGGCTACCTAAGTATGGTTCTCAATCAGAGACAACAATAGACAGCTGCCTCTGATTGGGAACCATACCAGGCCAAACACATAGAAGTACAAAACATAGAATGCCCACCCCAACTCACGCCCTGCCCAAACCAAAATAGAGACATAAAAAAGGAACTCAGGTCAGGACCCCACCCCCCCAAAGGTGCGGACTCTGGCCTCAAAACCTGAACCAATAGGGGAGGGTCTGGGTGGGCATTTCGCCGCGGTGACGGCTCTGGTGCGGGACGTAGACCCCACTCCACCTTAGTCTTGGCCCACTTAGGTGGCGCCCCTGGAGTGGCGACCCTCGGACAGGCGGGAGACTCTGGCGGCGCCAGGCAGGCGGGCGGCTCTGGCGGCTCCGGAGTGACGGGCTGCTCTGGCGGTTCCGGACAGACGGGCGGCTCTGGCGGCTCCGGACAGACGGGCGGCTCTGGCGGCACCGGACAGACGGGCGGCTCTGGCTGCTCCGGACAGACGGGCAGCTCAGGACTTACCAGGCTGGGGAGACATACAGGCGGCCTCTTCCTTGGCCGAGGAACCGGATGCACTGGGCCGAGCAACGAGCTTGAACAACCCTTCCTGGCTGGATAGCCCCTGTAGCCAGGTATGTGCGGAGAGTTGGAACAGGCCGCACTGGGCTGTGCTTGCGAAACGGGGACACCGCACGTAGGGCTGGTGCCATATAACCCGGGCCGAGGAGACGCACTGGAGACCAGATGCACTGAGCCGGCTTCATCCCTCCTGGCTCGATGCCCACTCTAGCCCGGCCGATTCGAGGAGCTGCGATGTAACGTACCGGGCTGTGAATGTGCACTGGAGACACCGTGCACGCCACCGCATAACACGGTGCCTGACCAGTACGACGCCCCACCCGGTAAGCACGGGGAGTTGGCTCAGGTCTCCTACCTGACTCCGCCAATCTCCCCGTGTGCCTCCCCCCAAACAATTCTGGGGCTGCCTCTCGTGCACTTTTCCTCGAGCCAACTCCTCGTAGCGTCGCCGCTCCACTTTGGCTGTCTCCAGCTCCTCTTTAGGACGACAATACTCTCCCGGCTGTGCCCATGGTCCCTTGCCGTCCAGGATTTCCTCCCATGTCCAGGAGTCCATTCTTCCACGCTGCTTGGTCCTTTGGTGGTGGGTAGTTCTGTAACGACTCTCCTCTTCGTCTGATGATGAGGAATAGGAATCATCGGACCAACATGCAGCGTGGTAAGTGTTCATCGTAAATTTTATGAAATTAACTGAACACTGAATGACAAAAACAACAAAAGAGAATGAACGAGACCGAAACAGTTCTGTCTGGTACAGAATACAAAGACAGAAAACAACTACCCACAAACACAGGTGGGAACAGGCTACCTACCAGGCCAAACACATACCAGGCCAAAGACATAGAAGTACAAAACATAGAACAAAACATAGAATGCCCACCCCAACTCAAGCCCTGACCAAAACAAAATAGAGACAAAAAAGGAACTAAGGTCAGGACGTGACACAACCTAAGGCAAAGCACAATCAAGTTATGAATATTGTCACACCCTGATCTGTTTCACCTGTCTTTGTGATTGACTCCACCCCCCCTCCAGGTGTCACCCATTATCTTCCCCATTATCCCCTGTGTATTTATACCTGTGTTCTCTGTTTGTCTGTTGCCAGTTCGTTTTGTTTCGTCAAGCCTACCAGCGTGGCTTTCGTCAAGCCTACCTACAGGCGGCCTCTTCCTTGGCCGAGGAACCGGATGCACTGGGCCGAGCAACGAGCTTGAACAACCCTTCCTGGCTGGATAGCCCCTGTAGCCAGGTATGTGCGGAGAGTTGGAACAGGCCGCACTGGGCTGTGCTTGCGAAACGGGGACACCGCACGTAGGGCTGGTGCCATATAACCCGGGCCGAGGAGACGCACTGGAGACCAGATGCACTGAGCCGGCTTCATCCCTCCTGGCTCGATGCCCACTCTAGCCCGGCCGATTTGAGGAGCTGCGATGTAACGTACCGGGCTGTGAATGTGCACTGGAGACACCGTGCACGCCACCGCATAACACGGTGCCTGACCAGTACGACGCCCCACCCGGTAAGCACGGGGAGTTGGCTCAGGTCTCCTACCTGACTCCGCCAATCTCCCCGTGTGCCTCCCCCCAAACAATTCTGGGGCTGCCTCTCGTGCACTTTTCCTCGAGCCAACTCCTCGTAGCGTCGCCGCTCCACTTTGGCTGTCTCCAGCTCCTCTTTAGGACGACAATACTCTCCCGGCTGTGCCCATGGTCCCTTGCCGTCCAGGATTTCCTCCCATGTCCAGGAGTCCATTCTTCCACGCTGCTTGGTCCTTTGGTGGTGGGTAGTTCTGTAACGACTCTCCTCTTCGTCTGATGATGAGGAATAGGAATCATCGGACCAACACGCAGCGTGGTAAGTGTTCATCGTAAATTTTATGAAATTAACTGAACACTGAATGACAAAAACAACAAAAGAGAATGAACGAGACCGAAACAGTTCTGTCTGGTACAGAATACAAAGACAGAAAACAACTACCCACAAACACAGGTGGGAACAGGCTACCTACCAGGCCAAACACATACCAGGCCAAAGACATAGAAGTACAAAACATAGAACAAAACATAGAATGCCCACCCCAACTCAAGCCCTGACCAAAACAAAATAGAGACAAAAAAGGAACTAAGGTCAGGACGTGACACAACCTAAGGCAAAGCACAATCAAGTTATGAATATTGTCACACCCTGATCTGTTTCACCTGTCTTTGTGATTGACTCCACCCCCCCTCCAGGTGTCACCCATTATCTTCCCCATTATCCCCTGTGTATTTATACCTGTGTTCTCTGTTTGTCTGTTGCCAGTTCGTTTTGTTTCGTCAAGCCTACCAGCGTTTTTCCCTCTGTGCCTGTCTCTCGATTATTCCTGTTTTCTAGTTTTTCCGGTTTTGACCTTTTCTGCCTGCCCTGACCCTGAGCCTGCCTGCCATCCTGTACCTTTGCCCCACCTATCTGGATTACTGACCTCTGCCTACCCTGAGCCTGCCTCCCGTCCTGTACCTTTGTCCCACCTTTCTGGATTACTGACCCCTGCCTGCCCTTGACCTGTCTTTTGCACGCCCTGTTGGATTAATAAACTGTTATTCATTCAAAGTTGTCTGCATCTGGGACTTACCTGAAACGTGATAAATATGGATTTTCGGTATCTCAATGGATCTATAACATAGATTTTCCAAAGTGAAACAGTTCTATGTATGATAATATAACTGTAACCTTTGGACGTACTGTATTTGTTTGTGTAGCCATGTACGAAATTGACAATTGCTATATTATTATAAGGATGCCACCTTTCTTCATCTTGTGTGGATTAAAAATGCATCAGATGGAGCTGTAGTCTTTAAGTTACCACTTTGGCTTATCCGCACTGGTCCAGAACTACATTTTCAGGCTTCAGGTCCCTGTAGATGATATTGTTGTGGTGCAAGAAGGTGAGGGCCTCAACAACACAGGCAGTGTAAAAACATGTGCTTCTGTCATCAAACGAGCCTCTGAAATGTAGAAGCAAGAGCACAATAGTGATCAGAAAGTTTCATGGGATATTCCGATGTTGTTCCCTAGGAGAAGTATTCAAATCCTATCAATTCAGTTATAAAATCCATACTGTAAAATATACAAACATAATATGAAAACAGTACTGCCGTTAGCAGTACCTGTTATTCAGTAGACTCCAGAGCTCACCACCTAGACAAGCTTCGGCCAGCATGTACAAGCACTTCGCCTCTTCGAAGGTACGGTGTAGCCTAGCAGTGGCAAAGAAGACACAGGTATTGTCCAGTTGATAAGCATATAGTGAGTTCACCAGTCTTAAATAAGGGCAGGGATTCAATCGAGTCGTGGGTTATAGACATTGTGGTTTTTAAAGTCAATTTCCGATTGAGCCGATATACGCAGCATTTCCCGTAATTGGGATCTCTGCGAACGCGGGAACATTGCCTAAGCTACAATGCCTATAAAAGTTCCAAGATGGCGTAGCAGTCAGACGTATTTGTCCTTCGTCTTGTCGTGTCCCATGTATGTGTATTTTGATACATTTTTCTTCGCATATCTTTTTATATCTTTCTAAACCCTTACTTCAAAATACTCTCCTGCAACCCGCCTCACCCAATGTGGGGTGGACCTGCTTTTTCTCTAAAGTATTTTTCTTTGCCTCTATTACTGGAATCTTTCCATAAACTAGCCAGCTAACTAGCCAGCTAACGGTCATCAGCTAACCTCTAGTTCGGAAAGCTCCCGCCAGTTTGTACAACGCGATTCAACCAGAGCATACCGGACCTATTTTTCTCTCCATATCCCCGGATTCCTATCGCAAGCTCTGAACCTTCTCACCTTCGACCTTCGCAGCTAACGTCCCCTGAATGCTAGCTGTCTAGAGCACAACGGACTGTTGGCTTACGAGACCCATCGAATACATTCCGAAGCCACTAGCTAGCAGTCAGCTATCTTTTCCTAGCGGTCATCAGCTACCTTTATCCCGGACAACTCTCGCCAGTCTGTACAGCGCGACTCAAACCAGAGCTAGTCGGACTTATTCTTCTCCATATCTCAGGATTCCTACCGCAAGTTCTGAACCTATTTTTTTTTTTTTTAAATGTACATTTTTATTATGATTTTTTTTAAATCCACCTGGAATGATAGCAGCTAACAACCCCTGAACGCACAGCCGCTAATCTGCGGCCTGCTAGCTATCTAAAGCACATTGGACTGCTGGCTTAAGAGGCCCTTCGGACATATTTCTTCGGCCACTATACATATTTTGCCAATTGGCCTGGTTTACCACACGGAACCTTGCTGATCCGTCCGCTGATGTAACTACACGAGGGGGCCACAACAGACTTTCCTCCGTCGCGTCATCCCTCTAAGGCCTTTCTGTTAGCCTGCTAGCCCCGTGCTGCTAGCTGCCTGAAGCCACGCACTGGACTTGTATGATCACCCGGCTACGCATGCCTTTTCCTAACGTCACCATGCCGTGTCGATTGCTGTTCTGGTGTGTAACTATGGTTTTATTTCACTGTAGAGCCTCTAGCACTGCTCAACACGCCTCGGCTAACAATTTAGTTCCACCTCCCATACACGCAGTGACATCACCTGGTTTAAATGCTATTTCTAGAGACAATATCTCTTTCATTATCACTATATGCACAGGTTTACCCCTACTGTACTCACATCCTACTATACCTTTGTCTGTACATTATGCCTTGAATATATTCTAACCGAGCCCAGAAATCTGCTCCTTTTACTCTCTGTTCTGAACGTACTAGGCGTCCAGTTCTATTAGCCTTTAGCCGTACCCTTATCCTACTCCTCCTCTGTTCCTCTGGTGATGTAGAGGTTAATCCAGGCCCTGCAGTGTCTACCTCCACTCCCATCCCCCAGGCTCTCTCATTTGTTGACTTCTGCAACCGTAAAAGCCTTGGTTTCATACATGTTAACATTAGAAGCCTCCTCCCTAAGTTTGTTTTATTCACTGCCCTAGCAGACTCCACCAATCCGGATGTCCTAGCCTTGTCTGAATCCTGGTTTAGGAAGACCACCAAAAACCTTGAAATTTCCATTCCTAACTATAACATTTTCCGACAAGATAAAAGTGCCAAAGGGGGCGGTGTTGCAATTTACCTCAAAGATAACCTGCAGAGTTCTGTCTTACTATCCAGGTCTGTACCCAAACAATTTGAGCTTCTACTTCTAAAAATTTACCTTTCCAGAAACACGTCTCTCTTTGCCGCTTGCTATAGACCACCCTCTGCCCCCAGATGTGCCCTCGACACCATATGTGATTTGATTGCCCCCCATCTATCTTCTGAGCTCGTGCTGCTAGGTGACCCAAACTGGGACATGCTTAACACCCCGGCTATCCTACAATCTAAGTTTGATGCCCTCAATCTCACACAATTTATCAATGAACCTACCAGATATAACCCCAAATCCGTAAACACGGGCACCCTCATAGATATCATCCTAACTAACTCACCCTTAAAAATACACCTCTGCTGTTTTCAACCAAGAACTCAGCGATCACTGCCTCATTGCCTTTATCCGTAATGGGTCTGCGAGCAAACGACCACCCCTCATCACTGTCAAACGCTCCCTAAAACACTTCTGCGAGCAGGCCTTTCTAATCGACCTGGCCGGGGTATCCTGGAATGACATTGACCTCATCCCGACAGTAGAGATTGCCTGATTATTCTTTAAAAGTGCCTTCCTCACCATCTTAAATAGGCATGCCCCATTCAAAAAATGTAGAACCAGGAATAGATATAGCCCTTGGTTCACTCCAGACCTGTCTGCCCTTGACCAGCACAAAAACATCCTATGGCGTTCTGCATTAGCATCGAATAGCCCCCGTGATATGCAACTTTTCTGGGAAGTTAGGAACCAATATACACAGGCAGTTAGGAAAGCCAAGGCTAGCTTTTTTAAACAGAAATTTGCATCCGGCAGAACAAACTCAAAAAAGGTTCTGGGACACTGTAAAGTCCATGGAGAGTAAGAGCACCTCCTCCCAGCTACGCACTGCTCTGAGGCTAGGAAACACTGTTACAACCGACAAATCCACTATAATTGAGAATTTCCATAAGCATTTCAGTACGGCTGGCATTGCTTTCCACCTGGCTAGCCCTACCCCGGTCAACTGCCCGGCACCCTCCACAGCAACCTGCCCAAGCCCCCACCATTTCTCCACCCATATCCAGATAGCTGATGTTCTGAAAGAGCTGCAAAATCTGGACCCCTACAAATCAGCCGGGCTAGACAATCTGGACCCTCTCTTTCTAAAATGATCTGCCGAAATTGTTGCAACCCCTATTACTAGCCTGTTCAACCTCTCTTTCGTATCGTCTGAGATTCCCAAAGATTGGAAAGCTGCCGCGGTCATCCCCCTCTTCAAAGGGGGATACACTCTAGACCCAAACTGCTACAGACCTAAATCTATCCTACCCTGTTTTTCTAAGGTCTTCGAAAGCCAAGTTAACAAACAGATTACTGACCATTTTGAATCACATCGTACCTTCGCCGCAATCTAGTTTCCGAGGTGGTCATGGGTGCACCTCAGCCACGCTCAAGGTCCTTAACGATATCATAACCGCCATAAGAGACATTACTGTGCAGCTGTATTCATCGACCTGGCCAAGGCTTTCGACTCTGTCAATCACCACATTCTTATTGGCAGACTCAACAGCCTTGGTTTCTCAAATGATTGCCTTGCCTGGTTCACCAACTACTTCTCTGATAGAGCTCAGTGTGTCAAATCGGATGGCCTGTTGTCCGGACCTCTGGCAGTCTCTATGGGGGTGCCACAGGGTTCAATTCTGGGACCGACTCTCTTCTCTGTATACATCAATGATGTCGCTCTTGCTGCTGGTGATTCTCTGATCCACCTCTACGCAGACAACACCATTCTGTATACTTCTGGCCTTTCTTTGGACACTGTGTTAACTAACCTCCAGACGAGCTTCAATGCCATACAACTCTCCTTCCGTGGCCTCCAACTGCTCTTAAATGCAAATAAAACTAAATGCATGCTTTTCAACCGATCATTGCCCGCACCTGCCCGCCCATCCAGCATCACTACTCTGGACGGCTCTGACTTAGAATACGTGGATAACTACAAATACCTAGGTGTCTGGCTAGACTGTAAACTCTCCTTCTAGACTCACATTAAGCATCTCCAATCAAAAATGTAATCTAGAATCGGCTTCCTATTTCGCAACAAAGCTTCCTTCACTCATGCTGCCAAACATACCCTCGTAAAACTGACCCTCCTACCGATCCTTGACTTCGGCGATGTCATCTATAAAATAGCCTCCAATACTCAGCAAACTGGATGTAGTCTATCACAGTGCCATCCGTTTTGCCACCAAAGCCCCACACACTACTCACCACTGCGACCTATACGCTCTCGTTGCCTGGCCCTCGCTTCATACTCGTCGTCAAACCCACTGGCTACAGGTTATCTACAAGTCTCTGTTAGGTAAAGCCCCGCCTTATCTCAGCTCTCTGGTCACCATAGCAGCACCCACTTGTAGCACGTGCTCCAGCAGGTATATCTCACTGGTCACCCCCAAAGCCAATTCCTCCTTTGGTCGTATTTCCTTTCAGTTCTCTGCTGCTACTGACTGGAACGAACTACAAAAAAAAATCACTGAAGCTGGAGATTCCCATCTCCCTTACTAGCTTTAAGAACCAGCTGTCAGAGCAGCTCACAGATCACTGCACCTGTTCATAGCCCATCTATCTACCTCATCCCCATACTGTATTTATTTATTTTGTTCCTTTTGCACTACAGTATCTCTACTTGCACATCCATAATTTGCACATCTACCATTCCTGTGTTTAATTGCCATATTGTAATTACTTCGCCACCATGGCCTATTTATTGCCTTAACTCCCTTATTTGACCTAATTTGCACTCACTGTGTATAGACTTTGTTTTCTTTTTTTCTACTGTATTATTGACTGTATGTTTTGTTCATTCCATGTGTAACTCTGTGTTGTTGTATGTGTCGAACTGCTATGCTTTATCTTGGCCAGGTCGCAGTTGCAAATGAGAACTTGTTCTCAACTGGCTTACCTGGTTAAATAAAGGTGAATAAATAAATACAAAAATAAACCGTGATCATATTGAGGTATGTTAGGCTGGTGGGTGCATACCTGAGGCTGGTGGGTGCATACCTGACAATGAATGGACTATGTGCTACCATGAGGATGTGTCTTTCCCTGAGGATGCGCTCCTGTTGACCAGTGCTAAGGATCTGATGCTTCCTCAACACCCTCATGGTGAAAAGGCAGTTAATGTTGGTCCTAAGCTGTATCTGAGAAAAGTATAAAAACATAAACTACAACGTCAACATGTGGGCCTATCCATTAAAATAAATGTTGGAAACTAGACAAAAACAATGCAATGGGATTTACTGACACATTTTCAAGCCTGACCCACTACTTCCTCCCAACTCACCAGCTCAGAATGACCGATTTCCCCCTCTACTAGATGCATATGACCTGGAAATCCCGAAGAGACACGTTGAAGAGGAGAGCTGCATCTTCCTCTGACCAGCTGTCATGGAAAAGAAGAGTTACCCATGTTGCTTTACTGGTTCTAAATAAAGGTTAAATTCATCGGAATGATTCATTTGGATCATGGCTCATTAAAATACAAACAGAGAGATAGAGAAAGAAAACATATTATAAGCCTTATGATAAGACATAATAAAGGTTCATATAAGCTTATAACAAGCACTAACACAATATACAGTGCATTCGGCTAGTATTCAGACCCTTTCCCCTTTTCCACATTATGTCATGTTATAGCCTTATTCTAAAAATGATTAAACCAATTGTTTTCCCCATCAATCTACACACAATACCCCAAAATGACAAAGCGAAAACAGTTTTTTTAGCCATTTTTGCACCTAAAAAATAAAATGAAATGAAATACCTTATTTACATAAGTTTACAGACCCTTTGCTATGAAACCCGGCTCGAAATTGAGCTCAGGTGCATCCTGTTTCATTGATCATCCTTGAGATGTTCTACAACTTAGAGTCCACCTGTGGTAAATTGATTGGACGTGATTTGGAAAAGACACACACCTGTCTATATAAGGTCCCACAGTTGACAGGGCAAATCAGAGCAAAAACCAAGCCATGAGATCAAAGGAATTGTCCGCAGAGCACCGAGAAAGGATTGTGTCTAGGGACAGATCTGGGGAAGGGTACCAAAACATTTCTGCAGCAATGAAGGTCCTCAAGAACACAGCGGTCTGTATCAATTTTAAATGGAAGAAGTTTGGAACCACCAAGACTCTTCCTAGAGCTGGCCGCCTGGCCAAACTGAGCAATCGGGGGAGAAAGGCATTGGTCAGGGAGGTGACCAAGAACCCGATGGTGACTCTGACAGAGCTTCATAGTTCCTCTGTGGAGGTGGGAGACAGACGGAAGCCGCTCCTTAGTAAAAGGCACATCACATCCCGCTTGGAGTTTGCCAAAGGACACCTAAAGATTCTCAGACCATGATAAACAAGATTCTCTGGTCTGATGAAACCAAGATTGAACTCTTTGGCCTACCTATAATCCAAGCGTCACACCTGGAGGAAACCTGGCACCACCCCTACAGTGAAGCATGGTGGTGGCAGCATCATGCTTTGGGGATGTTTTTCAGCGTCAGGGACTGGGAGACTAGTCAGGATCGAAAGAAAGATACAGAGAGATCCTTGATTAAAACCTGCTCAGACTGGGGCTAAGGTTCACCTTCCAACACTACAATGACCCTAAGCACACAGCCAAGACAACGCAGGAGTGGCTTCAGGACAAGTCTCTGAATGTCCTTGAGTGGCCCGGCCGGAGCCCGGACTTGAACCCAATCTAACATCTCTGGAGAGACCTAAAAAAAGCTGTGCAGCGACCCTCCCCATCCAACTTGACAAAGCTTGAGAGGATCTGCAGAGAAGAATGGGAGTGTCATACCCAAGAAGACTTAAGACTTAAGGTGCTTCAACAAAGTACTGAGTAAAGGGTCTGAGTAAACTCCCCATAGCACTCACGTCAGTAGCCATGAAGTGCTTAGAAAGGCTGGTCATGGCTCATATCAACACCATCATGCCAGAAACACTAGACCCACTCCAATTCGCATACCGCCCCAACAGATCCACAGATGACGTAATCTCAATCGCACTCCATACTGCCTGTTGCCTCCTGGACAAAAGGAACACCTATGTGAGAATGCTGCTCATTGACTACAGCTCAGCATTCAACACCATAGTGCCCACAAAGCTCATCACTAAGCTAAGGACCCTGGGACTAGACACCTTCCTCTGCAACTGGATCCTGGACTTCCTGACGGGCCTCCCCCTGGTGGTAAGGGAAGGCAAAAACACGTCTGCCATGCTGATCCTCAACACTGGGGCCCCTCAGGGGTGCATGCTCAGTCCCCTCCTTTACTCCCTGTTCACCCATGAGTGTGTGGCCAAACACAACTCCAACACCATCATTAAGTTTGCTGACGACACAACAGTGGTAGGCCTGATCACTGACAACGATGAGGAGGAGGTCAGAGATCTGGTAGTGTGGTGCCAGGACAACAATCTCTCCCTCAATGTGAGCAAGACAAAGGTGCTGATTGTGGACTACAGGAAAAGGCGGGCCGAACAGCCCCCCTTTAACATGACGGGCCTGTTGTGGAGTGGGTCGAGAGTTTCAAGTTCCTTGGTGTCTACATTGCCAATGAACTATCATGGTCCAAATACACCAAGACAGTCGTGAAGAGGGCACGACAACTCCCTTTTCCCTTCAAGAAGCTGAAAATATTTGGCTTGGGCCCTCAGATTCTCAAAAAGTTATACAGATACACCATCGAGAGCATCCTGACCGGTTACATCACCGACTGGTATGGCAACTGCTCGGCATCTGACCGTAAGGCGCTACAGAGGGTAGTGCGTACGGCCCAGTACCTCACTGGGGCCAAGCTTCCTGCCGTCCAGGACCTATTGTATATACTGCGCGGTGTCAAAGGAAAGTCCCAAAATTTGTCAGACTCCAGTCATGCAAGTCAGACTGTTCTCTCTGCTACCGCACGGCAAGCGGTACCAGAGCGCCAAGTCTAGGACCAAAAGGCTCCTTAAAACCTCTTAAGGATCATCCCCTTTTTTCCCAATTTTTGCCAAGATGGACATACCCAAATCTAACTGCCTGTAGCTCAGGCATTGATGTAAGGATATGCATATTCTTGATAGCATTTGAAAGGAAACACTTTGAAGTTTGAGGAAATGTGAAATGAATGTAGGGGAATATAACACATTAGATCTGGTAAAATAAATTTAAAAGAAAAAAACAACTGTATTTTATTTGTACCATCATCTTTGAAATGCAAGAGAAAGGTCACACAGGTAATGTAGATGGAGTCCACAAGAGGGCAACAGTGTATGTACAAAGTTTCAGACTGATAAATTCAAGAATGAGCAAGCTACATGACATTTAGTATGAAGTCACCTAGGTGTCCTTCACGATTTGCCCAAATGTACCCAAGTGGGCGAATTGGTAAATTGATCCATTTTCAAGAATATAAATATATAGAAAACATAAAAAATGCTATGCTAATAAAAAAACAAGTTTACACACTCCCAGGAATGTCATACATTATGGATCATTAGCTTCCCTCCATAAAATGTACTAACAAGAGATGCAACAAGAATGCTGATCCAATGTCTCCAAACACAGAAGGGAAATATTTAAGAAAAGGGCCAAGTTAGCAGCCAACACTGATCTAATGTCATAAGAAAACACATCACAAACCACACAAAGTAAAACATTTGGTGGTTGGGTATTGGTTGGGTATTCACACCTCTAGATGGCCCGGGCGGGGGTTTGTTGTGGAGCCAGAGAGAGCAGCAATCAGACAAAGTGGGGGATGGAGGACTTGAATGTGTTCTCTTTGTAGTCAGTTTTTATTGTTTTTATTGAACCTTTATTTTGGCAATACATCAAATAAACAACAACACATCTATAATCATATATTATATAGACTGGGAAACTCTATAGTGAAGTGTGTGAACCAATATATTTTTTTAATTAACCTTTATTTAAGCTACATATGTTAACATGGGCTATTTTTAGCACCTTTCTGGGATGCTTGATTGTTTTCATTGCTTTGCTGGGAAGCTTAGCAGAAGTAGACATGCTCATGTTATTTATGTTAGAGCAGGGTGAGCTGCACAAAGTAGACTTCCTACTAAGGCACACAGCCTCAATGCTAACAGTATAACTCTGGTTCATAGGCACATGATTACAGCATACAATAGCTGTAGGATCAGTGGAGACATTCAGGGCAGTTAGAGGAACATTTATTAGGTTACTTACATTGTGTCTTCCAATGCCCCTGGGATAATGTACATTTTCTGAAGCATCATGACAACTCAGCGACACAATGGTAAGGATTAACTGAGCTGGGCTTGGGTCAATGATAAGTCATTGTCTCAACTGTGGCAGGTAGCCTAGTGGTTAGAGTGTTGGACTAGTAACTGAAAGGTTGCAAGATCAAGGTAGTTAACCCACTGTTCCTAGGTCATCATTGAAAATAAAAATGTGTTTTTAACTGACTTGCCTAGATAAATAAAGGTCAAATACATATATATTTTTTAAACACAGCCTTATAATGCTGTGAAATTATCCAGGGGACTTATATATAGTAAGGATCGCTACAGTATATTTGAGTTTAAAACCTGAATGTCAACTGACACCTAATAGAGCATTCTAAGATATTTGTCTAACCCTTTTATGTCATGCTCTCTGCCATTTCTGGGAAGAACATCCTGTGCAACCATGAACTCCTTTTTTCACTAGAACCTCTTGCAGTCACAGTGAGTCAGACCACAGGAGAGGAAGCTTTATTGATGTTCTCTGGTGGCAACAAAGGGAAAAAGTCATTTCAAGTCAGCCAGGAGAACAAGGCCAGTGCCAAGCCAGGGAAAGGAATGGGTGGAGTGGATATGGAAGAAAGAACTGCTGAACTGTTGCTGTGAGAACGGTTATACAGAGAGAGGGAATTGGAGAGGGATTGACTGAAAGATAAAGGTGCTATACAATTAATCAGGAAAGCATCATTGCACTGAAAGAGAAAATGCACAGAGGAAAGTGTATAGGAAACACTGTGAGGGAAAAAAAACATTTTTCAATTCGCACTGATTCTTTCCATTTCATCAACCTATTTCTTCGTGAAAGCAAGTCAGATGTGAGCAGCAGAGGCTGAGCACAGACAGTGTAGCAAGACTATAGCACACATTTAATTTTCCAGTTAAAACATTTGTGGTGAAATTGATCAAACAATGTATAACCAAATAAAATGTGTTGATATACCATTTTACATATTAGCATACAGTAATTTCCAATTTCCACCGGGTATAAATAGTGGGAGCTCTGAGACAGGAGATGAGTTAAGCCATTTATGAGACAAAGCTAGACGTGTTTTGTATTCCCCACATCTCAGAGAGGAGCGTGTGAAGCTGTGATGTTGTTTGAAAAATATATTTTGATTAGAAATTCTAGAGTACTTCCCTCTGCACCAGATCTACTCAGCTGTGAATAGGCTGGTCTGTGATTGTTCTGCTCTCTTGAACAATAATTATTATGAAAAATCTATCCAAACACAGGAAAATTGTGAAAGGATTTCTGGATGACATTTTGTATTCACTTCAGCTGTTATTACAATAGAATAAAACAACCACGCAACACAGCACTCCATGCACAACGCTCCAATACCTGTTATAGTGTAGGTGTGTGTGCAGTTGAACAGGAGTGCCAATTCCCCAAACATCCTTCGTCACCTCCATATTCCCTTCTATTAAACACACATTTAAACATAAAGACACTTTTGCAGCATTATTTAGCGTGTGTGTACGCATGTGTGTCTTTACCTTTGTGCATGTTTACATTTTGTATGTGCGTGTTTACATCTTTTTTTTTTTATCACTCTGGTGCAATTTTCACAAGTACAGTACTAGTCAAAAGTTTGGACACACCTACTCATTCAAGGGTTTTTCTTAATTTTTACTATTTTCTACATTGTATAATAATAGTGAAGACATCAAAACTGTGAAATAGCATATATGGAATCATGTAGAAACCAAAAAAAGTGTTAAACAAATCAAAATATGTTATACTCTTCAAAGAAGCCACCCTTTACCTTGATGACAGCTTTGAACACTCTTGGCATTCTCTCAACCAGCTTCATGAGGTATGCTTTTCCAACAGTCTTGAAGGAGTTCCCACATATGCTGAGCACTTGTTGGTTACTTTTCCTCCACTCTGCGGTCCAACTCATCCCAAACCATCTCAATTGGGTTGAGGTCGGGTCATTGTGAAGGCCAGGTCATCTGATGCAGTCTCCATCACTCTCCTTGGTCAAGTAGCCTTACACAGTCTGGAGGTATGTTTTGGGTCATTCTCCTGTTGAAAACAAATGATAGTCCCACTGTGCAAACCAGATGGGATGACGTATCACTGCAGAATGTAGTGGTAGCCATGCTGGTTAAGTGGGCCTTCAATTATAAATAAATCACAGAAAGTGTCACCAGCAAAGCAACCCCACACCATCACCTCCTCCTCCATGCTTCACTATGGGAACCACACATGCAGAGATCATCTGTTCACCTACTCTACGTCTCACAAAGACACAGCAGTTGGAACCAAAAATCTCAAATTTGGACTCATCAGACCAAAGGACAGATTTCCACCGGTCTAATGTCCATTGCTCGTGTTTCTTGGCCCAAGCAAGTCTCTTGTTCTTATTGGTGTCCTTTAGTAGTGGTTTCTTTGCAGCAATTCGACCACGAAGGTCTGACTAATGCAGTCTCCTCTGGGCTGCAATTTCTGAGGCTGGTAACTTTAATGAACTTATCCTCTGCAGCAGAGGTAACTCTGGGGGTCTTCCTTTCCTGTTGGGGTCCTCATGACAGCCAGTTTCATCATAGCGCTTGATGGTTTTTGGGACTGCACCTGAAGAAACTTTCAAAGTTCTTGAAAAGTTCTGGATTGACTGACCTTCATGTCTTAAAGTAATGATGGACTGTTGTTTCTCTTTGCCGATTTTAGCTGTTCTTGCTTGGTCTACCGAATTTGGATATCTTCTGTATACCACCCAAACCTTGTCACAATACAACTGATTGGCTCAAATACATTAAGAAGGAAAGAAATTCCACAAATGAACTTTTAACAAGGCACACCTGTTAATTGAAATGCATTCAAGGTGACTACCTAATGCAGATGGTTGAGATAATGCCAAGAGTGTGCAAACCTGCCATCAAGGCAAAGAGTGGCTACTTTGAAGAATATCAAATATAAAATATAATTTGATTTGTTTAACACTTTTTTGGTTGCTCCATATGTGTTATTTCATAGTTGCGATGTCTTCACTATTATTCTACAGAAAGTTGTGTGTGTGTGTGGGGGGGGGAGGGGCTGTGGGATTATTTGTGCCAGAACAGAGAAGAGGGAGGGCAAAGAGACCGAAGGTGGAAGAACAGAGTGCAGAACAGAGAACAGAGGGTTTGAGTACGGCGCGATGGTGAAGCCAGTGGAGTGTGCAGAGGAGCGGGGTGACATGGGAGACCTTGGGAAGGTTGAACACCAAGCTGTCTCACTGCTTGGGTTTGATGGCACAAGTGGGGAGCCCAGACAACAGAAACTTGCAGTTGTCCAGACAGGAGATGACAAGTGCCTGGATTAAGACCTGTGCCGCTTTCTGTGTGAGGTAGGATCGTACTCTATGGACGTAGTAGAGCATGAACCTGCAGGAGCGAGTTACTGCTTTGATGTTTTCAGAGAATGACAGGGTATTGTCCAGGGTCACGGTAAGGTTCTTTGCACTCTGGGAGGGGGACACCAGGCTACATCACATCCGGCCGTGATTGGATGTCCCATAGGGCGACGCACAACTGGCCCAACGTCGCCCGGGTTTGGCCAGGGTAGTCCGTCATTGTAAATAAAAATTTGTTCTTAACTGACTTGCCTAGTTAAAACTTCTTATGGGCAGGTGGGATGGTAGCGTCCCACCTAGCCAACATCCGGTGAAATACCAAATTCAAATATTTAACATTCTTGAAAATATATGTGTTATACATCAAAATAAAGCTTAACTTCTTGTTAATCCAGACGCTGTGTCAGATTTCAAAAAGGCTTTAAGGCAAAAGCAAACCATGCGATTATCTGAGGACAGCGTCCCACGTACAAACACATGAAAATCATATTTCAACCAGGCAGGTGCGCCACAAAAGTCAGAAATAGAGATATAATTAATGCCTTACCTTTGAAGATATTCTTCTGTTGGCACTCCAAAATGTCCCAGAAATATCACAAATGGTCCTTTTGTTCGATAATGTCCTTCTTTATGTCCCAAAAATGTCAATTTATTTGGCGCGTTTGAATCAAAAATACACCGGTTTCAACTCGCCCAACATGCCTACAAAGTTTCTAATAAGTTACCTGTAAACTTGGTCCAAACATTTCAAACAATGTTCCTAATCCAACCTCAGGTACCCTATAACGTAAATAATCGTTCAAATTTAAGACGGAATAAACTGTTTCTAATACCGGATAAAAACAACGGGAAGCGCGCTCCAGTTCACGCGCACCAAAAAAGTTGAGTCCACCTGGAGTGACACTTACAATGCATAGAACTACTTCATTTCTCAAAAGAAAAACATCTAACAATTTCTAAAGACTGTTGCCATCTAGTGGAAGCCATAGGAACTGCAACCAGGTTCCTATTAATAAGGGTATCCCATAGAAAACAATTGAAAAATAACATGACCTAAAAAAAATTCCCCCTGGATGATTTGTCCTCGGGGTTTTGCCTGCCATATCAGTTATGTTATACTCACAGACATTATTAGAGAGAGAGAGAGAGAGAGAGAGAGAGAGAGAGAGAGAGAGAGAGAGAGAGAGAGAGAGAGAGAGAGAGAGAGAGAGAGAGAGAGAGAGAGAGAGAGAGAGAGAGAGAGAGAAAGAAAAGAGAAAATCTGTACTTAGGAGAAATGAGTATCCCTGTGCCACCACTGCGATGACCAGATGCTTTATCAGATGAAGAGAGAGCAGCTGGAGTAGCATTGTTCTCTGGGGTGATTTATGTCTCCGTTAGGACCAAAAAGTCGAGGGACTGAAGGGCAGTATGGGCTTAGCTGAACTCGCCGTTCTTCATCTGAAAATAACTAGGTAAGATACTCAAATGAGAGAGGGATGTGGAGCCTTCCTCACATTCCTTCCAGAAAGACTCACAGAGGTAATCGCTGCCAAAGGTGATTCTAACATGTATTGACTTAGGGAGTTGAATACTTATCTATTAAAGATATATTAGTGTTTAATCTACAATAAATGCTTGAATTTTTCTTCCACTTTGACATTACAGACATTACATTACAGAGTACATTACAGAGTATTTTCTGTGGATCGTTGACACAAAATGACAATTAAATGAAATTTAATCCCAATTTGTAACACAACAAAATGTGGGAAAATGAACAGTTTCTAAAGGCACTGTACATCATCATTCTCCATCAGCCAGTGTGCTTCAATAGGAAAAAGTGGAAAGAGTCACTCTATGTGCTACCATTTGGAATTATAGAGTAGTGTACTGCTGAAATACTCAAATAATGTTTGAGTTGTATTTAACAATATATTCCACTCATTATCTGAATTTCATTGATACAGTGTAAGCTAATGGATTTGAAGCAGAGAGATAGGCGATACTGTATCAGTTGACAAGTCACATAAAAAATAAGGTGATCTTGTACAGGGTTGCATTGGGCAGAATTGGCGCACTGTGCTACATTTTTACATTGTCCAACTGCTTTACAATACCCCAATTTCTGATGATTTATCCTAAGCATGTACTGTATAACGATAATGAAACTGTAAGACTGACATATTTCTCAACATGCTCACAACCTGCCATTGGATGCTAATTTTTTTTTTTTAAATGGTGCATGTCAAGTTATAGTCAAATACTGTATGGAAAATGTACCATCTACTATTATTTTTATTTAGCATTTCAAAAATAACTGTTTTGAAAGGTGTATCTTGTGTTTTTTGCTATTGGATTAAATGGTATCTGATGTATTGGTAACTAAACAAAATGTTATCATGGTATTTCACGGAAAACTTGATTTGGCATGAATGACTCAGGGGTGAAAAATGTGAAACCCCAATTAATGCACAATCAAAGGTTCTGAACACAAGATAGGGGGCATTGCTATCAGCTTAGAGTTTATACCACATACATCTGAAACATTTGCGAAAGTGATTGAAAAAAAACTCTATGATGTTGGCATGGGCATGTGTGTGTGTGTGTGTGTGTGTGTGTGTGTGTGTGTGTGTGTGTGTGTGTGTGTGTGTGTGTGTGTGTGTGTGTGTGTGTGTGTGTGTATATGACAGTGCAGCTTCTGTTTGAGCTCCTTCAGAGGAGGATGATAAAAGGATGATGATGGCAGTCTGTAGCATCCCCCACGACAGCAGGGTGGCAGCTGAAGAGGTGTGACCACACATTAGCTCAGTCCTCCTTACTCAGCTCCCAGCTGCAGGTGATTGACAGGGAGTGTGTCTGACACACCATCAGATAAACACAGCTGACTGAGATATGCCATGTGACAGGTAGAGTCACTCTAATCTACAACACCACAGCAGAATCAGACAAAGTCTAGGCCTCAGGTAACAAGAAAAGCAAATTGGACAGCCGTGGCCCATTGCCTGTCACATCAGATATGAGGGTAGTCTGAGAAATGCCTGAGCGCCATTATCAATGAGCATTGCATGCCAGGGCTGAGTTGGACCTCTTGCCCTGTCCCTGCCTGACATTTCATCACAAAACATGATGTATGCCGCTTATTGTCATGCATACCACCACCTTCTCTCATTCTCTCCTTCCAGAAACAGATCATTCTAACATTTCCCCTCATTGTGCTATAAAGCAGTGCCGGCACTAACAGAGAATACCAACTCAACATTTTTTTTGTTACCTTTATTTAACTAGGCAGGTCAGTTAAAAACACATTCTTATTTTCAATGATGGCCTAGGAACAGTAGGATAAGTGCCTTGTTCAGGGGCAGAGTTTTACCTTGTCAGCTTGGGGATTTGATCTTGCAACCATTTTGGTTACTAGTCCAATGCTCAACCACTAGGCCACCTGATGCCCCGAATTGCAATTCGTACAAATTGCAATTGGCACATGGAGGAAATGAGGAGGGGCAGCTGTTGAGTAACATTCACTGGGCCATCTCTGAGCAAACATAAAAGACTAATAAGCCGCATACATTAAAGACCATGAGTTGACTGCGCTTCGATTGTGGAGACCAAGTGCTTGATGAATAATTCACCAAAATGTCTCAAGCAATTACTATACATTGGGGACTATGGTTTTTGAGAGTAGGGCTATGCATGAAAATTCAAGAAAACAGTGGTTGGGACCTTGAAGGACCTTGAAGTGGCTGTATTCCCAATCCCCACTTTACTCACCACCTATAAACAACTGTTGATTTAACTTTTTACCTTTTAGAATATAGGCAAGACTTCCACTATCTCCCTCTTGAATGACGCAGCAGCCTTGGTTGACCGTGGTGGGGTACATACAGTCCATTATAGCCAGGATTTGCATACTTTCCAGGTTCTGTAGAAAGTAATTCTCTAAAAAGGAGGTCTTAATCAGCTCATGTGACCTGAAGTAGTAAACCGTGTGGGAGGCAATCAATAAGTAATGTCATTGTGGCTAGGGTTTGATAACAAAGGCACTAAAGCCTTGAGCCAATTGTCATACAGTGTGTATAAAACAATCATTATTGACTTATTGTCTGTGCAGGAAGCACTTTATCATCCTTAAAGGCCTTTAAGAGAACATTTCCAACCCGGACTCAGGAGTAGACATAACATAGTAAAGGTAAATCGTATGATATGTAACGATTTTACAATTCACATGGTATGTTACAAATTACAATTCGTACAATATGTTACGAATTGCAATTCGTTCGATAGGTCACGAATCAGCAATATGTATGATATGTTACGAACTCCAATTTGGTGTGCTATCATCATCTAGGTGGCTAACACTAATGTTAGCTAGGTTTAAAAACAAAATCTTATTTAACCTATATTTAACTAGATAAGCCAGTTAAGAACACATTTTTATTTACCATTTCAGCCTACCCCAGACAATGCTGGACCAATTGTGAGCCACCCTATGGAACTCCCAATCACAGCTGGGGTCCGACAGCTAGTCTTACTGGGGTCCAACACGTAACGAAAAAGACATTACAGACATAATACTTTACAATTTACATACATTTAAAAACGTTAACATGTAGTTTGTGTGCATTTATCAGTTACACATACTATACATGACAGTACATACTGTACACACAAAATTAGGTTACATGGGGGAGAGCCATTGTACTGTGAGGTGTTGCTTTATTTGTTTTTTGAAACCAGGTTTGATATTACTTGCGCTATATGAGATGGAAGGGAGTTCTATGCAATCATGGTTCTGTATAATACAGTACGTTTCCTTGAATTTTTCTGGACCTGAGGACTATGAAAAGACCCCTGGTGGCATGTCTGGTAAGTGTGTGTGTCAGTCCTGTGTGTAAGTTGACGATGCAAACAATTTGGAATTTTCAACACATTAATGTAATAACAAGGTAATAACAAGGTCCTTCTTATCAGCACTTGATTACAGAGGGTTGCCAGTAGACGTACAGTGCCTTGCAAAAGTATTCACCCCCATTGATGTTTTTCATATTTTTAAATCGATTTTTATTTGGATTTCATGTAATGGACATACACAAAATAGTCCAAATGGGTGAAGTGAAATGAAAAATTGAAGAAAATACAAATGAAAATAAATAAACAGAAAAGTGGTGGGTGCGTATGTATTCACCACCTTTGGTATGAAACCCCTAAATAAGATCTGGTGCAACCAATTACCTTCAGAAGTCACATAATGAATTAAATAAAGTCCACCGGTGTGCAATCGAAGTGTCACATGAGCTGTAACATTATCTCAGTACATATTCACCAGTTCTGAAAGGCCCCAGAATCTGCAACACCACTAAGCAAGGGGCACCACCAAGCAAGCGGCACCATGAAGACCAAGGAGTTCTCCAAACAGGTCAGGGACAAAGTTGTGGAGAGGTACAGATCAGGGTTGGGTTATAAAAAAATATCAGAAACTTTGAACATCCCACGGAGCACCATTAAATCCATTATTAAAAAATGGAAAGAATGTGTCACCACAACAAACCTGCCAAGAGACGGCTGCCCACCAAAACTCACAGACCAGGCAAGGAGGGCGTTAATCAGAGAGACAACAAAGAGACCAAAGAAAACCCTGAAGGAGATGCAAAGCTCCACAGCGGATTGTATCTGTCTATAGGACCACTTTAAGCCGTACACTCCACAGAGCTGGGCTTTACTGAAGAGTGGCCAGAAAAAAAGCCATTAAAGAAACAAAGAAACGAAACAAATAGGAAACTTAAAGAAACAAATAAGCAAACTCGTTTGGTGTTCGCCAAAAGGTATGTGGGAGACTCCCCAAACATATGGAAGAAGGTACTCTGGTAAGGTGAGCCTAAACTTGAGCTTTTTGGCCATCAAGGAAAACACTATGTCTGGCACAAACTCAACACCTCTCATCACCCCGAGAACCGCATCATGCTGTGGGGATGTTTTTCATCGGCAGGGACTGGGAAACTGGTCAGAATCGAAGGAAGGATGGATGGCGCTAAATACAGGGAAATTCTTGAGGGAAACCTGTTTCAGTCTTCCAGAGATTTGAGACTGGGACGGAAGTTCACCTTCCAGCAGGACAAGGACCCTAAGCATACTGCTAAAGCAACACTTGAGTGGTTTAAGGGGAAACATTTAAATGTCTTGGAATGGCGTAGTCAAAGCCCAGACCTCAATCCAATTGAGAATCTATGGTATGACTTAAAGATTGCTGTACAACAGCAGGAACCCATCCAACTTGAAGGAGCTGGAGCAGCTTTACCTTGAAGAATGGGCAAAAATCCCAGTGGCTAGATGTGCCAAGCTTATAGAGACATATCCCAAGAGACTTACAGCTGTAATTTCTGCAAAAGGTGGCTCTACAAACTATTGACTTGGGGGGGTGAATAGTTATGCATGCTCAAGTTTTCTGTTTTTTTGTGTAATTTTCTGTTTGTTTCACAATAAAAATATATTTTTAATCTTCAAAGTGGTAGGCATGTTGTGTAAATCAAATGATACAAACCCACCAAAAATCTATTTTAATTCCAGGTTGTAAGTTAACAAAATATGAAAAATGCCAAGGGGGGTGAATACTTTTGCTCGGCACTGTATGATGGCTTTTAGCGGCCATGTTGGAAGACCACCGCATCAATTCTTTCGACAACAACAGCTGAGCGGCTGTATGATAACAGTGCCTAAAACTAGTTTATTCATTACCATGGTCAATTTCTGTGCAGTATTTGGCTTCTCTAACAAGGCAGGAAAGACAACTGGAATAAAAAAAAACAGATTACCTGCAATCAGGAGATGAGACAAGAACTGTCAGAAAAATCCCCAAAAACTTTTTGAACGTCAAAACCTGAACCCAGACAGTCGTCAGTACGTCTACTCCAATCATTTCATCACTGGTAAGTCTGGTCGGTTTCAAGTTAAGTTTGGCTGTTATGCTAACCAAGTGTTAACAACAAGACTGAGTTAGCCAACATTAGCTAGCTAGATAGTTTGTAGTCTAGCAATTAGCATGTGTCGTGTGAGTTTCAAGTTATGGGTAAGTAATTTTGTTCACCATAAACATGAACCTTTATAATGTCATGTCTTTGGCATCATTAAAGTGAAGACTGTTATTTTATCAAATCAATTCTCTGTAATTATTATTACGTGATTAAACTAATCATGCAAATGTAATTAACTAGGAAGTTGGGGCACCAAGGAAAATTTTCAGATTACAAAGTTATAATTTTCCTAATATACAGTGCCTTGCGAAAGTATTCGGCCTCCTTGAACTTTGCGACCTTTTGCCACATTTCAGGCTTCAAACATAAAGATATAAAACTGTATTTTTTTGTGAAGAATCAACAACAAGTGGGACACAATCATGAAGTGGAACGAAATTTATTGGATATTTAAAACTTTTTTAACAAATCAAAAACTGAAAAATTGGGCGTGCAAAATTATTCAGCCCCCTTAAGTTAATACTTTGTAGCGCCACCTTTTGCTGCGATTACAGCTGTAAGTCGCCTGGGGTATGTCTCTATCAGTTTTGCACATCGAGAGACTGACATTTTTTCCCATTCCTCCTTGCAAAGCAGCTCGAGCTCAGTGAGGTTGGATGGAGAGCATTTGTGAACAGCAGTTTTCAGTTCTTTCCACATATTCTCGATTGGATTCAGGTCTGGACTTTGACTTGGCCATTCTAACACCTGGATATGTTTATTTTTGAACCATTCCATTGTAGATTTTGCTTTATGTTTTGGATCATTGTCTTGTTGGAAGACAAATCTCTGTCCCAGTCTCAGGTCTTTTGCAGACTCCATCAGGTTTTCTTCCAGAATGGTCCTGTATTTGGCTCCATCCATCTTCCCATCAATTTTAACCATCTTCCCTGTCCCTGCTGAAGAAAAGCAGGCCCAAACCATGATGCTGCCACCACCATGTTTGACAGTGTTCAGGGTGATGAGCTGTGTTGCTTTTACGCCAAACATAACGTTTTGCATTGTTGCCAAAAAGTTCAATTTTGGTTTCATCTGACCAGAGCACCTTATTCCACATGTTTGGTGTGTCTCCCAGGTGGCTTGTGGCAAACTTTAAACAACACTTTTTATGGATATCTTTAAGAAATGGCTTTCTTCTTGCCACTCTTCCATAAAGGCCAGATTTGTGCAATATACGACTGATTGTTGTCCTATGGACAGAGTCTCCCACCTCAGCTGTAGATCTCTGCAGTTCATCCAGAGTGATCATGGGCCTCTTGGCTGCATCTCTGATCAGTCTTCTCCTTGTATGAGCTGAAAGTTTAGAGGGACGGCCAGGTCTTGGTAGATTTGCAGTGGTCTGATACTCCTTCCATTTCAATATTATCGCTTGCACAGTGCTCCTTGGGATGTTTAAAGCTTGGGAAATCTTTTTGTATCCAAATCCGGCTTTAAACTTCTTCACAACATTATCTCGGACCTGCCTGGTGTGTTCCTTGTTCTTCATGATGCTCTCTGCGCTTTTAACGGACCTCTGAGACTATCACAGTGCAGGTGCATTTATACAGAGACTTGATTACACACAGGTGGATTGTATTTATCATCATTAGTCATTTAGGTCAACATTGGATCATTCAGAGATCCTCACTGAACTTCTGGAGAGAGTTTGCTGCACTGAAAGTAAAGGGGCTGAATAATTTTGCACGCCCAATTTTTCAGTTTTTGATTTGTTAAAAAAGTTTGAAATATCCAATAAATGTCGTTCCACTTCATGATTGTGTCCCACTTGTTGTTGATTCTTCACAAAAAAATACAGTTTTATATCTTTATGTTTGAAGCCTGAAATGTGGCAAAAGGTCGCAAAGTTCAAGGGGGCCGAATACTTTCGCAAGGCACTGTATGGTTACAAGGAAATGATAGGGGAGGTTCCCTGGTGAGCTAAGCCGATATCACGGCTTGTCGGACAAAGGGAAGTGGGTGTGGACTGAGAAGGGAGGGAACAACAAAAAGAGTCACTACACAGTTGATAATTATATTAATTGAAATGCTAATCCTTTGCACATGAATGCTCACTCATTCAGGAATAATTGCAATCAATATATATTTACGCCCAGTGTGTCGTCGTGATCTCTGTTGGAATCATCAGTCCTTCTGTTGGAAAGTTCATCCGAGTGTTTCTCTCTCTCTGCTTCCCTGAAGTCTTTCGTTAGAATGGATACTTCAGAGTACCATTAAGAGATGTTCTAATGCAGGGGTGTCAAACTCAAATACCCAGTGGGCCAAAATGTAAAACCTGAACAAAGTCACGGGCCAACATTGAACAAATTAACCTTTTAATATGGACCCAAACAAGTTTTGCTTTAACATTGAATATGGAACAAGCATCGCTTATTACCATACAATATATAATTTAATAGTGGAGACATGCAAAATCGAATTTCAAATGAAAAAACACATCAATGGCATTCATTTATTAAATAAATACAATTTAAATAAAAATTGTATGCCTCTTTTCTATTTGCAGCCTTCTGATTTAAATACCAGAATAAACTTTTTCCACTGGCTAATAATTTTACAAATAAAATGATAATAAATCAATCAACCATTCAAGCCCATGCCTTGTAGCAAGAAAAAGTGCATAAAGAAAACGTTAATTATTGCACACTGGTCTAATCTGATGTGCCCAAGCCAGATACCTGGCATCTCTTCTTGGATGCTAGTTCATCAATGTCTGGGCTCAAGCTCTGAGCTGAAGAAATCCTCAGTATCGAGCGAAGATGTTCATCAGTCAGACGTCTCCTGTGAGTTGTTTTGGTCATCTTCATCGAGGAGAAAAGTTGCTCGCATAGATAAGTGCTGCCAAACATGGAGAGCTTCTGAGCAGCTTGGGTGCAGAGCTGAGGCATTGTGTCAGGGATGAACCGTGGAAACTGTGCGGCGCCCACAGCATCATACTTTGACTTCAGCGTGTCGTTGCACTGGAGTTAAATCAGCTCCATTTGGATGTTGGTTGGTGCATTTTCCACATCAACTGCGAAGGGATTACTAAGCAGTTCAAACTTGCATTTCTGGGCATCGAAGTCGGCAAATCGCCGGCTAAACTCAGCTGCGAGAACACTGAGTTTTTCAGCAAACTGTGCCCATGGGAACACGGCGGTAGAGATCTGCGCTTTTATGGATTGGCAGCAGGGAAAATGGCAAGGGTTTCCTTGCAGCATCTGATTCTCCCACAGGCACAGTTTAGTTTTGAAGGCCCTCACTGCAGCGTACATGTCTGTGATGATGCGCCCCCGCCCCTGAAGCTGCAGGTTCAGCGCATCGAGATGGCTCGAGATGTCACAGAGAAAGGCCAGCTCACACAGGAACTTTTGCTCCCGGAGCTCTGCTGTATCCTTCCCTTTGGTTTCCAGGAATTGACATATTTCCTCACGCAGCTCGAAACATCTGTTCAGTACTTTTCCTCTGCTTAGCCATCTCACCTCTGTGTGATACGGCACGTCTGCGTATTCCGAACCACACTCCTCCAGAAAAGATTTAAACTGGCGGTGATTTAGACCTTTGGCTCTTATAAAGTTAACTACCTGTGTTACTGTGGTCATAACATGTTCCATCTTTAGGGCTTTGGCACACAGTGCTTCCTGATGTATGATGCAGTGGTAAACAGTTAGCTCACCTGCACAGTTCTCTTCCCGCATCTTCTCCCGAACCATGCCCACCAGTCCACTCTTTTTACCGCACATCGCTGGCACACCATCTGTCGTTAATCCAACGAGTTTATCCCACGGCAGCTTTATTTCAGTTACACATTTGGAAACCTCCTCAAAGATTTCCTTTCCTGTGGTTGTGCCATGCATTGATTTGAATTCTAATAGCTCCTCCGTAACACACAGATTTGAGTCCACTCCACGGATGAAGACTGACAGCTGAGCAGTATCAGATGCGTCGCAGCTCTCATCCACAGCGAGGGAGAACGCAACAAAATCTTTTCCCTTTTCCATCAGCTGGTCATACAGATTGGTGGCAAGATCACATGTGCGATCAGCTACTGTGTTCCTGCTCAGGCTCACGTTTGAAAATGCTTGTTTTTTCTCTGGGCATACGAGGTCACAAACCTTCATCATGCACTTTTTCATGAACTCTCCCTCATTAAAGGGCCGGGCTGATTTTGCGATCTCTGCTGCCACTATATAACTAGCCTTTACAGCAGCCTCGCTTTGTGATGTGGCTTTTTTAAACATATTCTGTTGTGAAACCAAACTTCTTTTCATCTCCTCTACTTTCTGGCTCATTTGAGTCATGTCCAGGTCCTTGTATTTGTCATGGTGTTTCGTTTCATAGTGTCGTCTAATGTTGTACTCCTTACTTACAGCCACGTTGACTCCACAAACAAGACAAACAGGTTTGTCTTTTACATATGTAAACAGATATTCTGCCTCCCACTTGTCCAGAAAGCTCCTGTTTTCTGCCTTTCTTTTCGCCATTTTTGGGAAGGGTTAGCTCGCTGACAGTTGTAGCGTCTATGTTGCTGTGACTACTGTCACAGAGGAGAGAGCGTTTCTGGGTCCTGTCCTGATTGGCGCGCGAAAACAGCAGAGCATTATGGGATTCGTAGTATTAGTGGTGAATGCGCTGTATAATACCGGCGGGCCAGCTCTAGTAGTAATTTGGTATTGTCTCGCGGGCCAAATATAATTACCCCGCGGGCCAAATTTGGCCCACGGGCCAGAGTTTGACACCCATGTTCTAATGGAATAGTTGTTTCGGCAGTTGTCGGTCTTCACATCCCAGGTTGACATAATTTCTAGCTGCAGACTAGTAATTAGTATCTAAGATTTGCTCTCATTCTGTCGGGATTGATAGTCTCATAGTTTAACCATTTCCTGCCGTGTAGTCAATGCTCCACGTGGTATGGTTAGGAATTCATTACAACCTTAGCTTATACTGAGGTTTTTGTGGTCTGAACTGTGCCCCCTCGGTGTCCATCGAGGTACGTGTAACCGATGTGAAATGGCTAACTAGTTAGCGGGGTGCGTGCTAATAGCGTTTCAATCGGTGACGTCACTCGCTCTGAGACCTTGAAGTTGTTGTTCCCCTTGCAAGGGCCGTGGCTTTTGTGGAACGAGTGGTGACGATGCTTTGTGGAAGGCAGTTGTTGATGTGTGCAGAGGGTCCCTGGTTTGAGCCCAGGTAGGGGCGAGGAGAGGGACAGAAGCTAAACTGTTACATTGATGCTGTTGATCCGGATCACTGGTTACTGCAGAAAAGGGGGTGAGTGTAACCGATGTGAAATGGCTAGCTAGTTAGCGGGGTGTGCGCTAACAGCGTTTCAATTGGTGACGTCACTCGCTCTGAGAGCTTGAAGTTGTTGTTCTCCTTGCTCTGCAAGGGACGTGGCTTTTGTGGATCGATGGGAAACGATGCTTCGAGGGTGGCTGTTGTCGATGTGTGCAGAGGGTCCCTGGTTCGAGCCCAGGTAGGGGCACACAAACGTCTGGTCTGAAGAGGATTTCTTCAGGAGGGGTTTTTATTCGTAACAGTAGAAAAGGGCTGTTCCATGATGCTAGATCATGTCTGTGCTCACGGGGGCGGGCCAATGACTTAGTTAAACTTTAAAGGGAATACAGATTCCTGCACATCTAAAAGGGTTGGCCTGCTCCAGTTGTAATAGGTATTTAAAGGTTATGTGTGACTTTTAAACTGTATTTTTGTTTACAAAATGTGCTAACATACGTTAGTTACACATATAATCCATGGTATACAAAGATGCACCCGTATGCTCTTGGGACATTCATTGGGACCTCTTCAGCTGCAGACATAGTTTCTCTTCATCTGCAGACAGGGTTTCCCAGCTCTCTGTATCTGACAACAGAAAACAGCACAAAGAAACAGGCTGTATTATACTCAAATTAGACAGCACTGAATATTATGTTGCTATATCTCTCTGTCGTCATAGTTTTTCTCGCTAGGGACAGGAACTGGAGAATCTTTATATAATATCCTCCCATAAAGGTAACTAACTACCCTATCCCTTCTCTAAGAGCTGGAACTGCTACTTAATCCTTTCACCCTTTAACCTTTATTTAGCTATCTAGCTACCTAGATACAAATGTATTTAGTGTTGCAATAATGAATACATCAAGATAGCTAGCTAACTAGCTAATATGAAGATATCTAGCTGGTGATATTTCATTAACTTGGCTGGCTATACAGTATGTAAAGTTAGCTAGCTAGCTAACATTAGTTAGCTGTTCATTTCAGTGAGCCTGCACACAAAGTTTTTGGAGAAACTAGCTAGCTAGCTAGGTAATAATAGCTATTGTTTTTATCATTTTCTAAATATATGTACTTACTTGAATATGTTCTCTCACTGCCTCCATTGTTTGGTTCCTTCGAAAAATGAAATAATCTCCCCAAAGTTTCCAGTGGTAGCAAAACAGCCAGCCATTTGGACGATTGGAGGACTACCACCAGACTGACTCTAGTCTTCCAACGTGGTGCCCGGTGTGGTTGCTAGGTGATTTGCAATTAACTAACATACTAAGTCGTTGCAAAGTAGCTCAAAAGTAGTAAGTAGTTGCAAAGTTGCTAATTTGTCTAAAGTTGTCCAGAATGTGTTTCGAACACGCAACTTTTGGGTTGCTAAACGTTTGCTTTATACGCCTACCCATTCACCACAACCAACCACCACGAGATGCTAGTTTTTCCCTCAATAACCTTCTGTCTTACAGTATGTAACCATACCAAAGGCAACATATCATTCTAATTTGAGGGTCCCGGACTTACGTTTAGTAAGTTACGTCTATTCTATGAGACCAGGCTGACATTTCTCAAGCAAAACAGGTCAAAGGGAACATGTCCTTGGTGTGTTCTCTCACTGTTGGTTTTTGTTGTAGGTTTTTAGGCTGACCAGAGCAAGTTGCCTTGGATTCAGGGTCACGGGCTCTGACAATATGGTCTTTCTTTGAACCACATGATACAATGTAGCCTACATGTTATAGATAATATGTATAATAGCATAAAAGAAAAACATTGCTTGAAATTTGGTTGTACTTTCTGCAGAAAATCCTACCTGCACTTACTCCAGAAATCAAATAAAATCAAATTGATTTATATAGCCCTTCTTACATCAGCTGATATCTCAAAGTGCTGTACAGAAACCCAGCCTAAAACCCCAAACAGCAAGCAATGCAGGTGTAGAAGCACGGTGGCTAGGAAAAACTCCCTAGAAAGGCCAAAACCTAGAAAGAAACCTGGAGAGGAACCAGGCTATGAGGGGTGGCCAGTCCTCTTCTGGCTGTGCCGGGTGGAGATTATAACAGAACATGGCCAAGATGTTCAAATGTTCATAAATGACCAGCATGGTCAAATAATAATAATCACCGTAGTTGTCGAGGATGCAACAGGTCAGCACCTCAGGAGTAAATGTCAGTTGGCTTTTCATAGCCGATCATTGAGAGTATCTTTACCGCTCCTGCTGTCCCCAGAAGACCCTGGGGATGTGATGATGGCCATGTAGGGGTCCAGTCCATGAATCAAGTCATCCTTGGCATCCAACTCCAGCTCTAGCTCATCAATGAGTGTTTCCCTCTGGCAAGGGAAACGTGTGTGTGTGTGTGTGTGTGTGTGTGTGTGTGTGTGTGTGTGTGTGTGTGTGTGTGTGTGTTTGTGTGTGTGTTAGTTACATTGTTACGTATTGCATTCTGAACATTCTAATTAAATTATCTTTGATTGAAAAGACAGCTTAGAAACTCCATTCCCACCGAGGCTGCAGTTGATTAAATAATAGGCATAGCATGCAACAAAATATGGCAATTTGTTAGATTATGCATGCATTCAGTTATGCAACTTTAATTGCACATTGCACAAAATTATAAATCACAAAGTAAAATCACTTACAGTAAGTAGCCTACCTGTCTAAGCAGAAGAACATCAGCAAGAAAGTTCAGAGAATTGAAATGCCTGACTGTTTAAAACGGAAATGCTTTTACTTTTAAACAGTTGTGTCACATCTGCCTCTGACTGATATTTTAATTTGTGTGAGAGGACTTCTCTGTTTTCGCTCGGTGTAAAAGCATGGACAGGTGCAGCACAGGTACGCCTCGCAATACTGTCAGTGAAGAATGAATGGTTTGTCGCTACGGAAAGACTCAGGTGGATGATTCATGAAGCCTGTCACCAATAAGCTTTGCTCTCAGATTTTTGGAAAGCCAAAAGGTTCAAATCGTCTCACCCTGACGACTAGTTTTACTATAATGCCGTCCTAAGCAAATGTATTGGTGTAACCTGATATCTCACTATACACACGTTTAAAACGTCTTAGAACATTCAAATTAAATTATCTTTGATTGAAAAGACAGCTAAGAAACTCCATTCCCACTGAGGATGCAGTTGAATAAATAATTGGCATAGCATGCAACAAAATATGTAAAATTGATAGATTATGCATGCATTCAGCTATGCAACTTTAATTGCACATTGCACAAAATTATAAATCACAAAGCAACCGTGATTAAACACTGTTAGAAATTTTGAAAAGGGGATAATGTTTGCTAACTTCACTAGGTAGGCCTAGATTGGAGAAAAAGTACATTATGTTAACTTTCCACTATGTTTATCCAACTGAACAAAGTTTCTACTGGTAGCTTGCAAAGTAAACATTAGCTAACAGTAGCCTACATCAGCAAATGCATGGTTCTGCTGCTTTACGCTGCTGCCTGGTCTGAGAACATTTTGTATTATTCTGTAGATAAATCTGAGACACTCCATTTAGTATGACATGTAATGTATTGTATGGTATATATTCATTTGTGGATGTCCATCATCCATTTCGTAAAATATGTTACGAATTTGCAAAATGTACTATATGTTACGAATTTGCTAAACAGACTATATATTATGAATTTGCAAAACATATGTTATGAATTCTTGCTATGCTAGGGGTTAGGGTTAAGTTTAGGAGTTAGGTTAAAGGGTTAAGGTTAGGGTTAGAGGACGGGTTAGCTAAAAGGGTTAAGGTTAGGGGAAGGGGAAGCTAACATGCTAAGTAGTTGTAAAGTAGCTAAAAAATAGTAAGTAGTTGAAAAGTTGCTAATTGGCTAAAATACTAAAGTCGTCCGTGATGAGATTTGGCCTCGCAAGACGTTCCTAGACATTCACGTTACTCGCCCGCCCGACCAAACACTCTACTTTAATTTTTGCCTCAGTAACCATCTGTCTTATGTAACCATACCAATCGTAACATATACTAATTTGGGGATCCCAGATTTACTTTTACTGTGTTAAGTCTAGTCTATCAGACCAGGCTGGATAGGTAGGGCCTACAAAGGATGGGAAATTAACCTAAACCACTCATTCTTGTCAGTTATAGTTCACTTTTATTTTATATCACTTAAATATCCAATTAATGGAGGCCAATATTGAGAGCTATCATGAGGCTACCCTCACGTATCTGAAATTATATGTTTAAATGATGTTTTCTAATCATTAGCATGCAGTTAATTACTTGCGGTATAACTCTGATGATAGAGCTAAAGATACGCAATTGTTTCACATGGAATAATCGGAAATGTTTAGTTCTATGCTCTTTAAGAGGTGGACTACAGTATATCTCAACCAGATAGTTCAAACATATTTAACAATCCCTTGAAAACGCCAAGCAGTTGTCAATGGCTTTAACAGAGCTGGGGGTCTCCTTGCCCACCAGAAAGCAAATCGAATGCTCTGCTCCTTATTGTGATGTTTAACGACCTATAGGGTGCAATTTACAAATAAAATAAAATGTTAGTTGTTGGGTGCTTTGTAAACAACAGGTTTAGAGTAACAGTGAAATGCTTACTTACTTTTCCAACAATGCAGAGTTAAAGATAGAAAAAAATATATATACAGTACCTAGGGCTGTGGCGGTCACGAAATTTCATCAGCTGGTGATTGTCAAGCAAATAACTGTCGGTCTCACGGTAATTCACTGTTAATTAACATAAACACATTTAGCATATCCTGGCTTCCACACATAGCCTACAAGCCATTTTAAAAAGTCTAATAAATCCATGTAATGTAGCCTACACAATAAATCTATTATTTATTTTCGACAGGTCCAAAGTAAAATTTCTGAAGAAAATAATACCATTCTCTGAGTTGTCCTTATGTTAGGCTTTGTTTTGGTGTGTCAGTGTAAGTATGTGTGATTGTGTGGGTAGAGTCCAGTGTGTGTGCATAGAGTTAGTGCAAAAAAGTGTCAATGCAGGTAGTCCGGGTAGCCATTTGATTAGCTATTTTACAGTCTTGTTTAGCAGTCTTATGGCTTGGGGGTAGAATCTGTTCAGGATCCTGTTGGTTCCAGACTTGCACTGGTACCGTTTGCCATGTGGTAGCAGAGAGAATAGTTTATGGCTTGGGTGTTCGGCCCCAGTGATGTACTGGGCCATACTCACCACCCTCTGTAGTGCCTTCCTGTCAGGTTCCTTGCAGTTGCCGTACCAAGCGGTGATGCAGCCAATCAAAAGGATCTCAATGGTGCAGCTGTATAACATTTTGAGGCTCTGAGGGCCCAGCCTCCTGAGGGGGTAGAGGCACTGTTGTGTCCTCTTCACAACTGTGTGGGTGTGTGGAGCATGTAATTCCTTTGTGATGTCGACACCGAGGAAATTGAAGGACTCGACCCGCTCCAATACAGCCCCATCGATGTGGATGGAAGCATGCTCGCAACCTCCGTTTCCTGTAGTTCATGATCAGCTCCTATGTCTTGCTGACGTTGAAGGAGAGGTTGTTGTCCTGGCACCACACTGCCAGGTCTCTGACCTCCTCCCTATAGGCTGCCTCATTGTCATCGGTGATCAGTCCTACCACTGTCATGTCCGCAAACTTGATAATGGTGTTGGAGTCGTGTGCGGCTATACAGTCGTGAGTGAAGGACGGGACTAAGCACACAGCCCTTAGGGGCCTCCGTGTTGATGATCAGATGTTGTTGCCAACCCTCACCGCTTGGGGGAAGCCCTGTTGACAATCTTACGGCCCCTTTCGACAAATGTACTTTTGGGGGGAGGGGTGGGAACCAACTCCTCACATGGTGCCATCTCCTGGTCGTTGTGCCCATGTGTGACCAGCTGTAATACACTGTGTTAAAGAAGTCTTATAAATGAATGTGAGTGTATTCCCAAAAACACATGGGTCCCGTAATGTCTGCAAAAACAAAACACTGCATTCCACAGTAAGAACCTCATACCAACGGTCAAGTGGTAGTGTCATGGTTTATGGATGCATTGCTGCCTCAGGACCTAGACGACTTGCCATCATCGAAGGAACCATGAATTCTGCTCTGTATCAGAGAATTCTAAAGGAGAATGTCAGGCCATCCGTCCATGAGCTTAAGCTGAAGCACAGCTGGGTCATGCAGCAAGGCCATGATCCAGAACACACAAGCCAGTCTACCTCAGAATGACCAGTTTATGCTCTAAAACCCACAAATGTTGCTGAGTTAAAGCTGTTCTGCATGGAAGAGTAGGACAAAATTCCTCCACAGCGATGTGAGAGACTGATCAACAACTACAGAAAGCATTTGATTGCAGTCATTGCAGCTAAAGGTGGCACAAGCAGTTATCAAGTGTAAGGGGGCAATTACTTTTCACACAGGGACATTGGATGTTGCATACCTATTTAATTTACTTAATAAATAAAGTTATCACATTTTTGTTTTATTTGTTCACTCTGGTTCCCTTTATCTGATATCTAATCCAGACTGTATTACAACTGGCCGTGATAAATAAAATACAATTTTATTGGTCACATACACGATTAGCAGATGTTTTTGTGAGTGTAGCGAAATGCTTGTGCTTCTAGTTCCGACAATGCAGTAATATCTAACAAGTAATCTAACAATTCCATAACAACTCCCTAATACACACAAATCTAAAGGGATTGAATAAGAATGTGTACATATAAATACATAGGTGAGCGCTGACCGAGCGGCATAGGTCCCTCTCCCTCATATAGACCCCTCTCTGGGTTGGCACCAGCCCCTTACACATAGCCGCAGGAAGTAGTTTGGGGGTGAGAGTACTGCGATGGGGGGGGGGGGGGGGGGGGGGGGGGGGGGGGGGGGGGGGGGGGGGGGGGGGGGGGGGGGCTTCTTTTTCATAAAAAAAAAAATAATACATTTTTCAGCGGGGGGGGGCTTCTTTTTCATTTTTTTTAAAATACGTTTTTCAGGGGGGGGTTCTGCAGCACCCTCAGCACTCCTACTTCCTACGGCTATGCCCTTTCGGCTCTCTCCCACCTCCAGCTGGCTGGATTTAGTGGCATCCCCTGGTGTCCCTGGCCGCAAGATGTTCCCCCTCTCTGGGCGTGGGCCCCTCTCCCCGAAACACATGTAAACGCCCCCCCCCCCCCCCCCCCCCCCCCCCCCCAAAAAAAATAAACAAATACAAGCTGGGAGTAGCTATTATTCTCTTAAAGTAGCAGAACTCTGTCATTAGAGATCTTTTCCCATTGACTTGTTTGGGTGGATTACTATGTGCCCGTGGTTAAACTGCTCTAAAACGGCCAGTGTAATTAGGTATACTCTCTCATGACAGCTTAATATTAAGGGTTGTTCTCCAAAAGTTTCTAAAACAGACAGGTGACCACAGAAATTAATATGATGTCATGTCATCATATTACAATAAGAAACTGTGGGACTTCCTCTCTATGGAATTTTTCTGAAGAATTTGATGAGCAAGTTCAAACATTTCTAATGTTGTTACCTAATGTTATAAACAAATAATATGTTAATTTGTGTAATATGCACTCCATATCAAAACAGCATGATAAAAACGTTGAAAACAATTCATCATGCACAATTCTTGCAACTATAACTGCATCCACGAATTTGAGATCGTTCAGCTACCTTTATCCAGGCCATATATAACGGGGATGCAGATTACCGCATCGACTGACCTGACTGGTCAATCCATATTCCACACAGCAGGGGGCAGCACGCGCATATTGAGTATTAAAAGCAGTGGGGAAGTAACTAGAACATGATTGCTGATAAGGTTTGGACTGTTTGGAGAAACAACAAACCTGTTATCATAACGTTGAATTGTTTTCAATTACACAGTCAATACAATGATTTTAACTATAAAACCACTTAAAGGAAAGGAGTGCAATGTACAGGTAAGCATTTATGAGCAAAAGGCAGACTGGAGCCGGTAGCTAGCTAACCTAGTTAGCTATGTCAGCTAGCTGCTACTGCTGTTTCCAGTATCACGGGCTAGCATTTTAAAGGAAAGGTCTATTTGTTATATCTAGCTATTGAGTATCTTGATGCAGAGGGTGTTCACAGCAGGTCTGTAACTTCATGAATTAGCTACAGGAAATGAAGTTGGCAACAAAAGCAGAGTTGGCTCATGTTCGTAGCTTGAAGATAAAGCTCTGCGGTTCAGGGCGTTAGTCCTCTCAGTAGACCAGACCTAGGCCAGGGAAGATAATGTGCCTGCTGTAGATATGGTCCGCTTGTCAAGAGGAATAGTTCAGCGATATCAATGTGATTATGCTGTCGCTATTACATCAATACTGTCAATAATATTAAATGTCAGTTGTTTAATATGTCACAATTTCAGGTCACAGAAGATGAAAAAGTCTCCATGGTGAAAGAACTAGTGTCTGAACGTCTGAATATACCTGCAAATCAGCAGCGATTGCTTTACAAGGGGAAAGCCCTTGCAGGTACCTACACTGAGGCCAACTACTGTAGCTAATCATACACAGCCTGGCATTGTCGAAGTTCCCCAGCTGTGTATGAGGATGTCACATCACTGAATCTACCAAGTTACACATTGCCCTGCTGCATTCTTGAATATTCTTTATAACATTCATACCAGTACATCTATCACAAAGCCAATCACATCTTTGTCCATTTTCGTTACAGATGAACACAGATTGAGCGATTATTCCATTGGGCCAGAGGCCAAGTTAAACTTGGTGGTTCGTCCAGCAGGGGAGAGGAGTGGGATGGCTAGCAGTAGCAGTGCGGTCAGCGGGGTGTGGCAGACTCTGTCCACTGTTCTAGCGAAACACTTCAGCCCTGCAGATGCAGCTAAAGTCCATGAACAGTTAATCAAGGTACATTATTTCCATTAACAAGAGTAGGCAGCTGTTGGTACATATCCATAGATCTTATCATACTCGCCAACAAAACACATTCAGGTCATGTACATTATTCTGATTTGGGAGTATAAGCTGCTTTGCATGCACACCATTGAATCCCTTGTTTCTACACTACATCAATAATTACTAATTAAGTGTTTAAGAATATCCCTCCACATACTTTTGCTGAAGTACAGAATTCACTGAATGTTCTCACCTTTAGACTGCAGGTACTACTTTTGTACTGTATGAATGATTTGATCAGTCTCAGGCTAGCGATTTACACTGCTTTCTCTTCCAAAAGGATTATGAACGTTCACTTCGGCAACTCAGTCTGGATGACATTGAGCGCCTGGCCGGGCGACTGCTTCACCCAGACAGTGAGGGCATGGACACATCGTACATGGATTGAAAACCTGCCTGACTTGACGGTATTCTGGCGATTTCACAGAGGTGCAGTGGGTTGTACAGGGATAACATGAAAGGTTGACTATAGTGTAGCTGCAAAGCTTTTAGATCACAGCCTGTCTTAATGATACTTTTCTTTGTTTTCTCCAGACATTCCTGTACAATTGATAGGATATTTTCACATGATCAAATCAGACTGAAACGAGAGCCAATACCTTTTGACTGTTGGTCTAAAATTATCACTGAGTAATTATGGAAGTTCTTATTTATAAGCAATGTGTTGTAAATGAATGATAGTTTACAGAAAACACACTCTGTAAGGTTAGTTCTAGTTAATGTTGTTCAGTGCAGTCATTGTATGATTTGTATATATTGTTTATACAAGCATAAAAAAATTGACTGTTTTCCCTCAATTTCAAGTACTCACTTGGTCTAGGCCTAGCATCATTTTTTTTTAACTGAATAAAGCACAATCTACCTCAAATAGTATTTAGTCATAATTGTACCTTTTTTATTCAACTGTCAGGAAATTATTTAACCATTTATATTAAGATATATGTTCAACTTCTACTTACAGCAACCGTAACAATTTATAAAATTGATGGACGTTCATATAGTTGTATTTATATTATACAAAGCAAAAAATAAGAGGTCAGATTGTGTGAGAGAGATGCTGCCTTATCTATGATAGGATTTGGCCTGCAAATGTAACACCTTAAACTGGGAAAATCTATTTAAACTCCCATCTAACAAGATGTCCAGTTTGGAACAAGACTTGATAACAGGAATTTGCCTCCGACTGCATTATCCATATTAGAAAGCACACACTGCTGATCATATTGGATTTTCTAGTGATAGCTTTGTTTCCTCTCTCCCCACAAACACACACAGTTGAACTTGAGTCCCATTTGTACAATTTACATAATTTCTGATCAGCAGCTTAAAACTGTCTACCATTTCTTCATTGTTCATGCAAATATGCTGTACTTAGGTCTTCACCTTGAAGAGGAAATGCAATAGTAGTGCAGATAAATGTGACACCAAGTTCTTTTAAAGAGGAACCATTATAGTTGTGACTGCTATGACAAACATAGTGAGCTAGCACAGAGACCACAAGGAAATGGAAGGCACGTTGATAAGGGAGAATGCATCGGATGTCTCCCAGACATAACATACATTATTGCAAGACTGATGAGTATCAAAAACAAAAATGTTTGACAAATACAAAGCCAGTTGTCTTGGTGAAAATACAGATATTGATGTAACTGATGTTTCAGTTCCTGCCACATGAACTTCAAAGAGAAAAACGGGGGGGTTTAGCATTTTTCGTCTGAGATCTTGCATATGTGAAGACATAAAATGGTATGAATGTACATTATTGTAATCCCCCTTCAATCAAACAATGTGTATATATGTCATGTTTTCTCCCTTCCTCAGCAGCTGCAGCCATCACTAGAGGAGGCTGGTCTGTCATCCCTCAGTTTGATCTGATCTGGGAAGTCATAAGTCTCCACTTCTGACTCCTAACAATGAGGACAGGAAAACATGGCAGGTTAATTAATGCCTTCAAAAAAAGTTCCAAAGTGAATACATTCTTGTATCTGCATCAATAAATTGTTCTTAAAGTGTGAAAACTACGTCATGAGTTTAACATTATCCAAATTCAATCAGCAATCAACCTACCTGTTTGAGAGCATTTCGGCAAATAGTTTGAAAGGCTTGATCAACATTGATGGCCTCCTTCGCACTTGTCTCGAAATATGGGATACTGCCCTTACTCGTACACCACGCCTGGGCTCGCTTGGTCGTCACCTGGTCAGTAATATAATATTCATATGAACAAATTACATTTCACACAAACAAACATTGGGGCTACACATGTATATAGTCTGGTTATTCATATTTTATTGTTTTATTGTTAACATTTTTCTTACTTTTTAACTCTACATTTTGGGTAAAGGGCCCTTAAGCATTTCATGGTAAAATCTACACTGGTTGTATTTGGCACATGTGACATAACATTTGATTTGATGGCACAACTTCACATATTTGGGCATATGTACAGACCTGCCTGTTCTCCAAGTCAATCTTGTTGCCGAGCACAACAAATGGGAAGTTCTCTGGGTCACGGGGGCTGGCTTGAATCAGGAACTCGTCTCGCCAGCTGTCAAGAGTCTTGAAGGTGTTTGGCGCAGTAACATCGTACACAAGGACACAACAGTCTGCACCTCGATAGAAAGCAACGCCCAATGACTGGAATCTCTCCTGCCCTGCAGTGTCCCAGATCTAGTAGAATGGATGACATTCATAACTGAACTCACCACTACACGCACTTCAATACATATCCAAAGGGACCATGTTACATAGAGAAAGGCTTGACTAAAATGTTTAGTTGAATACATTTCTATCAGGTTTAAACTTATGGTATTGGGACACAATACCGAGGAGAGGTTATGGAAGATGTGCATGGTCAAGGATAGAGAAGTCTATTACCTGCATTGTCACAAGCCTGTCATCCACCATCACCTCTTTGGTAAGAAAGTCAGCACCGATTGTGGCCTTATACTGATTGCTGAACTTCTTATTCACATATTGGTTCATGAGAGAGGTCTTCCCAACTCTGTCAGTGTGGAGATAGAGGAGAGTGATGAACAAACATAGGCAGGGACAAAATTAGATAAAATAATCTTTAGGCACCTTTACCCAAAAATTAGTGGAACCCAATGTACATGAAGAATGTGATCTATGGTAAGGACAATTTGGAATGAACAGGTTTCACACTGCAAGTGTTCTACTCACCCTGAGTCTCCAAGAATTATCACCTTGAGTAGAATCTTCTTCCGAGACGCCATATTTGCTGATGAGAGAATAGGTAAGACATTTCAGTGCATCAGTTAGGACTAGGACACTGTTACCACAGATGAACAATGTGCCAGATGTTTCACCAGATGTATACATTTGAAGTATCTGGTTGGCGTTTCCACTCACTACCAAATATGGTGATGAGGGGAAGTCCAATGGCCAGCAATGGCAGAAGATGGAAGGAGATGCATTTTGTCAGACAAACTGCAAATTTTCTCATTAATGAAACATTTGATCTCAATAGAGTTTTCTGTTCCCAAAACTAGAATCTGTTATTAACATAGCGGACTACGTTTTGTAGACTTTACCAAAGTTTCTAAAAATTGTTTTATTTCGGAGTGCAAGGGCGAATTTAGTTATTGCACACCCGCGATTCGTAAAGTAGGCGTTCCCTAACTAAAATATGTTAGAAACCGCCAATAGGATCTCGCTAGCTCGTGCTTGGCGCTGCCACCTTGTTAGTCCACCCACTATGATGCATTTGCTTCCATTGGAAATAACAGGCTGTGGACCATCTTGGGTTAGTTAGAAAAATCTTTGATGTTATCAGTGCGGCATCAAGAAGTCAATGCAGGATGCTTGGGATCCTATGTGTGACGGGCTTTGACCATGAATCATGATTTACAGAAGATACTAATCGTGGTAAGCCAAATGTTAGCTAACTATTCAATTTCCACATGACCTGACATATTAGTTAGCTAACGTTGGCTAGTTGGCTAGCTTTTAGGGAAAAATCAAATCGTTTACCTTTTACTCTGGCGTCAGACAGATGTAGAGAGAAAACTGTTGTTCTCTTGAATAATTCTCATTAACTAACTACTTTGATTAAAACTGGTAATGTCTAGACATACAACCCTCTGCTGTTTTTTATCAGACGGTATGCAGCTTGTTCACGAGTCGGTCGGGGCAGGGTGCTGTGATTATCTGATCTGTAGCAGACCTGGATTGGACTTTCCACGAAGCAAATTTGCGCAAGTCTTTTGCCCTGCTGACTCTCGTGAACACGCATTTGGGTTCCAGTCACAAGGGGCTGACGTTAAGTGTACATACATATATATAATTTATTTATGTATTATTCCATTGGTTACCTCGAAGCAGATGCCCCAAGGGCAGAGTGGCCCACACTCATTGAATATGGTGCTTTTAAATGTTAGAGCATAAAGAAACATGTGTGATGTCACTTGGAAAAAGAGGAGGGAGTTGCGTGTAGAGGGCGTTGTCAAAATTATGACAGACTGTATTTAAACCAATCAGCTAACCGTATAATATACGGAAAAACGTTGAATGACCAATCACCTCTTTCAAAAAAAAATAAAAAAAATTCAATGACAGCCTTGAATACAACCCGGTTTGAAGTCGCTAAAAATACAGATAACGCTAAATTGTGGATAGTACAGAACTTCCGTTACTGTAGCTAGCTGTCTTTGCAGGATGAAGTGAGCACGGTATTGTTGGATTGATCTTCTCTGGTAAGGAAACGACGAAAGCGTTAGCCACTTACCCTTTCCCTGCTTCCTCATCAGAGCACCTTGGCCTGAATCGGTTTAACTAGGAAGTTCAGCAGCATCTCCGTTTGTTCCCCTTCAAAACAATGTAAAATGTCAAAAAATAGCCAAATGTTGTATACCGAAAGACTTGACAATGCTAAATGTCTGGTTGTTTGCGAAATTAGTCCTACATTTATTGCATGATAGGGGTCATAAGCAAGCTAGGTTAACTGTTAGCTAGATAGGTCTGGGTAGCTTTGAATATAGCATATCTTGGACTTTGGCCACTAATCAGCGATCAACCCCAAATCAAACGATTCCAGTTTTGTCTCTCAGTAGGGCCTGAACAGTAGGGCCTGAACAGTAGGGCCTGAATCCATTCCCTTTCACATGACCACCCGCGGGCCTTTCTTATGTAATGTTGGTTATCATCACGAGAGCTAATGAATCACAACAACAAATACTACTGTTAAGCTATTGTGTAGTTTGTTTGTTGCTTGCTAACGTTACACATTCTTATCCATCTGCAAGAGGTCTCTTGTTTTTGCCTTTTGTAGGAGATTAAGGAGAGTCCTGTGTACTATATGTTTATAATCTCACCATTGCTTCTTTCACTTTCTTTTGCCAACTGTAGAAATGGAGACTCTAATTCCCATCATCAATCGGCTCCAGGAAGTCTTCCTGACAGTGGGGGCAGAGATCATCCAGCTGCCTCAGATAGTGGTGGTTGGCTCGCAGGTCAGTACAGAATCAAAATGCAAGAATCAATGGTTGTTCCATTGGGGAATTGTTACATTGGGGAATTGTGTCATTGTTGAAATTAACATATCAATGTCCAGCAGTCTTTCCAGGGAGATGGAGGAAGTATAGATAATAGCAATGAATCCTTCATGTAGCTAAGTGTTAAAGTCTTTCTAAAATTGATCTCCTCTTTTCCCATGACAGAGCAGCGGCAAGAGTTCTGTGTTGGAGAGCCTGGTTGGAAGGGATTTTCTGCCTCGGGGATTAGGCATAGTCACACGGCGACCCCTAGTGTTGCAGCTGGTGAATGTGCCTCCATTGGCAGAGAGGAGACTGCAAGAAAATGGTATGCACTTGACACAGAAACAAGATGTGATTGTCACTTTAAAAGCTGTCTCCATGTTGCTTCTCGCAGATAAACCGTACACTGGACACACTGAAACAAATCAATGCCAGTGCAGCTGACATTTATTCAATGAATTTCAATATCTCGCATTCATGTAATTTCACTCATTGGATAAAGCCTAAGTGGTCTTTGGGATGTTTGCTCTTTTCTAACATATTTACAATCCCTTCTTCACCTTTCTCAGGAAATGGGGTAAAACAAAATGCAAACAGCTACCCAGGTCTTTACTTCCATAGTTTATCTGCATGGACCTGTTGCGTTGTCATTCATCTTAATATCATCTTGTCATCCTCATCGTCTTTTCATTTCCTCTGTCTAATCATCACATCAACTTACAAACTCTGTCTCTGTCATATTTTGTTTCAAAATATTTATAAACCCCATCAGTCTGTTTTTATGTGATACAAGTATTTCATTTCCGTTTACACATTATTTTACACTCAATCTTTTTATATTTTGTCAAGGGATCAAGGCTGATGAATGGGGCACGTTCCTTCATAGCAAGAACCAGGTATGTGGCACTATCTTCGCTTTGCACAAAATCTATTTAGCTGTTTTGCACTGCACATTGAGTGTTTCATATTTGCAGTAGGGCATTACATTGTCCGAGAAACTTGGTACTGTATCTCCTAACGTCATGCCACCAGGGGTGTTGGTGAAGTCGATATTTCAGTATCCCATCTCTGTTTGCATTATAGATTTTCACAGATTTCTTGGAGATTCGCAAGGAGATTGAAGAAGAGACTGAGCGTAGCTCAGGAGGCAACAAGGTATGTATGTATACATTGTAGATAGATTTGTCTTATCTCCAGTTTATGCGTTATTGATTTACTTTTGTCTGCTTCTCGCTCCATCCCCATTTCCTCTCTTGTGGTCTTTAGGGAATCAGCCCTGAGCCCATCTATTTGAAGATTTTCTCTCCTCATGTCCTCAATCTCACACTGGTTGATTTGCCAGGAATAACCAAGGTAAGCCCAACCAGTGTGTTAATCCCACTAACTTGAAAATGCACAACTATGGTGTTCCTCATGGTAAAATTAATGACATTACTCATTGAAAACAAATGTGTATATTTAATTGCAGTAATGTAGTTATTTCTTGTTGTACTAGGTTCCGGTTGGAGATCAGCCAGAGGACATAGAAGCTCAAGTCCAAGAGATGATCCTATCCTTCATCTCCAACCCCAACTCCCTTATCCTCTCAGTGTCTCCTGCCAATTCCGACTTGGCCACCTCTGATGCCCTCAAACTGGCCCGCGAGGTCGACCTGGATGGTGAGGCATAGTGTACACTTGTGCTCCTTCATTTTTCACTGCATGTCTTTTCAGTGTATACAGTGAATTCGGAAAGTATTCAGACATCTTGACTTTTTCCACATTTTGTTATGTTACAGCTTTATTATAAAATCGATTAAAAAAAAATAATACCTCATCAATCTACACACAATAATGACAAAGCAAAAAACGTTTTTTAGATATTTTAGCAAATGTATAAAAAATAAAAACAGACACCTTATTTACATAAGTATTCATAGCTTTTGCTATGAACCTCTAAATTGAGCTCAGGTGAATCCTGTTTCCATTGATCATCCTTGAGATGTTTCTACAACTTGATTGGAGTTCACCTGTGGTAAATTCATTTGATTGGACATGATTTGGAAAGGCGCACACACCTGTCTATATAAGTTCCCACAGTTGACAGTGCAGGTCAGAGCAAAAACCAAGCCATGAGGTAGAAGGAATTGTCCTTAGCGCTCCGAGACAGGATTGTGTCGATTCACAAATCTGGGGATGGGTACCAACGCATTTCTGCAGCATTGAAGGTCCCCAAGAACACAGTGGCCTACATCATTTTTAAATGGAAGAAGTTTGGAACCACCAAGACTCTTCCTAGAGCTGGCTGCTTGGCCAAACTGATCAATCGGGGGCAAAGGGCCTTGGTCAGGGAGGTGACCAATAACCTGATGGTCAGTCTGACAGAGCTCTAGAGTTCCTCTGTGGAGATTGGTGAACCTTCCTGAAGGACAACCATCTCTGCAGCACTTTACCAATCAGGCCTTTATGGTAGAGTGGCAGGCGAAAGCCACTCCTCAGTAAAAGGCAGATGACAGCCCGCTTGGAGTTTGCCAAAGGGCACTTAAAGGACTCTCCGACCATGAGGAACAAGATTCTCTGGTCTGATGAAACCAAGATTCTCTTTGGCCTGAATGTGGAGCATCATGTCTGGAGGTAAACTGGCACCATCCTTACAGTGAAGTAAGGGAAAGGGGAATACCTAGTCAGTTGTCCAACTGAACTGAAATGTGTCTACCGCATTTAACCCAACACCTCTGAATCAGAGAGGTGCGGGGGGCGGTGGTGGCATCATCATGCTGTGGGGATGTTTTCAGCGGCAGGGACTGGGAGACTAGTCAGAATCGCGGGAAAGATGAATGGCGCAAAATACAGAGAGATCCTTGACGAAAACCTGCGTCAGAGCACTCAGGACCTCAACTGGGCAACGGTTCACCTTCCAACAGGATAACAACCCTAAGCACACAGAAAAGAAAATTTAAAACATTTTTATTTCACCATTATTTAACCAGTTAGGCTATTTGAACAAGTTCTCATTTACAACTGCGACCTGGCCAAGATAAAGCAAAGCAGTGCGACACAAATGACAACACAGAGTTACATATGGAATATATAGTGGGGCAAAAAAGTATTTAATCAGCCACCAATTGTACAAGTTCTCCCACTTAAAAAGATGAGGCCTGTAATTTTCATCATAGGTACACTTCAACTTTGACAGACAAAATGGAAAAAAAAATCCTGAAAATCACATTGTAGGATTTTTAATGAATTTATTTGCAAATTATGGTGGAAAATAAGTATTTGCTCACCTACAAACAAGCAACATTTCTGTCTCACAGAACTGTAACTTCTTCTTTAAGAGGCTCCTCTGTCCTCCACTAGTTACCTGTATTAATGGCACCTGTTTGAGCTTGTTATCAGTATAAAAGACACCTGTCCACAACCTCAAACAGTCACACTCCAAACTCCACTATGGCCAAGACCAAAGAGCTGTCAAAGGACACCAGAAACAAAATTGTAGACCTGCACCAGGCTGGGAAGACTGAATCTGCAATAGGTAAGCAGCTTGGTTTGAAGAAATCAACTGTGGGAGCAATTATTAGGAAATGGAAGACATACAAGACCACTGATAATCTCCCTTGATCTGGGGCTCCACGCAAGATCTCACCCTGTGGGGTCAAAATTATCACAAGAACGGTGAGCAAAAATCCCAGAACCACACGGGGGGGATGACCTGCAGAGAGCTGGGACCAAAGTAACAAAGCCTACCATCAGTAACACACTACGCCGCCAGGGACTCAAATCCTGCAGTGCCAGACGTGTCCTCCTTCTTAAGCCAGTACATGTCCAGGCCCGTCTGAAGTTTGCTAGAGAGCATTTGGATGATCCAGAAGAAGATTGGGAGAATGTCATATGGTCAGACACTTGAACATCTTGGCCATGTTCTGTTATAATCTCCACCCGGCACAGCCAGAAGAGGACTGGCCACCCCACAGCCTGGTTCCTCTCTAGGTTTCTTCCTAGGTTTTGGCCTTTCTAGGGAGTTTTTCCTAGCCACCATGCTTCTACACCTGCATTGCTTGCTGTTTGAGGTTTTAGGCTGGGTTTCTGTACAGCACTTTGAGATATCAGCTGATGTACGAAGGGCTATATAAATACATTTGATTTGATTTTGATTTGATGAAACCAAAATATAACTTTTTGGTAAAAACTCAACTCGTCGTGTTTGGAGGAGAAAGAATGCTGAGTTGCATCCAAAGAACACCATACCTACTGTGAAGCATGGGGGTGGAAACATCATGCTTTGGGGCTGTTTTTCTGCAAAGGGACCAGGACGACTGATCCGTGTAAAGGGAAGAATGAACGGGGCCATGTATCGTGAGATTTTGAGTGAAAACCTCCTTCCATCAGCAAGGGCATTGAAGATGAAACGTGGCTGGGTCTTTCAGCATGACAATGATCACAAACACACCGCCCGGGCAACGAAGGAGTGGCTTCGTAAGAAGCATTTCAAGGTCCTGGAGTGGCCTAGCCAGTCTCCAGATCTCAACCCCATAGAACATCTTTGGAGGGAGTTGAAAGTCTGTGTTGCCTAGCAACAGCCCCAAAACATCACTGCTCTAGATGAGCTCTGCATGGAGGAATGGGCCAAAATACCAGCAACAGTGTGTGTGAACCTTGTGAAGACTTACAGAAAACGTTTGACCTCTGTCATTGACAACAAAGGGTATATAACAAAGTATTGAGAAACTTTTGTTATTGACCAAATACTTATTTTCCACCATAATTTGCAAATAACTTAATCACATTGTAGGATTTTTAAATGAATTTTTCTGGATTTTTTTTCTCATTTTGTCAGTCATAGTTGAAGTGTACCTATGATGAAAATTACAGGCCTCTCTCGTCTTTTTAAGTGGGAGAACTTGCACAATTGGTGGCTGACTAAATACTTTTTGCCCCACTGTACAAGCATACAGTCAATAACACAATAGAAAAAGTCTATATACATTGTGTGCAAGTGGCGGGAGGAGATAAGCCAATAAATAGGCCATAGTAGCGAAGTAATTACAATTTAGCAAATTAACACTGGAGTGATCGATGTGCAGATGATGATGTGCAAGTAGAAATACTGGTGTGCAAAAGAGCAGAAAAGTAAATAAAAACAATATGGGGATGAGGCAGGTAGATTCAGTGGGCTATTTACAGATGGGCTATATACAGTTGCAGCGAGCGGTTAGCTGCTCAGATAGCTGATGTTTAAAGTTAGTGAGGGGAATATAAGTCTCCAGCTTCAGTGATTTTTGCAATTCGTTCCAGGCATCGGCAGCAGAGAACTGGAAGAAAAGGAGGCCAAAGTAGGTGTTGGCTTTGGATGACCAGTGAGGTATACCTGCTGGAGCGCGTGCTATGGGTAGGTGTTGTTATTGTGACCAGTGAGCTGAGATAAGGCGGCGCTCTAACCAGCATAGACTTATGTTTGGCGGCGTGAGTAAAGGAGGCTTTGTTGCGAAATAGGAAGCCGATTCTTGATTTTATTTTGGATTGGATATGTTTAATATGAGTCTGGAAGGAGAGTTTACGGTCTAGCCAGACACCTAGGTATTTGAAGTTGTCCACATTCTAAGCCAGAACCGTATACATAATGGTGTCGTCTGCATAGAGGTGGATTAGGGAATCGCCCGCAGCAAAAACGACATCGTTGATATATACAGAGAAAAGAGTAGGCCCAAGAATTGAAACCTGTGGTACCCCCATAGACTGCCAGAGGTCTGGACAACAGGCCCTCCGATTTGACACACTGAGCTCTATCTGGGAAGTAGTTGGTGAACCAGGTGAGGCAGTCATTTGAGAAACCAAGGCTGTTGAGTCTGCCGAATACGGTGATTGACAGAGTCGCAAGCCTTGGCCAGGTCGATGAAGACGGCTGCACAGCACAGTACTGTCTTTTATCGATGGCGGTTATGATATCGTTTAGTACCTTGAGCGTGGCTGAGGTGCACCCGTGACCAGCTCGGAAACCGGATTGCACAGCGGAGAAGGTACGGTGGGATTCGAAATGGTCAGTGATCTGTTTATTAACTTGGCTTTCGAAGACTTTAGAAAGGCAGGGCAGGATGGATATAGGTCTATAACAGTTTTGGTCTAGTGTCCCTTTGAAGAGGGGTAATCGCTCGCTGCAACTGCCCACTGCCTCAGTGCAGTGGGCAGCTGGGAGAAGGTGCTCTTATTCTCCATGGACTTTAGTGTCCCAAAACATTTTGGAGTTGCATTTTGCGGGGACTATTCGACGCTAGTGCAGTCTGCCACAGGATGTTTTTGTGCTGGTCAAGGGCAGTCAGGTCTGAAGTGGCTTCGGGACACGTTTCTGAATGTCCTTTACTGGCCCATTCAGAGCCCGGACCTCATCGAAAATAGCTGTGCAGCGACGCTCCCCATTCAACCTGTCCGAGCTTGAAAGAATCTGCAGAGAAGAATGGGAGAAACTCCCTATATGCATGTGTACCAAGCTTGTAGTGTCATTTTCTTTCTTCATTTTACCTTTATTTAACTAGGCAAGTCAGTTAAGAACAAATTCTTATTTTCAATTTCAATTTTCAACTGCCTGTTCAGCTCGGGGGTTTGAATTTGCAACCTTCCGGTTACTAGTCCAACGCTTTAACCACTAGGCTACCCTGCCGCCCAAGAATACTCGAGGCTGTATTCTTTGCCAAAGGTGCTTCAACAAAGTACTGAGTAAAGGGTCTAAATACTTATGTAAATGTGATATTTCAGTTTTTTTTAATTTGTAATAAATTTGCAAAAATTTCTAAACCTGTTTTTACCTTGTGATTATGGGGTATTGTGTGTAGATTGAGAGGTGGAAAAAATAATTTAATATATTTTAGAATAAGGCTGTAATGTAACAAAATGTGGAAGAAGTCAAGGGATCTGAATACTTTCCGAGTGCACTGTATATATTTTTCAGTGTGTTTAAGTCTTAAATTAATTTATCTGATTTAAATGCCTTAGTTCCGTTTTCAAAGTTCTTAAACGTGGACGACAATATAATATTGTGTCTCTGCTTAATTGTTGCCAACGTGGCAAGAAAGAAAAAAATAGAACATCAAATAATAGTCGAGGCACTTTCCTGAGCTTTCCAACCACATGTTCGCTTCCTTGTGTGAACATCATGTGCCAATGGGAGTCGGGCCATTGCTAGAGGAGAGCGGGAGAGGAATGCGCATGGTAGCCTATACAATTTGATAGACAACACTAACTAGAGCTGGGACAATAAACCAGAAATTACAGACACCGACATTGCCCTCCTCTTACCTATGCAATTTGGCTTATGTCTGTAATGTCAGTGATTAGGCTGCACAACGTTCCTGCAGATGTTTTGGTTCTAAAAAAAACATTATTTATTCAACAGTAATGTGCATTAACCTGCGTCCCGCTATGAAAGTATTTGCCCTGACCCTGTTTCGCTGCTTGTTCTCACTCCCTCTCCCACCTTTTGCGCACAGTGAAGGGAAAGATGCATTCTGAGAAGTGCAAGCATAACGTTACTTACTGATAGTTGAGAAACATTTCTAAATGTAACTGGGAAAGACAGCTTTTACTGTTGAACAAGAGCAGAGTGGCCGCTTTATGTGAGTAGAACAATTATTTCTCAACTGTCACTATAGAGGAAATAACCACTTTACAAACTGAGTAGGCTATGTAATTGAGATGATACGGAGTGGAGAGCGCCTTTTGCGGTTAATACCCTAAGTAGCCTATAGGCACACAATGTAATGTTTTTGTGGGACATAAAATGTACCGTTAGATCGATCCATTGAATGGATATATCTAGCAACAATATACACTGCTCAAAAAAATAAAGGGAACACTAAAATAACACATCCTAGATCTGCATGAATGAAATATTCTTATTAAATACTTTTTGCTTTACATAGTTGAATGTGCTGACAACAAAATCACACACAAATTATCAATGGAAATCAAATTTATCAACCCATGGAGGTTGGATTTGGAGTCACACTCAAAATTAAAGTGGAAAACCACTCTACAGGCTGATCCAACTTTGATGTAATGTCCTTAAAACAAGTCAAAATTAGGCTCAGTAGTGTGTGTGGCCTCCATGTGCCTGTATGACCTCCCTACAACGCCTGGGCATGCTCCTGATGAGGTGGCGGATGGTCTCCTGAGGGATCTCCTCCCAGACCTGGACTAAAGCATCCGCCAACTCCTGGACAGTCTGTGGTGGCGTTGGTGGATAGAGCGAGACATGATGTCCCAGATGTGTTCCTCTTGCAGGAACTGCTGACACACTCCAGCCACATGAGGTCTAGCATTGTCTTGCATTAGGAGGAACCCAGGGCCAACCGCACCAGCATATGGTCTCACAAGGGGTCTGAGGATCTCATCTCGGTACCTAATGGCAGCAGTCAGGCTACCTCTGGCGAGCACATGAATGGCTGTGCGGCCCACCAAAGAAATGCCACCCCACACCATGACTGACCCACCGCGAAACCGGTCATGCTGGAGGATGTTGAAGGCAGCAGAACGTTCTCCACGGCATCTCCAGACTCTGTCAAGTGCTCAGTGTGAACCTGCTTTCATCTGTGAAGAGCACAGGGCACCAGTGGCGAATTTGCCAATCTTGCTGTTCTCTGGAAAATGCCAAACGTCCTGCACGGTGTTGGGCTGTAAGCACAACCCCCAACCTGTGGACGTCGGGCCCTCATACCACCCTCATGGAGTCTGTTTCTGACCGTTTGAGCAGACACATGCACATTTGTGGCCTGCTGGAGGTCATTTTGTAGGGCTCTGGCAGTGCTCCTCGCATTGATGTGCCATCTTGGATGAGCTGCACTACCTGAGCCACTTGTGTGGGTTGTAGACTCCGTCTCATGCTACCACTAGAGTGAAAGCACCGCCAGCATTCAAAAGTGACCAAAACATCAGCCAGGAAGCATAGGAACTGAGAAGTGGTCTGTGGTCACCACCTGCAGAACCACTCCTTTATTGGGGGTGTCTTGCTAATTGCCTATAATTTCCACCTGTTGTCTATTCCATTTGCACAACAGCATGTGAAATTTATTGTCAATCAGTGTTGCTTCCTAAGTGGACAGTTTGATTTCACAGAAGTGTGATTGACTTGGAGTTACATTGTGTTGTTTAAGTGTTCCTTTTATTTTTTTGAGCAGTGTATTTAGTTAGCAATCTAGCTAATGTTTGAGTTCCTACTTCCTCCGGTTGTAAAACATGTAGCATAGCCTAGGGCAATATGCACAAAAAACATGCAGGCAAATTTAATCTCGAGAGATCCAAAAATATATCTGGTTATTTTGTCATGTAGCACATCAATATATTCATTATGCATTCCCTGAACATGTTAGATGAAATAGTTAACTTCTTTCACGTCTTACTTGGCACTGTCAGTTCTAGAGCTCTCTTGCTGAGCTTACCTTGCTCCCAAGTATAGCCATGTGATACCCGATTCACTGAAAGAGGGATTTTTAAAAATGTTTTGGTGTTGTAGTCTTTTCTAGCATAACACCTCCAGGAGAGCTACTGGGTGTGTAGACTTGTTCCAATCCCACTCTAACACACCAGATTTGATAAATCAACAGCTCAACAGGACCTTGTTAAGCTGACTCAGGTGTGTTTTGAGCAGTGCTGGATCAAACTGCTCACCCATTACCCTAGCTCTCCAGATGGAGAGTGGACCACTTGTTTTATACAGTAACAGTTCTGTATATTTACATTTTAAGGCATTTTTTCACAGTGTTATCATTATGGTGTTGAGTATCATTATACTAAGCTGGTAGTGGTATTGAAGCCAAAATTCTAAACACTTAAGAGTTGTGATCTAGCTGATGATTAGGTCATTGGGGTAGCCTGAACAAATGCAGATGGGCAACCCCATGCTTCAGCCATCTATAGCCTAGCTACTATGCTACTACATCTGTTAGACTACAGGAGAATGCTCATTGCTAGAATAGCACACCTGCTTGATAATATGAGCCATGTAGTATATAGCCTTTGGTGAAAGAGCTCGCCTTATTATTAGCGTCTGTGTGGCACAAGCAGATTTCAAATTTGTATTAATTTGCATTCCAAGTGGCATTAAAAAGGTCTTAAGTCTTAAATTCAACTTCATGGAACTTGCAGGTACCCTGTTTGCGCATTGATACAGATGTGTTAAACATCAGTAAACATGGTCAATGTTACTTTAGGTTTGACCTCAACTTTTTAACATCAGTGATTGTTATATACACAAAATTTTAGATTACATAATGAACTGTGCCATTCAAGTGCTGTGTGTGTGTGTAAAGAGCCATGGACAAAAGGGGTGTGTCTTTACCCTTCTGTATCCATGTGTCTTGCAGGCCGCAGAACACTGCTGGTGGTCAGTAAGCTGGACCTGATGGACGCAGGGACAGATGCTCTGGAGGTCTTGCTGGGCCGGGTCATTCCAGTGCGGCTCGGAATTGTGGGAGTGGTCAACAGGTTTGTCCATATGCCTACAACTTATCTAACAGATTTACCTAATTCTTACTGGGTGATGTCACCTCGGTGCTTAAAAAGATGAAGTCCCATAGCAGTGAAAGATGCTATACAAATATTAGGCCAATGTATCACATCTGATTGAGTATAAAGGATCTGAATCATTATGGTCGTTAAATTAACTCAAGTACCCTCAGAGACCTTTGTGCTATAAACAACGAATGTTCCAATGGCCCTGCTATTCACCAGATCAATTCGTTTGCATTTTTCAAACAAAGCTCTAATTTCTGAATGATTGTCTCTCCCTACTTTGAGATTGTTCTCACACATCCTGCTGAGATAATGTGTGCCATGTCTTACTCATGGGGCTCCAGCACAGGGCTGATGTATGAGTTATCTGAGTGGTTTTTCGCCAAGGGTACAGAATTGCAACACAAAAAAAAACATATCTGCCCCTCAAAGGCTGAAATGGTAAGTCATTTTCTGAAGTAATTTCACTGAGCAGAGACAATCTAGTTCAACCGACAGCTCACACTAGCAATCATAGCAACCGCCTTGGAAGGCTGTCTGAAGTCAGTAGGGACCTCAGCTTAGCACATTCCTCCAGAGTGCTAAAGGAATCTGTACGGCTACAGTAACGTCCATTTCAAAAGTGTTGCATCCTATTTGCGTGTATAATTTCCTGCTATGCTGGAGCAGGTGACGTTCTGCATGATCAGATGCACTGTGGAGTATTCTGGAACTCCAGCTGTCATCCTCCATGTCTCCCCCTGCTAGGAGCCAGCATGACATCAACACGCAGAAGAGCATAGAGGACACGGCACGGGACGAGCAGGCCTTCCTCCAGCGCCACTACCCGTCTCTGGCCTCCCGCTGCGGCTCCCGCTACCTGGCTCGCACCCTGAGCCGCCTGCTCATGCACCACATCAGGGACTGCTTGCCGGAGCTGAAGAGGCGTGTGACGGTGTTGAGTGCCCAGTACCAGGCCCGGCTCAGCAGCTACGGCCAGCCTGTAGAGGACCACAGCTCCACCCTGCTACAGATCGTCACCAAGTTCGCCAGCGACTACTGCAACACCATCGAGGGCACCGCCACGCACATCCAGACATCTGAACTGTGAGTAGTTCAACTGCTTTAGGCTCCTTTATCCAGGCACCAATCATCTTTTAGTATTTTATATTGTATTGGAGCAACTCCTCATTGACCACCAAATATTTAGCAACCACCTAGAATCTGCACAGCGGACATTTTGTGACGGAAAACTTGGTTATTGTTCTGCTGAATGCATTTCACTTAAGCAGGCGTTTATTGTATTTCTTGGCCTCCTTGTAATTTTGTACGTGTTCATGTATTGGCATTTCATATTTTGTGGGTTCATTTCAATAGCTCTTGTACCGCTCACTGATTTATTGATTTCCTCAAGCATGTGAAGCAAGTATTGACTCATTCTGGCTGACTGCATCTGATGTTGACAACCCTCGGACACAGCCACTGATACTGCTTCCTCTGTCCTCCTCTCTGGTAAGCTGCGGGGGGGCTCGGATCTGCTACATATTCCATGAGACCTTTGGCCGCACTCTTCAGTCTATTGACCCCCTGGGGGGCTTGACGGAGCTCGACATCCTCACTGCAATCCGCAATGCTACGGTAATAGCCATCAGCTCCAATCGCATTGTCTGTGTGAATCACGTGAGTTATGTTAACCTTTCTGATCTCCCCATCCCGGATCCGGGATCGTGAATACAGACTCAAGCTCATTACCATAACGCAACGTTAACTATTCATGAAAATCGCAAATGAAATGAAATAAATATGCTAGCTCTCAAGCTTAGCCTTTTGTTAACAACACTGTCATCTCAGATTTTCAACATATGCTTCTCAACCATTGCAAAACAAGCATTTGTGTAACAGTATTGATGGCTAACGTAGCATTTAGCGTAGCATTTAGCATTAGCATTCAGCTGGCAACATTTACACAAAAAAACAGAAAAGCATTCAAATAAAATCATTTACCTTTGAAGAACTTCAGATGTTTTCAATGAGGAGACTCTCAGATAGCAAATGTTCAGTTTTTCCTGAAAGATTATTTGTTTAGGACAAATCGCTCCGTTTTCTGCGTCACGTTTAGCTATGAAAAAACCCCTGTATCCAGGATTGTGTAAATCTATCAGCAAGCTCATTAGCATAACACAACGTTAACTATTCATGAAAATCGCAAATGAAATGAAATAAATATGCCATCTCTCAAGCTTAGCCTTTTGTAAACAACACTGTCATCTCAGATTTTCTAAATATGATTCTCAACCATAGGAAAACAATCATTTGTGTAAAAGTAGCTAGCTAGCGTAGCATTTAGCGTTAGCATTAGTGTTAGCATCCAGCACGCAACATTTCAACAAAAACATAAAAGCCTTAAAATAAAATAATTTACCTTTGAAGAACTTCAGATGTTTTCAATGAGGAGACTCAGTTAGATAGCAGATGCTCAGTTTTTCCAAAAAGATTCTTTGTGTATTAGAAATAGCTCTGTTTTGTACATCACATTTGGCTACCAAAAAAACCCGAAAATTCAGTCCTCAAAACGCGAACTTTTTTCCAAATTAACTCCATAATATCGACTGAAAACATGGCAAACGTTGTTTAGAATCAATCCTCAAGGTGTTTTTCACATATCTCTTCGATGATATATCGTTCGTGGAAGTGTGCTTTCTCTCCTGAATCCCAGGAGAAAATGCTCGCACCTGAAGATTACGCACAAATTTAGACAAAGGACACCGGGCGGACCCCTGGAAAATGTAGTCTCTTATGGCCAATCTTCCAATGATATGCCTACAAATGCGTCACAATGCTGCCGACATCTTGGGGAAACGGCAGAAGGTCTAAGCTTATTCCTGTCGCATTCACAGCCATATAAGGAGACATTAGAAAACAGAGCTTCAGAAACTCTGCTCATTTCCTGTTTAACGTATCATCTTGGTTTCGCCTGTAGAATGAGTTCTGGGGCACTTACAGACAAAATCTTTGCAGATTCTGAAACTTCAGAGTGTTTTCTTTCCAAAACTGTCAAGTTATGCATAGTCGAGCATCTTTTCGTGACAAAATATCGCGCTTAAAACGGGAATGTTTTTTATCCAAAAATGAAATAGCGCCCCTAGAGATGCAACTGGTTAATAGAGGTGTGTGTTGTGCTGTGCTGCAGGGTCCGCGGCCGGCCCTCTTTGTACCTGAGATTTCCTTTGAGCTGCTGGTGAAGAAGCAGATCAAGCGTCTGGAGGAGCCCAGTCTGCGCTGTGTGGAGCTGGTCCACGAGGAGCTGCAGAGGATCATCCAGCATTGCTCCTCCTACAGCACGCAGGTACACTAGACACTGCACAACACATATTACAAAGCAAGCCAGAACCAAATTGTAGTAGAAGTGTCTCTGTATGCTTCCTGACATGCTGTGTGTTTGTCAGGAGCTCCTTCGGTTTCCCAAGCTGCACGACTCCATTGTGGAGGTGGTGACTAGTTTACTCAGGAAGCGCTTGCCCATTACTAATGACATGGTACGACAAATTTGTTTTTGTGATTTGACATTTTCAGTTCATTTGTTTTGTACAAAAATCCTGTGTAATTATTCTACAATTTAGTGCTATTGCTTACTGGGGGTCTGTCTATGTTCGTGAATGATTCTGAGCACCAAACTGTTTCAGGTCCACAACTTGGTTCAAATTGAGCTTGCTTACATCAACACAAAGCACCCAGACTTCACCGATGCTGCTCAGGTCTCAGCATCTGTCAACAGTCAACAGGTAATTCTGCCTCAACTCAAAGCACATGCTCTGCTTTCATGCATATAGATGAGCCTAATGTTGACCAGAGGGTTCTAGAGTCTGATGCGGTCTTCTCATACCAGTATGGACATCACACCTTTTCAGGAATTCCAATAAGCCAGTTGTGACTTTAACACCGATACCTGAACAACTAAATAGAATTGACCCCCCCCCCCCCCCCCCATTTCACTTATTTTAGGGCCTGCAGGATGGAGATAAATGCTGGATGAATGAGAAGGTGGCTGAGGAGAAGGCACCAGTGGCAGGTTTCAGCAGCCCTGTTAAGGGCCAGGCCATCAACCTCCTGGACACAGTGAGTAGTGGAATCAGCAGTCAGAACTGACCCAGCGCTACCCTGTAGAGCAGCACTGTATCTGATTCGATCTGTGACAGATTGTAACATCTGACCCCTGCTCTGTTTGCCAGGCGGTGCCGGTGTCCCGAAAGCTGAGTGCCCGCGAGCAAAGAGACTGTGAGGTCATTCAACGCCTCATCAAATGCTACTTCCTCATTGTCCGCAAGAGCATTCAGGACAGGTCAGAGACCGGCGCTCCAGGGCATCTAGGGGTGTTATTATTTGGGTATCCAGTTAGTGGTGAGTTGATCCTTCTCTGGCCTAGCTAACTGTGTCTTGTGACTGCAGTGTTCCCAAGACGGTGATGCACTTCCTGGTGAACTTTGTGAAGGAGCGTCTGCAGAGTGAGCTGGTGGGCCAGCTGTACAAACAGAACCTGCTGCAGGGGCTGCTCATCGAGTCCCAAGACACAGCACAACAGAGGACAGAGGTGGCCCAGATGCTGGAGGTACTGTACAAGTGCTACTAGTACCCCTAATTACTCTCATGCACTTTGTGTTGTACTTTCGGTTTCCCCCTTTTTAACACCAGTATCCTTCTCTCTCTCTCTTCACTTCAGGCTCTCCAAAAAGCCAGCAACATCATCTCAGAGATCCGGGAGACACACCTGTGGTAGCCCAATGCAACTGACCGTTCCCGTGTGTGTGTGTGTGTGTGTGTGATGGTAATGTATGGCAATACCACTGAGCTCACACTGTCCATTAAACATCCAGCCGTCCTTTTTGTCTGTCCAGGATTTGGACTATTGTGTCTCACTGTGAATATAGTGATGAGACCAACACACTCAGGCAGAGCGGGTCCATTGTGATGAGATGTCTTTAATGTGAAAGAGAACCATGATCAAAAACCATTTTGTTTTTGTTGCAACAATCGTCTGTCTAAATGTCTGGTCTTTTGGTTGTCAATGTGTTGTTTATCACGTGGAGTATTACGTTGTTTTCCTGAGTCTTTCTTGCATCTGATCATGACACAGGTTGTGCTGCTGCATTTGTTTCCATTGATTAGGTATCTATTTGTGAAAGGGTGATCTCAAACCATGACTGCTTGATATGCATGTAGCAGTTTCCGAACATATGTAGAGTAAGTATAATCAGTCGGTATCAGGTTTCCCCTTGTTTTAAGCAACGTTCTGTAAAGTTGAACAGAGGGTGACAACCCAACCCGAGGTTGAACAGTGGGCATTGTCTGCAATGTAATGTTGAAATATGATCCTGGTCTTCGGGGATGCTGCAGAGGTTTGGTTTGACCTGGTCTACAGTGCAACTGAGTACAGTAGTTGTACCTGAGAGCAGACGTATGTTCTTTACGTGTGTCGCATTTATGTATCGTTCCAGGTGTACGGTTGCACTGTTTGTGCATATCTAGTCCTATAACAAAGTTGTACGTTCACAACATAGAATACAGTGTTCCTTTTCTCCGTATGAAGTTTCTAGTCAGACTCTCTTAATTCGCATGTTGTTGGATAACTGAAACCACATTTATGAATAGCACCCACAAAGAGTTGAATAGGTGTGTGTGTGTATATATAGATATTGTATAGCTAGCTTGTCAGGAGATGCAGAATAGTAGGTGGAGTCCAGCAATGATTTGAGGGCCAGGGGTATAGCGATTCATTGCAGAAATCTACTTGGCCAAAGGAAAGTTAAAATAATTTTCAAAATCTCAGAATGCATTGAAATATTGTACCCCAGTTACACCCCCCCCCCCCCCCCCCCCCCCCCCCCCCCCCCCCCCCTTTAAATTAACCCATGTATGCAGTGTGCCTCAGAGAGAGAGGGGGCTGTTGCTGGGGTGCCACCTCTTCTGAAGACTGTCCCTAAGCCTGCTTCTACCCAGATGACAGGGATGTTGGAGGTGTAAGAGACCAACATTGTTTCTGATTTGAACTTGTGCATGCAGCTGTAATTATATCCTCATTTTGTTGATGTAGATCCCCAAGGGAAGTATGCCCTGCAGCCTTTTATTTGTGACTTAGTACCAATTGCGTGACGTTAGTGTATCTTCCATTTAGAATTAGATTCTAAAAAATTTCAAATAATTTATAGTGTAAGTGTACATCGGTTTTTGTATGTCATGGAAATGTTCAAAGGATGATGAGCATTATTCAGAAAGACTAGCCTTAAAGGAACAGGTACCAAGCACCATCTAGCAGAAACACTGACTTCTATGTGATCAAGGAGAGTTTGGTGTCTAGTCTGTCTTTCTGAAAGGACAGTGTGTGTGTGTGTGTGTGAATGTCTTAAGTTTTTCTATCTGAATGAGACTGTGTTTTCTATTATTTAAATGTATATCTTACATCTTTACAAACTGCCTGGAAGTGCTTGACTGCCAATATTTGTGATACATGTAAATTGATATGGGAGGGACTCATTAAACTCTTAACAACAACAGTCTGACCTCTGAGATTGCTTTGCAGGATGTCCTTTATAATTGATATGATCTGTAAAGTCATGATAAGATCTCCAGAAATGTACCATTCAGTCTTGCAGATGGCTATGACTCACAGCAGTCTGGTATCTATTGCCATTGTCCTCTATTCATACTAAGCAGGTGAGCTGAAATCACTAGATATGTAGGATTATTCTGAGGTAAGATTGGATCCTTCTTGAAAAAGACAATGACAAATTGGCCTGCATGTTGCAGAGACCGATTGACTTGCACTTACACGCCTGGCCTTGTCTGCAACCTCATTTTCCCTGCCTATCACGTGCAATAACATCCTTTGTAATTGAGAAAACCAGCAGGACTCTGAATGTCAGCCTTATCTAAAATACTGCAGTTTAGCAATGATGGATTGGCTGTCTTCTGGTGCAGGTGCATGCGTGTGTATAAACACACAGGCGAGGCTTGGATATCACGCAGAACAAAAATATAAATGCAACATGTAAAGTGTTGGTCCCATGTTTTATGAGCTGAAATATAAGATCCCATAAATGTTCCATACACACAAAAAGCGTTTCTCTTAAATGCTGTGCACAAATATGTTTACGTCCCTGTTAATGAGTATTTCTCCTTTGCCAAGATAGTCCATCCACCTGACAGGTATGGCATATTAAGAAGATGATTAAACCTGCATGATCATTACAGTTTCACCTCGTGCTGGGGACAATAAAAGGCCACTCTAAAATGTGCAGTTTTGTCAAACAACACAATGCCACTGATGTCTCAAGTTTGCAGGAACATCCACCAGTGCTGTTGCCAGGGAATTGAATGTATATTTCTCTACCATAAGCTGCCTCAAATGTCATTTTAGAGAATTTTTGCAGTATGTCCAACCAGCCTCACAACCACAGACCGTGAGTAACCACGCCACCACATCCGGCTTCTTCACTTGCGGGATCGTCTGAGACCAGCAACCCAGACAGCTAATGATACTGGGGGTATGAAACTGAGTGCTTGCACAACCAACCAAGAATTTCTGCACAAACTGTCAGAAACAGTCCCCGGGTAACTCATCTACATGCTCGTTGTCCACACCAGGGTCTTGACCTGAAGAGTTTGGTGTCGTAAGCGGCTTCAGCTGGCAAATGATCACCTTCGATTGCCGGTGGTGGTGGTCACACCAGATACTGACTGGTTTTCTGATCCACGCCCCTACCTTTTATGGTATCTGTGACCAACAGATGCATATCTCTTTTCCCAGTCATGTGAAATCCATAGATTAGGGCCTAATGAATATAATTCAATTGACCTATTTCCTTATTTGAACTATAATTCAGTAAAATTGTTGCATGTTGTATTTCTATTTTTATTCAGTGTAGTTAAAGTTGAGATGGATGAAGAAGTGATTGATAAAAAGAATATGGGAATACCGGCAGCTTCATTAAATAGTACCCGCAAAACACCAGTCTCAACGTCAACAGTGAAGAGGCGACTCCGGGATGCTGGCCTTCTAGGCAGAGTTCTTCTGTCCATTGTCTGTGTTATTTTGCCCATCTTAATATTTTCTTTTTATTGGCCAGTCTGAGATATGGCTTTTTCTTTGCAACTCTGCCTAGAAGGCCAGCATCCGGAGTCGCCTCTTCACTGTTGATGTTGAGACTGGTGTTTTGCGCATACTATTTACTCTACTCTATTTACTATCTACTCTAATGTACCTGTCCTCTTGCTCAGTTGTGCACCGGGGCCTCCCACTCCTCTTTCTATTCTGGTTAGAGACAGTTCGCAATGCTCTGGGAGTAGTACACAGCGTTGTACGAGATCTTCAGATTCTTGGCAATTTCTTGTATGGAATAGCCTTCATTGCTCAGAACAAGAATAGACTGATGAGTTTCAGAAGAAAGTTCTTTGTTTCTGGCCATTTTGAGCCTGTAATCGAACCCACAAATGCTGATGCTCCAGAAACTCAACTAGTCTAAAGAATCAACAAAACTGTCCTTCTTTAATCAGCACAACTGTTCTCAGCTGTGCTAACATAATTCTAAAAGGGTTTTCTAATGATCAATTAACCTTTTAAAATTATAAACTTGGATTAGCTAACACAACATGCCATTAGAACACAGGAGTGATGGTTGCTGATAATGGGCCTCTGTACGCCTATGTAGATATTCCATAAAAAATCTGCCATTTCCAGCTACAATAGTCATTTCCAACATTAACATTGTCAACGCTGTATTTCTGATCAATTTGATATTATTTTAATGAACAAAAAGTTAGAAATGTCCTTGTTTTTGAAAGGAAAGCTGTGGCCCCAAACTTTTGAACGGTAGTGTAGGTCTACGCCCAGTGTAGTGTATCAGTACATGGACAAATGGGCACAATCAGCTGAGTAAACAGTGGAGAGAATATGTAAAACCATCACTGTATCGTAACAAAGAAAAGTGATGTGACAGCAAGCAGCCCTATCTGACCATATTATTCAATCATAGCAGCCTACTAAATAACCTCAATCACAAATGGAATTTCATGTTGAATAAGCTCAGAGTGGCGCAGCGGTCTAAGGCACTGCTAGAGGCATCACTACAGACCCTGGTTCAATCCCGGGCTGTATCACGACTGGGAGTCCCATAGGGCGGCGCACAATTGGCCAGCATCTTCCGGGTTAGGGGAGAGTTTGGCCGGGGTAGGCTGTCATTGTAAATAAGAATTTGTTCTTAACTGACTTGCCTAGTTAAATAAAGGTTCAATAAAAAATCGATTAAAAAATTCTGAGAGTTGCATTTAACAAAATTCATTAGATATGAATGCAGCAGGGAATTGGGGAGCAAAACAATAAGAGATGTTTAAAGGGCTCAGATTCCTGGGGTGGAAATTATATGGCCTACACCTCGTCTTCCACTGTATCCAGTTACTCTGGTCTACCTCCTCTACTACCCCCCTCCTACCCCTTTCCTCCTCACAGAGCCCCAGCCAGACTATACCAACAAAATCCTCTTCAAACTAGAGGGGGACTCTGCTGCAGCCTCCTGGCAAAACCTTCATTTTAGGCACGTGTTTCCTGACAAATAGAGCTTGAATCAGAGTCAGTCCTTTTTCTTCTTTACCTGTTAGGCTGCGATGAGATGTATCCCTGTCAGACATAGTCTCCTTGATGCTCAGGGCTGTGCTCTCCTCCCCTCCTCTCCCCATTGGTGAGTCAGTCAAGAGAGGAGCTTGAACAAAGCATTGAGAGAGAGGAGCTGCTGGGAGAGTGAAAGAACTGATACTCTCACTGACTCGGTCGCCTGGACAACCAGGCACAGAGGAGGGAGGGAAGAGAGAAAGAGAAAGGCAGAAAGGGAGAAAACAAAAAATGATGATAGACAAGACTTATTAAGCAAATTAAAGATCTCATAAATCTTGTGTAGGAGAGGCTGTTCTGAGGTGCAGTCGCTCTCCCTCGTGCAGCTAGAGTACTATGAAAATAAAACGGATCAACAGAGAAAATTAAGAGAGCATCTGGAGAACAAGTTTGAAATGAAATTGTTCAGCATAGGTTTGCATCCTCAGAAGAGGACCCCATAGGGCTGCACATCCCATCAGATCATACCTCTACTCATCAAGCTCAGGTAAGGTTCCCCAGCTCTGCCATACACTAAATGTATATTTTGTTTAGATATTACAGATGCTTAAATAATCAACTACACACCAAAACAACAACTGAGCATGGCATTATCCTGTCATTCTCTCATTTACTAAGCCAAATAACACAGTCAATAGGTGGCAGCAAAAGGTCAATTCTGCCTGCAGCTTCTGAGGAGCACAGCTGCAGTAAATTGAGCTCTCAGGTGGATAGAGAAGTTTCAGAGACCTCTGAAGAAACCCAGGACCAGGCAAAGATTGCATTGGTTTCGTCTGTTGTCAAACTTCACATGGTATTGCATTTGAATTCTTAGATTGAAGGAAATTGCCCTGTAGATCTCCAGGCAATCATTCTGTCTTTTGCAATCACCCACCATCTCTCACACAAGTGTAGCAGCAATAGTGAGCTTTCAACTTCAGGTTTACAGCACTTGTATTTGTTGAGGGGGTCATCCATGTATGCAAATATCAAACAAATTACTATCATTAGGTGCAAAAGGAGCATGAGAGCGTGAGGTCTTAACACTTGCACTGTGCTGAACCTTTATATCCTGGGGATATGTGAAGAATAGAGGCATCGCCCTCAGTGATTCTCCTGTAGTGATACTCAGTGCTCATACATAAGCAATGTCTATTTTTTGGAGTGTTGGGCTGAGATGAATGTCCCTGTATTAAATGGTGTTGCATGCTCTGTGAAATTACACCATGCTGAATCTGTGGGGCAGGAGAAACAGTGTGAAATCCATATTGGATGAGATGGAGGGAGGATGAAACAAGAGGGAAGGAGGGGAGGAAGGAAAGCAGAGGGGAGTGTACTATTTTTAGCTGTTGTCAGTAAGGAAGGTTATGTACCCCCCTTACCCCCACCTTTCGATATGCTTGTACACACACACACACACACACACACACACACACACACACACACACACACACACACACACACACACACACACACACACACACACACACACACACACACACACACACACACACACACACACAGAAAGTAAGAAAGAAAAGCTTTATACGCCTGTTAGTTAGTTGGATGGCATGCTGAGAGTGTTTATAGTATCACATCAGGTCCACATGAGACTAACACAGTTTGCACAGTACCAAGAAAACAGCACACTGCTACACAACTGCAATAGTCACCAACTTACATTCAACCCTGGTCTTTGGCGCTTCACACTCCAAAGTCAACTCAAAAAACTAGCATTTGGTCTGTGGAACAGTTACATATTGAGTTCTTTAGAAAGTTTATTCACATAAGGATATGAGTTGGTATTTTGGTATTTTATTAGGATCCCCATTAGTTGTTGCTAAAGCAGCAGCTACTCTTCCTGGGGGTCACACAAACATAAGACCTGACATAATACATCACATTAATAGACAAGGACAGAACACATTTCTTTTTGATTAGTTGTATCAGGGCAATTGGTATATCACAGCATTGTCAATAATGTAAAAAATTATCGACCTCATCAAATTCATGTATTTTTGCTGTGGAAAATCTGTAGTTGAAAATAACCTATAAATTCTACTGGACAGCAGCTCTACAATATGGGCCTGAAACTAAATGTCAGACCAAGGAGTGAGTAAGACTAGAAGGATAAAGAGTTCCCGAATCATGCTGATTGAAACAGATGGGAGAATGCTTTTGTTGTCCATAAAGCCAGTCTTCACCAAGTTCCCTTCTATTTTTATTCCCCACCTGCACAGTCTAAATTGACTCCCTCCGCTCTCAAGCACTGAGAATAAATAGAAAAGTTGAACGATTCTCTCAGCTTGTCAACACATTCCTCATTCTCGGTTCAGCACTGGGAGCGTTACCCTGCAGTTGAGGCTTCTCTCATAATTAATGTACATTAGATATCGTATGGTTGGCAAAGCGGCGCAGCTGAATTCATTAACAGGGGAAAATGATGTGTCCCAGGAGCCTGTCAGAGACAGATTACTGTAGGAGGCATGGCAGTAATCTGCCTGTTGGTGGAGGGAGCCAGGGAGGGTCTACTTTACACTATGTCTGTGTAACGGTGCACTCAACCAGCAAACGACCATTAACATGAAATGCACAACGTTGCTTTAATAGCATAACAGTCTTTGATGAGTGGTGTAAGTATGAGGGGCCAGCATGGTGTCTCACGACAACTGATCAGATATTCCAGGGATGTGGAGACAAACAAGGCAGTTATGGAAATGTACAGAGCTAGCGGATTTAGACTGCCTTGAATATCAAACAGCACAAAGCTGCCTTTTATCACACAGGAGATCATCATTTGTTGATGGGTGACTGTTGCAGCCTAAGGTCCTCCATTCCCCTCCCTTCCCCCCCCTTTCTCTCCCTCCCTTCCTCTCTCTTCTATACCCTCTTCTTCTCCCCTCCCAACGGACTGATCTTGTGTCTAATAAATTTGTCCTCTGAAGGGGTTGCAGACCCAGATGTTTTCCCAGTGCAGACAGATGTTCAACTGCTCTGTTCTCTCAGTGAACACGAACATTGGTGTCCAACTGTGTCTTGAACAATGGCATGGCATTGGGTGGGCTCTATTTATTTAAAAAATGTTTTATTTAATATTTTTCTTTAATTATTATTTTTCTTTTACCTTTATTTAACTAGGAAGGTCAGTTAAGAACAAATTATTATTTACAATGATGGCCTACCCCGGCCAAACCCGGACGATGGTGGGCCAATTGTGCGCTATGGGACTCCCAAACACGGCCAGATGTGATACAGCCTGGATTCGAACCAGGAACTGTAGTGATGCCTCTTGCACTGAGATGCAGTGCCTTAGACAGCTGCACCACTCAGGAGCCCATTGTCATGGTGATCTCCTTGGATATAGTGTATTTGTGGCTATGTGCAATTGCAGCTGCAAATCTGAATAGATAGCCTACTACAGCTGATAACAGCTAATTACACAAATTATCATAATGCCTATCTTGGTTCTTGATCAATGGCCATAGGTTTACTTAACCACCAAATTAACAGTCGATCCAAACACACTTACCTTATCAGAAATGTAAATATTCAAGACCCAGGCTGAAGACAGATGCTCCCGCTCTTTTGGCCTCCCTTGCCCCACCTAGATGACCCTTGAGCTCTATTTTAAAGATAGTCGATGACTTGCCAATTTTCCTTTAACACGACTATTTCCACTTGAATACCAAGTCACTGCATTATCTTGTGGTTGCAGCGGAGTGAGAAGAGGCAGGAACAATAGTTTGACACGATCAGGCAGAAGCTGTCTATCACCAGGCATAAAACACCTAACATATTCCACACCTCTATCTTACATTCCACACCTCTCTCCCCTGTCAGTAATTAGACAAGTGAGATGATTTAATTTGCTGCAGATCAGCCGAACCCAAGTCGACTGCTGATATGGACAAGGACACCACCGAGCACTCAAGGGGAGATGGTTTTCGCACACACTGAAGGAAGGAGTGAGAGGAATCAAATTGCAGCCAGTACTCTCTCTAAGCCCCCAGCCACAATTCAGCATCTTAAATGGTGGGCTTAGCAGACCATATACTGCTTTGGGCCCTTGAGACAAGGTCCATCTTCTTCCTAAATTCTCCCCTTTACTTTTCTGTGAGCTGAATAGGAACCCTGTGTGTCTTGGCTGTTGAGGGACATATTTAATTGTTGTGCCCTTGTTGGCTGTGTACTGCAGAATATCCTGAAACCACTATTATGTTTGCTCTGTAAATCACCTATAGTTTAGGTCTATGTTTTCATGTACAAGGACAGAAGAGGATTTACATTAGGAAAGTGAGTGATGATGAAGTACTGTGTGTTTGACAGGTGCTGCCATGGACTTAGAAGACGAGCCGTTGTTATTCCAGAGCAGCTGGGATGCTGAGGAGGAAGAGGAGCAGGACGAGGAAGATGGGGAGTCCGATACACAGATTAATGGGGGGAGCAGCACCACTGGAGGCAGCATAGTGTGGGGGGCGGTGGGCTGGGTCTACACACAGCCCTGGGTGAGTGGGGTGGTCCTGGGAGTTGGAGTCTTTCTTCCCTGTGCCCTCTCTGCCTACATGTTCCTATACTGCCCCCCATTGGACATAGACCTTTCCTACAGTGCCTTTGAGGTTCACAGCCACTTCTCCGCTGAGCGGTTTGATGCACTCACCATTGCCATAAAGACTCAGTTGGGGTCCTGGGACAGACGCAGGCGTGACGTGAACCACTATGACTTCACTGCTCTACAGGAGCTGCTGTTGGACAGACTGGGTAGGCAGGGAGATGAAGCATCCAACTGGACATCACACGGGGGGCTGAATTCGAAATCTCTGAAAAACCACACGTTCAAAAGAGTAGTTATGCAACAGAGAGGAGTTGCCCTGAGTCAGCAAGAGACTGAGAGGCATATAGAGGCAAGGGCTGGTAAAGCAAAGATAAGAGAGGAGGATAAAAATACAACTAACTTAGGAAAATCTGAGAGTCATGAGTCCAAAGGGGAAGAGGGCGACAGAGACAGTGAGAGATCTCGCACTAGGATGCGCAGGTTTGCTCCCAACTACTCATACCTGCAGAGCCAAGCCCTGTGGAGGATGGAGCTGGTGTTTGTAGCTCAGGGTGGGGGGGACAACAACATCTTCACCCCAGAGCGTCTCCGCACCATCCACCACATAGAGCACCTGCTCATGCAGCACCCCCAGTTCCACCAGTTCTGTTGGAAGCCTCTGGAGGTCCTGAGAGACCTGCCCCTGGGTCCCTCCTACTGCTCCCCTCCAAGCTCCCTCCTCTCCTACCTCTTCCCCAGTGAACGGGGAGGCAGGATCTACTATGATGGCATGGGACCTGACCTGGCTGACATCCATGGTGAGTCTGAGGTTCATAAAACTTGGCATTACTGTAGGTACAGTCCAGTGGCGATCAATGCCGTTTAAGATCCGCAAAGATTTGTTTTTTCTTCATGGGTATGGCCTTATTTCTATTACAGCATATTGGATGACTGTCATTCATATTCCATTCACCCAGTTCAATGTAACTGTGATAGGTTTAATATACTACATGATACTCTACTTTTCCCTATATCCATCATGAGGTTGCTACAACCTAGCCTATGAATGAAAGTTTACAATGTAGATGCACACAGGTCGAGCTGATATACAGTAGGGTGCAAACATTAGTCCAACAGTTTCTATTGGACAAATTCAGGTCTGTTTATACCCGTTTTGTTCCGCTTGCTTCCATTTAAGAAACGTTTTTCGGCAGAATAAATACACCCCATATCATGTGTAAACATAGTTCCCTTTCATAGCAGCCACGTTGTATTCCTTCATGCATCTATGCGCTTTCCTCCTCTCCCCTTGTCCCTTTGCTTGTGGACTTCAATGCACAACACATAAGCTGTATGTGACCAGGCAAAAACACCTTTCCAAGCCAAACCATATCATAACCGCTACACACAGTCTACATCGTTATCTCCATATTAAATAAAGCAACATCATAGTCAGCATAGCTAATAAAACTAACATGTTAGTTAACCCGCTATAATCATGCAGTGACGTTACAGTGTACAGTCAGTAAGCAGTTACACCGGCAGGCCCCAGTGGAATACCAAAAGCTTACCTTGACTTGGAGGATTTCCCGTGTTGTGTTGGGATAGTCATAGCCAGCTAGCTAACATAGCATCCCTCTGTCTGAGCAGGGTAGGCAAAACTAAATAACAATAGGCAAAACTAAATAACATTAGCTGCATTAGCTAGCTAAGTAAGTGAAACTGAAATTGAAAAATGGCACTTTCTCTCTCTCTCTTGCTTCTCCATTTTGGGAAGAAATGTATTTGTTCAAAACTGTTCAACTATTGTCTTTCTCTCTCTTTGAGTCAACTACTAACCACAAAAATTCAGTCTTCAGTCACCCAAGTCATAGACTGTTCTCTCTGCTACCACACGGCAAGCGCTACCGAAGCTCCAAGTCTAGGCCCAAAAGGCTCCTTAGCAGCTTCTATCCCCAAGCCATAAGACTGCTGAACAATTAATCAAATGGCCACCCGGACTATTTACATCGACCCCCCTCCTTTTTTTACGCCGCTGCTACTCACTGCATATTATCTATGCATAGTCACTTTACCTTTACCTACACGCACATTACCTCAGTAGCGGTACCCCCTTTATATAGCCTCGTTATTGTTATTTTATTGTATAACTTTTTATTTTATTTTTTACTTCATTTATTGAACTGCATTGTTGGTTAAGAGCTTGTACGCAAGCATAAGGTTGTATTATGTGACAAATAACATTTTATTAGATTTTATCCACTGCAGTGTTAGCTAGCTGTACCTTATGCTTTCAGCACTAGATTCATTCTCTGATCCTTTGATTGGGTGGACAACATGTCAGTTCATGCTGCAAAAGAGCTCTTATAGGTTGGAGGACGTTTTCATAATTACTATGTAAGTTTATTGAAGGGGGTGAGAACCATGAGCCTCCTAGGTTTTGTATTGAAGTCAATCTACCCAGAGGAGGACGGAATTGAGCTGTCCTCCAGCTACAATATGGTGCTACCCCAGAGAGTGCTGTTGAGGCTACTGTAGACCTTCATTGCAAAATAGTGTGTTTTAGTACATTATTTGGTGACGTGATTATATTTAGTATAGTTTTATCTAAAAACACTAACTTTTTTTTATGTTTTACGATTTTTATTATCACAGAGGATGGTCCTCCCTTTCCTCCTCTGAGGAGCCTCCACTGGTATAGTCACTGCTCTGCATGATTAAGTAGGGAGCTTGTCCTTCATTTTTATTTTGGGGGGTCAATTGAAACATCAGAGGGATCTGGCAGTGACTACCACTTTGATCTTCACTTGTGTTTCTGTTCCCAGGTGCTCTGAGTCTAGCGATTACCCACCCACAGTTCTACTGGTATGTGGATGAGAGTCTGGCCCCTGACCGGCTCTCCTCCTCTCTTCTGCGCAGTGAGATCCAATTCGGAGCTCCGCTGCCCTCATACTACTCCCTCCAGGACCGGCCTGAGGAGCAGAGACAGCGCTTCAGGAACTTTGTGGTTCAGTACGCTGACATCCTGGCTCAGCAGTCCACCAGGTGGGCTATGGCTTATAAACTCTAAAAAACAAAAGAGCCATCAATATTGAGATTAACTGATGTTGTTCTTCATTGCCCCCAAGACTTGACTTTGTAAATATTGTCTCCGCTTTCCAGACAAATTGAAATTAAGCACATCAAAAGAGTACCTCCTTTCATGACACCCACACATTATTCTTCCATTCCCTCTTTCTGACTACGAACGTCTTTGGGTTTGTGTGATGCCAGCCAGGTGAAGGTGCTGTATGGGGGCACAGAGCTGTTTGATAACGAGGTGAGACAGACCTTCCACAGAGACATGTTGCTGGCGCTGATCAGTGGGGGCTGCATCACTCTACTGGTCTATGTCCTCACCTCCTTCTCAGGTAATTTCCCATGCACTCTCACACCTGCATTGGATATTACATGCATGTTATTCTAACATTTCCTATACTTAATTTGCTGTCATACATAGTATCTGATAAAAGCTAGCATAAGTATCTTATTCTTAGAATTTTGATACCACATGAACATGAGGTCTCCCACCCAGTCTATTTGGTGCGTCTCTACAGTGTTCCTGACATTCTTTGGGCTCACTAGCATTGGTCTGAGCTGCCAGGTGGCTCTCTTCCTCTACCATGTGGTCTTTGGGGTGAGATACCTTGGCATCCTCAATGGAGTTGCAGCCTTTGTGATCATTGGCATTGGTTAGTGACAATATTAAAATATACTCTAGAATTTCTCTCATGGTCAAACTGGTTGAGAAACAACATCTTTGTTACAGGTAACATGCCGCTCTTTACTCTGTTTCCCCTCTTACTGTTCTCCAGGTGTGGATGATGTGTTTGTGTTCATCAGTACCTTCAGACAGGCTTCCCACTTGGTCCACCCGGTGCAGAGGATGATGTACACAGTGAAAACTGCTGGCCGAGCCACCTTTCTCACCTCCTTCACCACCGCAGCTGCCTACGCTGCTAACACCTTCTCACAGGTACTCAGAAATATTGTCAGGCCATATCGCATAATCCTTCCAAAGGGAATGAATAGCTCTGAGGTCAAACTGTCTGTATACAGTATGTATCAATATGAAAAGTACAATGTAAATGTATTGTGATATTGAGGTCTTTTACCCTTACAAACAGATTCCGGCAGTGCATGACTTTGGCCTGTTCATGGCCCTCATTGTCAGCTGCTGCTGGCTCTGGGTGTCCATCCTCATGCCCGCTGCCCTGTGTATCTGGACCCAGTGTGTTGACCCCCAGGAGAACACCTGTCTCAAGTGGTGTGATTCCATCTTTCCTCCTTTTTTTGCTAGAGAACAGAGTTCCTACTGTTGTGCTGCTTGCCTTTTCATTCTGTTTTCCTACTATGAACAAAGTGAGGATCTAAAGCTGCATCTCTCTGATGCACTTTATTTTAAAGGTGGAAAGCACTTACAGGACTGTCAGTTAGTCACAGTCCTTTGTCAGATGAGGATGAAGATGTGGCCCTCCTGTCGGTGGAGATGGAGCCAGGTGAGATACTGATCTGGACAGAGCTGCATAAATGAATGGCAGGAGAATGAAAGGTACTAGAGTCCTGACACTATTCATCCCCCCTCTCTGTCTCATCCTGTCCCATCTAGGCTCCTGTGACACTGATGTAGATGCAGCCATTTTGTCCCTGTCAGTGGAGACCTCGCTCTCACCCCCAGGGCGGGGGACTGCAGGCGTGGTTAGCGCTAACCTTCAGTGGGCTCTGAGGCACTGGGTGGCAGAGCCAGCCGTGGAGAAACGCAAAGTCATTCTAGGTAAGGGCTCTGTCTGTCTGCAGGGGCTGGGAAAATCACATATCATGATGCCCATATGCCTTTTTCAACTTAAGTGTTTTGTATTGCCTATCCCTTGCTCTTCCTCACAGAAAAGCAATTTAATCTAATGCCTCTCCCCTCAGTGATCTACCCCATCTGACCTGGCTCTCTCACAGGCCAGTCTTTGTCTTGCTGCCCATAGGCATCTACATCCTGGTTCTGCTGCTGTCTGCTGGGTGCTGCTGCCTCCTGCGGCCGGCTACTCATGCCCCGTTACTATTTCGCCCAGACACCAACCTCCAGACTCTACTGGGACTGAGGAACAACCTCAGTGCCCAGGGCATCTCTTGCCACATGTGCTCTGGTGAGACGTCACCATCGATCTGTGTAATGGAACCCAGATGGGTGTAAAGTAAACCGATTCCACTACTTTAAACCCAAATTAACTTTAAACCCAGGTCCTGCAACTGTCTGGCTGTAAATGTCTTCATATGACATGGTACAATTCATTTTAAACTGGGATATTAATTTACAGTTGACTCCTGATAAGAACTGACTCAATGACATTTTTCTTCCTACGGATATTTGCATGCTTGAGTTCAGTGCCCACATTCACAACACTCCCAGGCCATTGCATGTATCAGGATATTAAGGTCAGCTGAGCATTTGGCTTTGATTTGAAGTGTTGAATCAAAGTGTCATATTTCCTGCAGGTCTGTTCATGGAGAAACCACATCTTCTGCACAGCCCTACCCATACAACCCCCTCCATGCCTGGGTTTCACACTCAGCAACATACACAGAGCCCTTCAAACTCAACTCTACAAAGCCCAATCACACCAAGCATATCCTCCATCACAACAGGTACTGGATAAAATGGTATTATATATCCAAAGAGGATTCACATGAATATATCCGTGGCAATGTTCTGGCAATGTTTTAATGTGTGCCTCTATTTCTCTACTGCTGCCACTCACTGTATCCTTTCATGGCAGGGCCTCTGTTGACAGTGTATGTCTCTAAGCTGGATGTGGGTGCTTCTATCACTCTGTACCGCTTCTCTCTGAATACCAGCGTGCCATCGCCCTGGAAAAGCCTCAGTGCCGGGCAAGGAGAAATTCCATCCTTTCAGGTTAGGAGACCCACAAATATAAACACACTATTTCTGGGTTATGATCTAATATCTCACCTTTGATAACCAACTCCATCATATACTTAGTATAGCTTCTGGTGTCTCTAAACAGGCATACAGTGGACCTCACAGCAACTTCAGCACCCACATGACTGTGTGTGTGTCCCGTGTGTACCACCCCCACCCTCGCTGGATGATCACTTCCCAGTCATGTGATCCACGCCACGGCTGGAGGTCAGAGTTCAGCTTCTATGTGGCATCGGCTGAGCAGCAGCACAGCAGGTAAGAGGAATGATGAGGGACAGATGATGGCTGAATAGTGAATTAGTCAATCAGTCAAGCTTTTTGTGGGCAAGTTGTTGACAGAGCTCCTTGTGCCTCCCAGGAGGTTGTACTTTGCCCAGCACAAGCTGAGTCCTCATCCCAGCCGAGTGTGTGCAGAACCACCTGGCTGTGTGATCAGCTCCGGGCCTGACGGACCCACAAAGGGCTCTTTCTACATTCCACTGCCCACAGGTAAGAGGGAGAGCACCTGGAGTCAGAAGACATCAAAACTGCATAAATGCTCTGCATTGGTTTAATGAATGTTTGAATATGAATGTGAGGGAGTTACTTTTTTTCCTCATTTGTACCTTATTTCAAAGATTCCACCTCAACCAAAAGGTCCAAGACTTCTGGTTTTAACCCCTGTAGTGGAGGTGGCTGTGGCCAGCCAGCAGTCCGTCCTCTGGTTGACACTGGTGCGATGGTGTTTGTGGTTTTTGGAATACTTGGAGTCAACCGCACCCAACGAACAGACAACCACGTCATTGGGGACATGGTGAGAGGCCAACTGCATGACAATAACGATATAAGGTGTAATTCAATAATCAATACTGTTTTAGTGGTATTGATTTGTTCTAAAATGATCTCCAAAGGGTAGTGTGATATTGGATCCAAACTTCGATATCTTCCAAGAGATTGGACACCTCTGCCAAATCTGTAAAGCTATCAGTGCTAATAAACAGCTTGTGAAGCCGGGAGGAGCCCAGTGTCTACCGTCAGGTACCAACTGCAGAGACACAGTCTAACAAATATAACCGCACACATAAACCATGTTTGATAGGAGTTACATGTATTCTCTCTCTCTCTCCCCCTTAGGCAACAAGCTTTCTTCTATCCTGCCCTTACTCAACCCAGACTGCCACTCCCTCCCTGAGCCCAACCTTCTGCCAGGCCAGCTGTCCCATGGGGTCGTGGGGACGCATGGTGGCAGAGTAAGCTGGCTCTCCATGGCCTTTGAGTCTGTGAGTACAACGGTTGTCTGTGGTGTATACTACCACCTCTAATGTAATGTTAATGTTGTAGCCCAGTCCAGATCTGTGCCAGAAACTGAGCCCATGTATTTTTCATCTGTCTGTTCCCAAGACCACCTACAAGGGGAAATCCTCTTTCCAGACACACTCAGACTTCCTCCAATGGGAGACCTTCCTACAAGAGCAGCTCTCGACTCTCCCAGAGTCCTCTGCTCTACGGAGAGGTTTCCAGACCTGTGAGCACTGGAAGCAGATCTTTATGGAAATCATAGGCAAGTGGAGAGGCCGGAGGACACAGTTGTTCCATACCTAAGGCACAATCAATAAATGTTTCATTTTTATGTATCTAAAAGATTATTTCAGTCCTTCTGGGAATGTAACCTTCCTGTGCTGACTGACTACCTCCTCTGTGGGTTTTCTGTAGGTGTCGAGAGCGCCCTCTGCAGTCTGCTCCTGTCCCTGGCCATCTGTGTGGCAGCTGTGTCTGTTTTCACTGCCCATCCGCTTCTGCTACTGCCAATACTCCTCACCATCCTGGGTAAGACACTGCTGATCCAACCTTTGTCATCAGATAGGCCCATTATACATAGACTGCAGAGAAAAGTCTCCAATAATAAGATATGATGCAGTGAAGTGTTATTGGGAATAATGTAAGAGGAAGTCATTAACTGTTGTACTGTACATACTGTATTTTCTGTGGTTTTAGCCTTGGGAGGGTTAGGGGTCATCTGTCTGTCAGTGTGCAACATTGAGCTCCTGACCAAATACAGGGGTCATCTGTCTGGTGGTGGCCATCATGTACTGGCTGGGCTGGGAGTTGGGGGCTGTGGAGGCCATCTCTCTGTCCATCCTTGTGGGCTCCTCAGTGGACTACTGCCTGCACCTGGTGGAGGGCTACCTGCTAGCTGGGGAGACCATACCAGCCACATCAGGACACACTATGGTACATACAACACATAATCTGATAATCATCTATAACTGGCATAGAGGTATTGAATTCACTCCTTTATATATTCTACTGTAAGAGAGTAAAACTATGTAAATTAAGGATTTGCCTCAACAATATTCAGTTTACCTAAAAAGGTCCTTTGCAGCCGTTTTTATCTCAATATCAAATAATTTCTGGATAACAATTTAGTACCTCACTGTGATTATTTTATTACAATTTTCATTGAAAACAAACAACAATAGCTTCTAAGCAAAGAGCAAAGAGCAATTTCTCAAGCAAGAATTTTGCTAGGACTATCTGGGAGTGGTCTGAGTAGGGAGGGGAAAACTGAAAATGTGCTGTTATTGTCAGAGGTTTGGAAGTGTTTCTTATTGGTCTATTGACTAATTTACATCACCAGGCAGGCCAAAAATCTCCAACCCTCCAACACAGGCTGTCTTTTCAAACTGCTCTTACACTAAAGGGGCATTATCATAATTTTCACAGTATTATTCCAACCTCATAGTTTGGAATTATATAAACACAGAAAAGTCACATTTTTGACTCTACAGGGCCTTTAAAAGTCATCATATTTAATGAAATAAGCCTGAGGGAAATAATGCATAAAGAGAAAAGACTCATTCTATCAATCTGTTTTTCATTCTCAGAGCCTGTCAGCTAAAAGGCAGAGAAGGTCCCTAGATGCAGTAAACCACGTGGGAGTTGCCATTGTGTCCAGTGCTGTCACCACCGTGATCTCCACAGTCCCTCTCTTTTTCTGTGTCATCGTGCCTTTTGCTAAGTTTGGCCAGATTGTGGCCATTAACACAGCAGTGTCCATCTTGTTTACCCTGACTGTGACTGCAGCCATGTTGGCCACCATGGGCCCTGCCAACTTCAACAGGCCTCCTGGTGCCGTGCTGAAGGCCAGCCTGGCAGTACTGGGCACCACAGCCTTTGGGGCTGCCCTGTGCTGGGCAGGAGGGCAACTAGGACCAGTCACCTGGCACACAGCAGTCACCATGTGACCCCACAAACATAACACAACTACTACTGTCACTGTTACCTCTGTAAGCAGAACCAAAAGGCTCGGTCTAAACATCAGTGTAGTATTGTTCTATAAATGCAGGTGGAAGGTTTCAGATGTACGTAAAAGCATCTTGTGGAAGTAGATATTTCTTTGTGTGGATGATTTAAAGTTTAATCATTTTTTTCCCAAAAGAACAGAACATAGTCTGTTGAGAATAGGTAGTCTGCAGGACATGCTTTGGTTTCTGTGGATGCAGCCTACTGCTGAAAGGAGATGACACAATGGTAACGAAATACTGGTTGAGTCCACATTGTACTATTGTCCACGTTATTCTGTTCCTGACTGTAAAATCACTGACTGTTCTCTGACCTGCTGTTGTTAGCACTGACCTCATCTCTGGCAGTTTGAAACCACACTTTGAGGTCCAAAAAGACAGGTATTGTACCATAAACAAATGCAAGCCAGAATGTGTCATGCACTCCCTTATTCCGGTGATATCACTCATATCACTTCCCACTGGGTACATACCTCAGTTCAATGTCTAGTTTTGATTTACATTTGGTTGAATTGTCAACTAACATGAATTCACAACCTGGACTTAGGGGTAGATGTCACATAGTACACGGAAATCCAGGACACTGCAATTAGTATGATATGTTTCTTATGGTATGTACTAATTTGTGGATCTCCATCATCCATTTTGTATGATATGTTACAAATGATAATTAATATGATATATTATGAATTGCAATTCGTACAATATGTCCAAAAAAATATATATAAAAATGTATGGTGTTACGAATTTTGTTGTGGCTAGCGTCAGCTAGGTGGCTAAAATTAGCTATGCTGGCTAGGGGTTAAGGTTAGGGTTAAGGTTTGGTTACATATTAAGTAGTTGCAAAGTTGCTAATTAGCTAAAATACTAAAGTTGTTCTTTATGAAATTCGAACACACAAGCTTTGGGTTGCTGGACATTCGCAACCATACGAACCCATGCCAAAAAGAACTACTGTATCATACTAATTTGAGTTTACTATGTTATGTCTAGTCTATCAGACCAGGCTGGAATTCAATGTGAAATCAACAAAAAAAATCACTTTCTCATTGGGTTTAGGTTAAATGTTGGGTGAAAAAAATGACAACATTCCCTGACATTGATGACTTTTTGCAAATCCAATCAATTATCCACATTGATTCAATGTCAACACAGACCTTTTGGTTGAAATGACATACAATTTCTCTTCACTTATATGATTGTTCAAAAGAGAATGTTAGGAGTCATAAGGTTATTCACCACAAGGCAGATAAATGTACATTTAGAGGGATGTAAAAACATGGATGAAAGGTACTGCAGCTGTAGGCCTACTCCAGGAATTAACATGGGTAATGGGGAAATTATTTTTAAAATTCCCCCAAAGTTGGTACAATATGCAATTCCACAAAATACAAACAGGTTGTCGCATGGAAGCCTTTTAGCCTAGCATATTTACTTCAAACAAAGTCGCCATAAATGCAAAGCGAACGCATAATTAACACTGCCGGACTGCACAAGTGAGCCGAATGCAGGTAATAACCATCAGGAAACCCTTACAGTAGGCTATAGCCTAGAAATGAACATGAGCCTCGCTGGGCTGCTCTTAAACCTGTCATTGTGAATCTTCAGACAGGCACGAATTTGACAGGCCTATGCACAATTCACAAGGCAGCTCTGTCACAGACACAATTCAGAGGCTATTCTAGAGCCTTGGCTATTTTCATATCCAGTCCCAATACCACCGAAACGCCAAATCCTAACTCCTGTATGCATGAAAATTCCTAACTTTATTCTGTAATCCATATGTTGCATTATTTGGGCTCCCGAATGGCGCAGCTGTCTAAGGCGTTGCATCTCGGTGCCAGATGCGTCACTACAGTCCTTGATTCGAATCCAGGCTGTATTACAACCTGCCATGATTGGTGGTCCCATTGGGCGGCGTACAATTGACCCCGCGTCGTCTGGGTTTGGCCGTAATTGTAAATAAGAATTTGTTCTTAAACTGACTTGCCTAGTTAAATAAAAAGTTAAATAAAAAATGTAATAATGATCAAGGCACGTCTCACCTATGCATGGCAAAATACCTCTATAACATTTCCCCATCTTCTCTGCGCAGTCTGGTATTTGCCCATAATGAGAGCTTTGGTAGAGATTGTGTGATCAACAAACGGTATGCGAGTAGATACTCATGTTTTTGAAAGAGTTGGTCCCTGTTAAGATCGCCTACCTTGATATTTAAACTATTTCCACTCTTCATCTCCCCATTATTTATGAGCTGATCTGCTATCTGTAAAAAAAAAAAAAAAAATCTAGTTGATCTGTCATTCGTTGGAGGTTATCTAGCATTTTAGCAATTTTGGCTTTTGACTGCCATTACAAAGTTAGAATGATTCGACAACCCTATACTCGGTTCGCTCTGTCTCGAGATATCCTACTGCTGAAATGCACTGGCGATCAAAGATCATATTATTGCTGAATATATGTTTCATTTTCTCTGAAATCTGTACATATTGGCGCATGCAGTCAAGTGATGAGGTGGCACAGCGACCTTCTTATTTGGGGAGAACCCTGGAATAGTGACCATATCTTGGTTTTAACGCTTTAAATGCATTTCCGATTTTTGCTGTATGGGACTATCGGGATAAATATGAATTATTCCCGGTATTTAAACTTGGTAGATTTTCGGGAAAATATGAATCCCTACTGTACTCTGACTCTTGTCCGTTTTATATATGTGCATCTTAGATGTAGTGTGAGATGTAGCTTAATGTGTAAGTATCTATGCTGCTAACACACATTTGAAAAGTGATTCCTTGTATCTTGAGACTACTAACACACTCTAAGTGCTGCAACATACTGTGCAAACAGAGCAGTGATTTGAGGAGCACCTTGGAGGAAAGGAAATTGCAATTCCACGAACAATGCCACAGCCAGGAGTAATTCAACTTCAACAGCAGACAAGGACATTAAGGAGAAGCCACACCTACCTGAACAAAATGCAACAACAAGAAATGCTAACCTGTCATTATGGTTCAAATGTACTGTACATTTCGCTCTGAGGTATGTACTGTACATTTCTCTCTGAGGTAAGTGGTACCCTATCTTCCTGCACTGCAGATTGTAAATGGGAAAATTGTAACATAGAGAAATGTGAGTTACGTTCTGTGGTGAAGGTTTCTCTCTTCTATGGCACAGTACATCTTAAAACATGTTCTTTCCCCGATGGGTGTAAAAAAAAAAATATTTTTCCATGTGCTTTTATATCAATAGTAGGCTTGTATGCTTCCCGTTACCCTTTTTCTGTCCGCCTACCTACAATACACAAACCTCTACCAACTGCTCACACATTGGCTGTTTGAATGACTCAACCATGACCCAACCCTAAGATAATAATAATAACATGATCACTTGTGAGCCTCTCAGGTGAAGGCACTCAATGCTCTTTGCAAAGCACTTGATGGTACTTACTATAACTCACTCGGCTCCCTCTACTGCTTTCAGGCTAGTAGAGAGCACTGTTTTATACACCAACGCAAAGGCTCTCTCCTGCCCTGCAGACAAGGTCAAACACATTGGTTCATTTATGTGACACAATAATGGTTTTAAAGGGAGTTACTTGATGTAACTGTAACTAGTCTTGTTATATGTGTGTATTGCTGTTCATATTAAATAAAGCAGATATCTTTAGAAGAATGTTCTTGAAAGTGGTTATTTTCTTTCACTGCATTTCAAAGTTAATTTTAAAAGACTGATAATTGAAATTATATAGGCTAATGTTTGCATATAACCTTTGTATGAGCCATCTGTCTTAAATCACACATTTCAACAGCACTACCCACTAACTCTAAGCATTTATATATGTTCTTGAAGGGCAAACATCCAACAGAGATGTTATTTTGGTAGTATTTGATTGCAAGTACTTCTCTCTACAGCTGAACAATCGAGTGGGTTTAGTGGTGTGTGTCCTTGTCGTCCCCCCCCCCCCCCCTCTGATTTAGCTTGGTAGCACAATGTTTCAGGAGAGCAGGGATACTAAGAGAGATGTCATAATCAGCTTAGTGTGACACTCAGCCAATGTGAGAGCTAGGAGGAGAGCTTGACATGTCTCCTCTAGTGACAGTTAATAATTCATGACAAATATCTCAGGATTAATAATGAATTGCAATGAGTGTAATGAATTTTTCATGTCAGCCATTAGGTGAACACAGAACTGTTATTGACACAAGCCTTATTGTCTGATGACTAAAATCACACAGCAGCAGTCTGCCAGCTTATGTTCAAATATGGAATTAGTATATATATTGAATGTCTGTGCTTGGAGATTCTGCCAACACTGTATACAGGGACAACACTATTGGGATTTCATCATTTGCAATTACTGTGCATCAACCATGGCAGAGCATATAATATCTAGTTAAATAAATTATTCCAAATCCATTTGCAGTTTAGCTACAGAATATTTCATTTTTTTAATTATACTGTACAAAACCATGTCCTACCTGCCAAGCAAGAACAAACAAATAAAGAAATACTATTCAAATTATCACATTTTAAAATGCACAAAGACCACCTATGCTATTTTTTACTCTTAGATGTGCAGATTTGGTTTCCAGTGAGCACAGCTAGTGTGAATTCACTGTTTGGTGCCACCCCGAGGATGACTGCTTGATACCATCTTCACTCATGCGACATGAATAATAAGGCAGTATTGTACAGAGCAAAACGGTGGCTGAACCATTGTCAGAGGTTATTGGATATGTTCACAGGTCAACATTAGTCGGGGGGGTGTTGTGTGATTGAATACCTGAACATTCTTGGCCTTCATTGGTTTATGGAGCTTGGCATTCTCAGACCTATGTGCTTCAGGCTATTAGAAAATAATCAGTCTTGTGGAAGCATTCTCTACCTCTACAGTGCCCAGGGCTCTCACCTAAACAGAATAGGGTAAAAACACAGCTGAAACGACACAGGAGCACACACACACACACACCATTTACTTTGCTAGCACAAGCACATCCATTGGTTCTTACAAAACCAACCATGCTGAACATCTGCATTGATTGGCTATAGAGGCAAAGACATTAAGTGACAGCTGGCATTTTCAGTCAAATGAAAGAGAACCCGAAAAGAGAGTGGGATAACAGTTTTTGTCATGTATTCAACATCATTCTCGCTGCACAATACCAACACATCATAATACATGGAATTCAGCAGAGCCCCACCATAAACAGATGAATATATTGTGAAGGTGTTGCTATGACAATGACTACTCAGACTCGCCTGCACCAGACCCTTCTGTCACAATAAAGGGTTCTGGCCTGCCCCTGGAGATTGCACTATTTATGGAGAGTTTTAGTCTAGGGAGAGAAAATGCTGCACATTAAAACTGTACATGAACACTGAAACAGAACCCATATCTTTATTACCCCATGGTACAGGGTACAAACAGCTCTCAAGCACGCCTGAGAAACCAAATGGTGCAATGAAAATAAAATCAGGGAATAAAAGTGATAAAATGCATAAAAAATAAGTGAACTTGCATTGCATTTTACAAAAAAATCGTTAGTTCATGATTTTTGAACAATTCACTGTAAAGTGCTTACTGATGATTTGAGTTGAGGAAAGCATGTCATGTCCCTTTGAATAATCATACACATTACAATTACACAGAGAGATACAGCAATAGCCCCTCAATGGGCAAGCAATTACCAACCAGAAGACATAGGCCACATTTCATTTATTAGTCCTTTAATAAGATAACTGCTTCTTTAATTTCCTTGTTAATGGTAATAGCGAGAATCTTGCACTGGTTGCCAGGACAATGCCAATTACAAATGCTGGTGTTGTCACCCTACAGTTTCCTTCTCTCTTCTTGTAATTACATGCAATTCTCAGACATACAGTATTAAAACCTCAAGTCAAGGGCATCCCTCCAATCCTCTTATTGACTGGAATCCTTGAACAATATGGGTGGGAATGTGAGGAGGAGAGGAGCTCTAGTATTCTGGAGGAGTTTGGCTGGAAGGTTGAGGTTGGTGAATCCCTCTGGAACTTCCTCCGGTCTCCCCCTCCTTTTCTCTCCTCGCCTCCTTCCCTCCTGGCGTGGGGGGGGGCTGGCCTGACAAAAGCAGGGATCTGTCTGGCTGATGCCTGCCTTCCTACAGGTCCTGAGAATCCACCGTTGTTCATTTCGCTCTCATTAGGAGGCATAGAAAATAAAAAAAGAACCAAAAAAAACCTGGGGGTAGAAAATTCTCCCCCTGAATCCACCTAAACGGATATCCACCCACCCGCCCCAATCATAACCATTAAAAAAAAGGTAAAAACAAGGTCTACTGCAGAATGGCTTTACTCCTCACAGTCTGTAGGAAGCTGGAGCCCCTTGGAGTTGAGGTGCGGTTGGTGGTCTTGCGGCTGTTCTGTCGTTTCTGAATGATCTTGGTGGCCGAAGGTTTCCGAGTGTCAGGCTGTCGCCTCCCCTGGGGGCCCCTCCACTTGCCCCTCTTCCCCACCCGGCCCTTTCCGGCCCCCGCTGGTCACTTGCGCGAGTGCAGTGTGTCCTGAAACTTGGTGCTGGTGTAGCGCACGTGGAAGCCCTTCTTGTTGATGGTGTCATCAGAGCGGAACTTGATTACAACGGAGTCGCCGGCAGAGTAGATCTCCTCAGGAGGCTGGGGGAACAGAGGAGAAAACGCACATGAAGTTAACCGCTGTCGCCTTCTGGCACTCCGACTGCACTTCAATTAAAACCAAATGATATCTCATAGATCCAGACTGAGGGGGCTGTAGGGTAAGGGAGGGGAGGGCTGTTGGAGTGAACAACTGCCCCTTATTCTCCAATAAAAATCATATAATGAGCTTTCCACCTTACTTTACAGTCTGTTTCCAGTTTAGTCCAATATGTCTAAAAAAAAAAGGGCTTGATGGAGGAAGTGGCCCACTTGGTACTGTGAGCATTATATGTCCTCCAGCTCCTGCTAGCACTGATTTACAGGACCAGGCATCAGTAGAGTAGAGACACAGGCTTATTACTGATGTGTGTTAAATTAAATCAAGCTGTTCCTTGACCTACAGATTTAATGCTTCAACTCCCCAGTGGCCTCATTGTTTCAGCCCCCCCCCCCACCCCACCCCCCCCCCACCTACTGTAGCCTCAGCGTCAGCTGATTGGTTCGGTTACAGCTCAATGCTGGAGACCATGATAGCCTTTCACAAGCCAGCCAGAGTCCGCTCTTATCAAGCTCTGCTGCTACTGAAGCAATATACTCCAACCCGGTGGAACACATCAACTTTAACAAAGTGATTAAAGCCGGAGAGCGGAGTGGTAATCTTCAAAACTTTAACACTCAAACACAGACACAGTGTGAAAGGTTATCAACTGCAGAGCTAATTTTACACAATCTCTGAAAGTGTTGTTTTTACACAGCTGGTTCAACAAAGCTAGACCTGAAAGAGAGAATACCGATATTATGACAGTACATCGCTGGTGCTACAAATACTGTTGGGCAGAAAAAGTCCTTCAATAGATGAGACTATCAGTGAGTTTACCCCAGAGCCACAGTAGCGTCCCAGCCTTGGGGACTTGGTATCGACACCATCAAAGAGCTCCATGTAGTCGTAGCCACAGTCAGCCTCCTCCTCAATCTCAAAGGTCTGGAAGATGAGCTCCACCCCGTAGCCTTTCTCAGCAGCGATCACCCACTGGCAATCAGACGCACCGGGGTAGTTATTGTCCCCAAACTGAGCATGGGAGTACAGGTCTTTGGTCTTGACCTCAGCCTTAAGACGACCTCCACACTCTGGAGATAATAACAAAAAAACATCCATAGATATCACTCAGAAGGAACTAACCAATAACCTTTGAGGAGAAGCCAGTGCAATAAATCTAGCCATACAGTGGGCTCTAAGTTGTCAGTCTAAGTTGTGTTGGCGGTAATATACCTGCTGTGTGGGAGGCCTCGAAGCCCTTCTTCTGGACAGAGTTATCAGAGAAGAAGCGGATGAACATCTTGTTGGCGCTGGACATGATGGGAGGAGGCTCCTTAGTGCCACAGAAGCGACCCAGACTGGGGGCTTTGCCGTCACGCCCGTCGTAGATCTCGATGTGGTCGTAGGCGCACTCCAGATGGGCCTCCATGTCGATCTCATTGAAGGCCTGAGACAAAGCATGAGGGGAGAGAATGAGATCAAATAGGGAAAGAGGATTGCAGGTATGTTTTACATGAGCTAGAGTATGAAATACAATGGTTCCCTATTGGCGGAATAACCTTTAGAAACCCATTGGAACGAAGACACATGCAATCACTTTTCATTGGCTAAGCCCATTTAACTATATTCAAAAAGCTGAGATATGTACAGCATGCCATGGATGAAGACAAATGGTATGAATGTGACAGAAGGGGGAGCCATTCATGCTTAGGGGATTGTCAACAGAGGCTGTGATGCTCAGGACAGTACAGTACAGTACAGTATAAAGTCCTCAATGATTTCCACAGTACATTCAAACCCCCTTCCCGCAAACACAAGCATACCAAGAGCCACACACATGCAATCTGTATGTTAGAGAGTTGGAGGGGGACACATACGATTTTGATGCGATGGCCTGCAGTGGTGGAGAGCGCCCAAGTGCATGCCTTCTTGCTGGGGTATTTATCTGGCCAATTGGGGCTTGTGATGGTGCCAGTCACACTGTTCACAACGTGATCACAGCCGGCTGCAAAAACACATCCAAAGTTAGCATCCTCCTGTATCATCACTGCTCCACACAAGATAATGTCCAAACCCCACTCAGGGGCTGTTGTTCTTGGCACATGGTAGTGTTTCCTCGCTCACCCCCACTCATTGCAATAGGAAGTCATCCCCCTAAATCTAACCTCTAGAGCTCCAACCCGCATAAAATAAATGAACCCAGAATCAACGTGCCAGTGGGTCTCAGTTTCAGTGTGCAGGTGGCCGATTGGTACCTTCTTTGCAGTCGTGTTTGTTCTCGTGCAGCATAAAGCCACTGCGGCACTGACAGCTGTAGCTCCCGAAGGTGTTGACACACTCATGCTGGCAGCCTCCATTCTCCTTCGAGCACTCGTCTTTGTCTGGGGACATAAAGGGACACTACCTTGATGAACGTTTCTCCCACACTACCACACTGCCATAAGCACTCAAGCACACTTGTGGTGTCAAATTGATGAACCTTCACTCATACAGTGCCTTGCAAAAGTATTCATGCCCCTTGGCGTTTTTCCTATTTGTTGCATTACAACTTGTAATTTAAATAGATTTTTATTTGGATTTCATGTAATGGGCATATACAATGTTGTTATACATATACATATTGTACAAAATACAAAAAAAGAAAAGGGGTACGTGCGTATGAATTCACCCCCCTTTTGCTATGAAGCCCCGAAACAAGATCTGGTGCAACCAATTACCTTCAGAAGTCACATAGTCACGTTAATTAAATAAAGTCCACCTGTGTGCAATCTAAGTGTCACAATCTCAGTATATACACACAAATGTTCTGAAAGGCCCCAGAGTCTGCAACACCACAAAGCAAGGGGCACCACCAATCAAGCAGCACCATGAAGACCAAGGAGCTCTCCAAACAGGTCAGGGACAAAGTTGTGGAGAAGTACAGATCAGGGTTGGGTTATAAAAAACATCAGAAACTTTGAACATCCCACAGAGCACCATTAAATTCATTATTAAAAAATGAAAAGAATATGGCACCACAACAAACCTGCCAAGAGAGGGACGCCCACCAAAACTCACAGACCAGGCAAGGAGGGCATTAATCAGAGAGGAAACAAAGGGACCAAAGGTAACCTTGAATGAGCTGCAAATCTCCACAGCGGAGATTGGAGTATCTGTCCATAAGACCACTTTAAGCCATTCACTCCAGAGCTGGGCTTTATGGAGGAGTGGCCAAAAAAAGCCATTGCTTAAAGAAGAAAATAAGAAAAACACGTTTGGTGTTCGCCAAAAGGCACGTGGGAGACTACCCAAACATATGGAAGAAGGTACTCTGGTCAGATGAGACTAAAATTTAACTTTTTGGTCATGAAGGAAAATGCTATGTATGGTGCAAACCCAACACCTCTCATCACCCCGAGGATGTTTTTCATCGGCAGGGACTGGGAAACTGGTTAGAATTGAAGGAATGATGGATGGTGCTAAATACAGGGAAATTCTTGAGGGAAACCCGTTTCAGTCTTCCAGAGATTTGAGATTGGGATGGAGGTTCACCTTCTAGCAGGACAATGACCCTAAGCATACTGCTTAAGCAACACTTGAGTGGTTTAAGGGGAAACATTTAAATGTCTTGGAATGGCCTAGTCAAAGCCCAGACCTCAATCCAACTGAGAATCTGTGGTATGACTTAAAGATTGCTGTACACCAGCGGAACCCATCCAACTTGAAGGAGCTGGAGCAGATTTGCCTTGAAGAATGGGAAAAAAATCCAGTGGCTAGATGTGCCAAGCTTATAGATAGATACATACCCCAAGAGAATTGCAGCTGTAATTGCTGCAAAAGGTGGCTCTACAAAGTATTGACTTTGGGCGGGTGAATAGTTATGCACACTCCTGTTCTGTTTTTGTGTGTTATTTCTTGTGTTTTACAAAAATATATATTTTGTATCTTCAAAGTGGTAGGCATGTTGTGTAAATCAAATGATACAAACCCCCAAAAATCCATTTTAATTCCAGGTTGTAAGGCAACAAAATAGGAAAAATGCCAAGGGGGGTGAATACTTTCGCAAGCCACTGTACACAAAGAAACAGACTCTTGGAGGGAAAGACACACACACACACACAGTGTCAAAGGCTCACCTGAGAAGAACTGAGCTTTGAATCCCTTCTTGGAGACTGTGTTGTCTGACTTAAATTCAATGCGCATGTTGTTGTACTGAGAGGTGATGGCCTCGGGTTTCTCTGCTCCACAGAACTTCCCATGTAGCCTTGAGTCTGCAGAAAGCCCACTGCGCACCTCCACATAGTCATATTTACACACCTGGACAGAGAAACAGCAGGTCATCACAACATGAAACGTTAAGGGAATGTAATTCAAACTTGTACAAATATGATGCACAGGAATATATTACAAACAGTTTGTACTCTATGACAGACAGGAGGACAGTTTCATGATGACACCACTAAGGCCCATGGAGATAAAACAAACCCAACCTGTGCTCAGTCATAACAACCCCGGTACTCACGTCATTGCCCTCAGTCTCAAAGACGTCAAAAAGCAGGGTGATTCGGTACTGTGTGGGCGCCACCAGCTGCCAGATACAGTTCTTATTGGGGGGGTACTCTCTAGGCCAGCCTGGACTGGTGATGGAGCCGTTCAGCTTGGTGATGAAACCTCCACAGGCAGCTACACAGACAGACAGAGGGGAGGAGAGAAGAGCAGGACAATGGTTAAGATGTGCTTAAACTTCAAATGGTTATAATGATATAATGGTGTATATAAAAATGTGTATCACTGACAATTTGTGCAAAACATCTATCTGTAGTAGCAGAATAATTTGTATTACCCATATCGGTCAATAAAGGTCAACACAATTGGCTGACCTGCTGTTTTCACAAGCAACCTACTGCTGATGGTCTCCGACAGGCTTGACAGTTACGCAATATCATGTTCCGTCGTATTAATGAAAAGTGTGGTAGGGTTTTATCCCCAAAAAGCTTAAAAACACAATGCATGTCATCCAAAAAGGTTAAGCTGGGTATTAATAAACCATTGAGGATAATGTTATAACAGACACCCTACTTTATTTTCACCAAAAACTTAAACATGCAGAACTGTATGTAATCCAAAAGGGTTAAGCTCGATAATTATTCAATGTTTGAGGAACATGTAATAGCAGGCCTCCTCCTCTAGAGGCAGACAGTGGTCAGGTTTGGTGAAAAGAAAAGAGCAATGAAAAGGTGAAGCTATAAACCACTGCATCAGCACTTCTGTCTGGTTCTAATTAGGATGTTTTTAACACTTGCGTTGGGCTCTGATTACCTGGGATGTTGGATTGAATTTTGGTCGGGTGAGTGCATCAAATTACAACCCCATTTGGTGGCAGAAATCCAAATGACAATCCAATGAGCAATCTCTGGCGGTATGTTTTCTAGCTACTATGTGGGGCAACTGGACTTGGTGTATTTGGGTGGTAGTGATTAAATAACAGCAGTGAACTGCATCACTATGTGACCTGCAGTAGAGGAGACATTATTGAGCAGGCTCTGGGCAGCATTCTGCTGTACTCACCCTCACAGCTGCGCTTGTCGGCAGCCAGCTCGTAGCCCGGGTCACAGGCACACTTGTAGCTGCCCAGTGTGTTGACACAGCGTTGCTCACAGCGACCATTGTCGGGCTTGGAGCACTCGTCCATCTCTACAACCACAACAACAACATGTTACCTTTACATGGCCTCGCATCTCAACAGCCTACAACTCACAAATGCTGCAATTTAACTATCCTGAAATAAACATCATTTAACTAAATCAATCATGACGGAATTACTCTCAAATTACTCAATTTGACATGCTGCTGAGAGATTTATTACTATGGAAATCACGCTGGTAATTTCTACAGCGAGGGTATATGCCATCAACAATAGCGTTTTAGGTGTTCTTTTCTATAGTCCAAACCCTTGAGATCTGACCTTTGAAAAAGTTGGCTGCGAAACCAGCCTTGTTGACAGAGCCATCAGACACAAACTTCATCCACAGCTGGTTGGAACTGGTCTTGATGTCATCTGGCTTGTCGTAGCCACAGAAGCGTCCCAGCAGTGGGCTGTTGTCTGAGTTCCCATCCCTCACCTCCAGGTAGTCATAGGCACAGCTGTCATGCCTCTCAATCTAAGGAAAAGACAAAGGGACAAAGGGAGACAAAGGGACCGGGTTAGTAGAACTTCAAGTCATTTTCATAATCAAAGGTTGCAGAGGATATGGATGTAGCGGCAGTATGCAAATTAGAAAGCGGTTTGGGGGAGTTAGGGGGCCCCCCTGAATGAAAGATGAGTGCTGCTAAATGTAACAAAAGTCTAACTTTGGGGGGGCTAATTTATCCAATCTCCTATTTGTTTACAACGCAATGGTGTACTGCTACAGTGGTAAATATACAAATAAAAGCTTATTCCAAATGAAACGAACACCCCCATCTCTCTGTCATGGTTTAAACTGGTTCAAGTTCTTTCAATCACATTCATTTCTTCACTCTGCCTCGGTCTTGAGCTATCGCTAGCAAACTTGCAACATTGTTCTAACTGGGCCCTCAAAAGTTTACCTTGCCGGTGAGCTTGGGACAGACACAGCCATAGTTCAGCCCCTTTTCAGGTGTCCCGACTTTACTTTTTACAAATAATGTCAATTTGTCAGCAAGACGCATCAATTAATTCAGGCTACAAGAGTGGGCCTAATAACAATTGGGGTATTTTCCAACAGATTCCCTTCATCAATCACAGGTGCACAGTGCTGTAATTATTTTGCAGTTGATGAAAGTGTGCAGGTGGCCTACTTTTTGAAGTTATTTGTTTGACGATCAGATGAAAATAACATCATGCCACATAAATAAAATTTTAACAATCAGTCCCATGAAAAAAAATGGAGACCCCCAATGTCATGGTATGATTCGCAGTCGGTGTAGCACTGTGTAAAAATGTGTTACTGGATGTGGAGGGTATGAAAATAACAAAGAGGCTCGTATCTCTTACCTCAAAGGACTGGAAGGTCAGGCCGACGTGGTAGCCCTGAGAAACACTGATCTTCCATATGCACACCTTGTTGGGACGATAGTCGTCTGGGTAGTTAGGAGACTGGATCTGTCCATTATCCTTCTTCACCTCCCCTCCACAGATGGCTGAATGTCAGAGAACATGCAGTGATGTCATCGTTATCTATCATCCTCATCATCATTACCACATTTCTCTCAAGGGGTATTGTGTTTTGTTTCATCACAATGTTGATTATTAAAAACGATTCCTATATTAAATACATCATGCTCTACAGTCTGGATATAATGTTGAGCTGAAAATCACCTCGGACCAAAATCTGATTAATGCAGAATAACGTGCTCTACCCATTGGCATGGAGGCAGCCAGATGTGGGGATTTGACAGAATCACTGAGCTGTTTTCAGGCACGTTGTTCAGTCTGTGACCCAGGTGCCCAGTCAGTCAGCTGAGCTGTGTTGTTATGGGTCTGCTGGGGATTGGGCTCCGGCTCTGGCCTTACCTTCATACACAGCGGAGAAGCCCTTCCCCACCCAGTTACTGCTACTGCGGAACTCGATCCACAACCGGCTGTCAGTGGAGATGATTGGTTCAGGCAGCTTATCCCCACAGAAACGACCTGGAACACACACACACCAGACCACCTTATCAGACTCCAGAACTACTTTTTTGTCCAGACAAACTTATTATATTAAGTTTATTTTCAGCATCACTGTACTGTAGTGCACGTATGGAACTATATCTTTCTTCTAATAAATCCTGACCTTTCAGAGGGGCTTTCCTGGAGTATCCATCTCTGATCTCGACATGGTCGTACCAGCACAGGTGACTCCTGTACAGATCCATGGAGGTGAAGTTCAGGATGATCTTAAAAACCAAGAGAGCATGGTTACAGACCTGGTACAGTGCGGCAGGTAGCCTAGCAGTTAGTGTTCGTAATCGAAAGGTTGCTGGTTCGAATAACTGAGCCGACAAGGTGAAAATAATCTTCCTACGTGCACTTAACCCTAATTTGCTCCAGGGGCGTGGTACTACTACGGCTGAACCTGTAAAACAACTTCTTTTCCTGCATCTATCCAGCGTATGTGACAATAAAACATAAGTACAGTACCAGTCAAAAGTTTGGACACACCTACTCATTTAAGGGTTTGTCTTTATTTGTACTATTTTCTACATTGTAGAATAATAGTGAAGACATCAAAACTATGAAATAACACATGGAATAATGTAGTAACCAAAAAAAAAGTGTTAAACAAATCAAAGTATATTTTTGATTTTAGATTCTTCAAAGCAGCCACCCTTTGCCTTGAAGACAGCTTTGAACACTCTTGACATTCTCTCAACTAGCATCACCTGGAATGCTTTTCCAACAGTCTTGAAGGAGTTCCCACATATGCTGAGCACTTGTTGGCTGCTTTTCCTTCACTCTGCGGTCCAACTCATCCCAAACCATCTCAATTGGGTTGAGGTCGGGTGATTGTGGAGATATATATATATGTACATATAATACACACACATACATATATATACACACACTACCGTTAAAAAGTTTGGGGTCACTTAAGTCCTTGTTTTTGAAAGAAAAGCTACTTTTTTGTCCATTAAAATAACATCAAATTGATCAGAAATACAGTCTAGACATTGAAAATAATATTGAATTAATATTGAAAATGACTATTGTAGCTGGATACGGCTGATTTTAATGGAACGTCTACATAGGCGTACAGAGGCCCATTATCAGCAACCATCACTCCTGTGTTTCAACGACACGTTGTGTTAGCTAATACAAGTTTATCATCATTTTAAAAAGGCTAATTGATCATTAGAAAACCATTTTGCAATTATGTTAGCACAGCTGAAAACTGTTGTTCTGATTAAAGAAGCAATAAAAAAAACTGGCCTTTAGACTAGTTGAGCGTCAGCATTTATATATTTTTTTTTCCCGAGTCCAAACAGTTTCAACATGAGAAGAACAAAACTCCAGTGCTGACTCAAAGGGATCATATAGATCATCATCTAAGATTACATTATCCTAAGGAAAACAGAGGTATCACTACTAAGCCGTGATAAACAAAGCACTTCTCCTAAGACTGATCCAAGTTTCTATGTCAGTCAGTTTTCCAAGGCCTCATCATGCCTCCCACCTTTTCCCCTGGCGTGACCGATATTCTCCAGATGCAGTGCATGTAGGCTGAGTATCCGTTGGGGAAGCCAGGAGAAGAGAAGTTCCCACTGCTTTCCTGCAGACTGTCTCCACATCCTATCCACACAGACAGACGGACAGAGAGAGACAGACGGACAGAGAGAGAGAGAGAGAGAGAGAGAGAGAGAGAGAGAGAGAGAGAGAGAGAGAGAGAGAGAGAGAGACAGACGGACAGAGAGAGAGAGAGAGATGGACAGAGACAGACAGACGGACAGAGAGAGAGAGAGACAGAAGGACAGAGAGAGACAGAGAGAGAGAGAGACAGAAGGACAGAGAGCGACAGAAGGACAGAGAGACGGACAGAGAGAGAAAGTGAGAGTGCACAAGAGAGAAAGAGAGAGAGTGCGCAAAAGAGAAAGAGAGAGAGCACAAGAGAGAAAGAGAGAGAGCACAAAAAAGAGAAAGAGAGAGCACAAGAGAGAAAGAGAGAGAGCACAAGAGAGAGAGAAAGAGAGAGTGCGCAAGAGAGAGAGAGACAGACATTAACATGAGGACCACGTCAACCAGTGGAGGACATAGCAATTAGTTTCTGTAATGATATGGGCTAAGACATATGGACTCCAGCAGTAGCATAGAGAAACAGCAATGAAGTAGCCGAGTCCCACTAAAAGGATGCTCCAGAAGACAGCAGCTTGATGCAACAATTAAAGTGTCTTCAGAAACTATTCACAACCCTGGACTTTTTCCACATGTTGTTGTGTTACAGCCTGTTGAGATGTTGTGTCACTGGCATACACACAATACCACATCATGTCAAAGTGGAATTATGTTATTGGGGTCACTCATGTCTTACAAATTCATTAAAAATGAAAAGCTGAAATGTCTTGACTCAATAAGTATTCCACCCTGCTGTTATGGCAAGCTTAAATAAGTTCGGGGGTAAATATGTGCATGACAAGTCACATATTAAGTTGCATGAACTCACCCTGAGTGCCCTCTTTACCCCAGATATACAGATAATTGTAATGTTCCTCAGTCGAGCAGTGAATTTAAAACACAGGCTCAACCAAAAACAACAGGGAGGTTTTCCAATGCCTCGCAAAGAAGAACACTTATTTGTAGATGGGTAAATATTGAATATCCCTTTGAGCAAGGTGAAGTTATTAACTACACTTTGGATGGTGTATCAATACACACCAGTCACTACAACGATACAGCCGTCCTTCCAAACTCAATTGCCCGAGAGTAAGGAAACCGTTTTGTCCTAGACTTGGCACTCCAGTATCGCTACTATGCGGTAGTAGAGAGAACAGTCTATGACTGGGGTGGCTGGGGTCTTTGACAATTTTTAGGGCCTTCCTCTGACACCGCCTAGTGTAGAGGTCCTGGATGGCAGGCGGCTTAGCCCCAGTGATGTACTGGGCCGTGCGCACTACCCTCTGTAGTGCCTTGCGGTCAGAGGCCGAGCAATTGCTGTACCAGGCAGTGATGCACCCAGTCAGGATGCACTTGATGTTGCAGCTGTATGACCTTTTGAGGATCTCACGACCCATGCCAAATCTTTTTAGTTTCCTGAGGGGGAATAGGCTTTGGGGGTGTGCTCGGTGCTCCTTTTCCTGTAGTCCACAATCATCTCCTTAGTCTCCTTACGTTGAGGGATAGGTTGGTATTCTGGCACCACCCGGCCAGATCTCTGATCCCCTCCCTATAGGCTGTCACGTCGTTGTCGGTGATCAGGCCTACCACTGTTGTGTCGTCTGCAAACTTAATGGTGTTGGAGTTATGCCTGGCCATGCTGTCGTGGGTGAACAGGGAGTACAGGAGGGGACTGAGCTCGCACCCCTGGGGAGCTCCAGTGTTGAGGATCAGCGTGGCAGATGTGTTGCTACCTACCTTCACCACCTGGGGGCGGCCCGTCAGGAAGTTCAGGATCCAGTTGCAGAGGGGAGGTGTTTAGTCCCAGGATCCTTAGCTTAGTGATGAGCTTTGAGGGTACTATGGTGTTGAACGCTGAGCTGTAGTCAATGAACAGCATTCTCACATTGGTGTTCCTTTTGTCCAGGTGGGAAATGGCAGTGTGGAGTGCAATAGAGATTGCATCATCTGTAGATCTGTTTGGGTGTTATGCAAATTGGAGTGGGTCTAGGGTTTCTGGGATAATGGTGTTGATGTGAGCCATTACCAACCTTTCAAAGCACTTTATGGCTACGGACGTGAGTGCTCTGGGTCTGTGTCATTTAGGCAGGTTGCCTTTGTGTTCTTGGGCACAGGGACTATGGTGGTCTGCTTGAAACATGTTGGTATTACAGACTCAATCAGGGCCATGCTGAAAATGTCAGTGAAGACACCTGCCGGTTGGTCAGCAGTATGCCCGGAGCACACGTCCTGGTAATCTGTCTGGCCCCGCAGCCTTGTGTATGTTGACCTGTTTAAAGGTCTTACTCACGTCGGCTATAGAGAGCGTGATCACACAGTCGTCCGGGAACAACTGATGCTCTCATGCATGCCTCTGTGTTTCTTGCCTCGAAGCGAGCATAGAAGTGATTTAGCTCGTCTGGTAGGCTTGTGTCACTGGGCGGCTCGCAGCTGTGCTTCCCTTTGTAGTCTGTAATAGTTTGCAAGCCCTGTCACATAAGACGAGCGTCGGAGCCGGTGTAGTATGATTCAGTCTTAGTCCTGTATTGATGCTTTGCCTGTTTGATGGTTCATCACAGGGCATAACAGGATTTCTTGTAAGCTTCCGGGTTAGAGTCCCGCACCTTGAAAGTGGCAGCTCTACCCTTTAGCTCAGTGCGAATGTTGCCTGTAATCCATGGCTTCTGGTGAGGGGTATGTACATACAGTCACTGTGGGGACGACATCCTCAGTGCACTTATTGATAAAGCCAGTGACTGTGGTGTACTCCTCAATGCTATCGGAAGAATCCTGGAACATGTTCCAGTGTGTGATAGCAAAACAGTCCTGTAGTTTAGCATCTGCTTCATCTGACCACTTTTTTATAGTCCGAGTCACCGGTGCTTCCTGCTTTAATTTTTGCTTGTAAGCAGGGATCAGAAGGATGGAGTTGTGGTCGGATTTACCAAATGGAGGGCGAGGGAGAGCTTTGTACGCATCTCTGTGTGTGGAGTACAGGTGATCTAGAATTTATTTCCCTCTGGTTGCACATTTAACATGTTGATGGAAATTTGGTAGAACTGATTTAAGTTTCCCTGCATTAAAGTCTCTAGCCACTAGGAGCGCCGCCTCTGGGTGAGTGGTTTCTTGTTTGGTGACTTTAAAACAGTTACAGAGTTTAATCGCTGTGAAAGGAGGAAAATGAGGATGGATCAACATTGTAGCTACCATAATATTAACCGAAATGAGATATTGAAAAGAAAGAAGCCTGTACAGAATAAAAATATTCCAAAACATGCATCCCGTTTACAATAAAGACACTAAAGTAAAACTGCAAAACATGTGGCAAAGAAATTAACTTTATGTCCCAAATACAAAACGTTGTGTTTGGGGCAAATCCAACACAACACATAACGGACTACCACACTTCATATTTTCAAGCATGGTGGTGGCTACATCATGTTATGGGTATGCTTGTCATCGACAAGGACTAGGGAGTGTTTCATAATAAAGGAAATGGAATACAGCTACAAGCACAGGCAAAATCCTAGATGAAAACCTGGTTCAGTCTGCTTTCCAGCAGACACTGGGAGGCAGATTCACCTTTGTGTGAATACTTATATAAATTATATATTTCTGTATTTCATTTTCAATACATTTGCTAAAACTTCCTAAAAACATGTTTTAACTTCATCATTATGGGGTAATGTGTGTAGAAGGGTGAGAATTATTATTATTTTTACTCCATTTTGAATTCAGGCTGTAACAAAACAAAATGTGGAATAAGTCAAGGGGTATGAATACTTTGTTTAGGCACTGTATAATCCTGAATCTTAAGAGGAGGGCAACTCTTTCATGTTCAGAGGCACATCTGCTGATCGTGATGATATTCAACCTCTTCCAGATGATGAGAAGCGATAGCAGAAAACAGTATGAGACACATCCTCTGTACATCGTCTCAAAATAAACCTGGCTTACTATAAATAACCCAACCCTCTGGGAGGCGTAATACATAATGTACATTCTGGTAGTCAAGCCTCCCCATGGACAACTGGCTAAACCAACTGTGCTACAGGGGTTCATTCCAACCAGCACGCGTGGCTTAGGGGGACAGTGCTCTAGGGCAAGTATTCCCATACTGGGGTACGCGCCATGCCATTGGGGTCATGCCAAATAAAAATGTGATTCACATTTAAAAATACAATAAAATATAAAAAATGTAATTTCTTCACATTTTCAAACAAACAGTCGATTTAGTAAGGCCTGTGTCCATAGAGACACATACTACACCTGCAGCTGTCAATGACACAAGTTGTTCTGCTTCCACGAGTACATCTAATGCTAGCATCAGTAATTCTACATTTGTTGTTAGCCCAGCTAGCATGGACACTGACAGTTGTGGATCTGATGCAGTCGAAGAGCTACTGCCCCTTTACCCGGGAAAGCACCGAACAACAGACAGGGACGTTGGACCATCGAAGAGACGCAAATATGATTAGAACTACATTGATTTGGGGTTCACTTATATTGGGAGTAGTGCCTTTCCTCAGCCACAATGTGTTATATGTGCAAAAGTACTATCTAACAACTTGATGAAACCTTCACTCTTGTGCAGACATTTAGAAAGAAAACATGCCCATTTGAAAAATAAGATGACTTTTGAGTAGTAAGACATGTATAAAAGCAACAGATAACATTAATAAGAAGGGGCTAGAAGCGTCTTATATGGTGTGCTACAGAGTGGCTAGGACAGGCAAGCCCCATACTATTGTGGAAGACTTGATTCTTCCTGCTGTTGCAGATATGACTGGGAAAATGCTGGGGGAAAAGGTAAAAAAAACTATACAGACAATGCCTTCATCAAACAACACTGTTTCATGACGCATCAGTGACATGACAGGAGATGTTTTGAAACAATTACTGCTTCACATACAAGCCAGTGAATTATATGCCTTACAGCAGGATGGGTCAGACGTGGCGGGCCTGGCACAGCTCCAGGGATATGTCCATTATGTTTATGGGGGGGGTCAATTAAGGAAGACATCCTCTCCTGCAAACCACTGGAAACCATGACATCAGGAGAGGATATTTTTAAAGTACTGAACAGATTTGTGACATCAAATGGACTTTGGTGGTCAAGATGTGTTGGTATCTGCAAAATCCATGACAGGGAGACACAAGTGGTAACGCGTGTGCAAGCAGTTGCTCCCGACACCACTTGGGTACACTGCAGCATCCACCGAGAGGCTCTTGATGCCAAGGGAATGCCTGACAGCTTGAAATACTTTTTGGACACGACAGTGAAAATGGTTAACTTTGTTAAAGCAAGGCCCCTGAACTCTCGTATATTTTCTGCACCATGCAATGATATGGGCAGCGACCATGGAATGCTTTTACATCATACAGAAGTGCGCTGGTCATCAAGGGGCAAAGTATCGACACTTTTTATGAATTGTGAGACGAGCTTAAAGTTTTCTTTACTGACCATAATTTTCAGTTGTTTGACCGCTTGCATGATGATGAGTTTCTCACACAACTGGCCTATCTGGGTGATGTTTTTTCTCACCTGAATGAACTGAATCTAGGATTACAGGGACTCTCCGCAACTATATTCAATGTGCGGGACAAAATGTATGCTATGATTAAGTCATTGGAGCTCTTCTCTATCTGCATTAACAAGGACAACACACAGGTCTTGCCATCATTGTATGATTGTTGTGTGCAAATGAACTCAAGCTTACAGACAATGTCAAATGTGATATACAGTTTAAGTCGGAAGTTTACATACACTTTAGCCAAATACATTTAAACTCAGTTTTTCACAATCCCTGACATGTAATCCTAGTAAAAATTAGGATCACCACTTTGTTTTAAGAAGGTGAAATGTCAGAATAATAGCAGAAAGAATCATTTATTTCAGCTTTCATTTTTTTCCATCACATTTCCAGTGGGTCAGAAGTTTACATACACTCAGTATTTGGTAGCATTGCCTTAAAATTGTTTAAAACTTGGGTCAATCGTTTTGGGTAGCCTTCCACAAGCTTCCCACAATATGTTGGGTGAATTTCGGCCCATTCCTTCTGACAGAGCTGGTTAAACTGAGTCAGCTTTGTAGGCCTCCTTGCTAGCACATACTTTTTCAGGTCTGCCCACAAATTTTGGATAGGATTGAGTTATTTTTTCACCTTTATTTAACCAGGTATGCTAGTTGAGAACAAGTTCTCATTTACAACTGCGACCTGGCCAAGATAAAGCAAAGCAGTGTGACACATACAACAACACAGAGTTACACATGGAATAAACAAGCGTACAGTCAATAACACAATTTTAAAAAGAAAGTCTATATACAGTGTGTGCAAATGGCGTGAGGAGGTAAGACAATAAATAGGCCATAGTAGCGAAGTAATTACAATTTAGCAAATGAACACTGGGGTGATAGATGAGCAGATGATGATGTGCAAGTAGAAATACTGGTGTGCAAAAGAGCAGAAAAGTAAATAAAAACAATACGGGGATGAGGTAGGTAGATTGGGTGGGCTATTTACAGATGGGCTATGTACAGCTGCAGCGATCGGTTCGCCGCTCAGATAGCTGATCTATAAAGTTAGTGAGGGGAATATAAGTCTCCAGCTTCAGCGATTTTTGCAATTCGTTCCAGTCATTGGCAGCAGAGAACTGGAAGGAAAGGCGGCCAAACGAGGTGTTGGCTTTGGAGATGATCAGTGAGATATACATGCTGGAGTGCGTGCTACGGGTAGGTGTTGTTATCATGACCAGTGAGCTGAAATAAGGCGGAGCTTTACCTAGCATAAACTTATAGATGACCTGGAGCCAGTGGGTCTGGCGACGAATATGTAGCGAGGGCCAGCCGACTAGAGCATACAGGTCGCAGTGGTGGGTGGTACAAGGGGCTTTGGTGACAAAACGGGTGGCACTGTGATATACTGCCTTCCAGTTTAATGAGTAGAGTATTGGAAGCTATTTTGTAAATGACATCGTCGAAGTCGATAATCGGTAGGATAGTCAGTTTTACGAGGGTATGTTTGGCTGCGTGAGTGAAGGAGGTTTTGTTGCGAAATAGGAAGCCGGTTCTAGATGTTATTTTGGATTGGAGATGTTTAATATGAGTCTGGAAGGAGAGTTTACAGTCTAGGCAGACACCTAGTTATTTGTAGTTGTCCACATATTTAAAGTCAGAACCGTCCAGAGTAGTGATGCTAGTCGGGCGGGCGGGTGCGGGCAGCGAATGGTTGAAAAGCATGCATTTGGTTTTACTAGCGTTTAAGAGCAGTGTTGTATGGCATTATAGCTCGTTTGGAGGTTAGTTAACACAGTGTCCAAAGAAGGGCCAGATGTATACAGAATGGTGTCGTCTGAGTAGAGGTGTCACCCACAGCAAGAGCGACATTGTTGATATATACAGAGAAAAGAGTCGGCCCGAGAATTTAACCCTATGCAACCCTCACAGAGACTGCCAGAGGTCCGGACAACAGGCCCTCTGATTTAACACACTGAACTCTGTCTGAGAAGTTGGTAAACCAGGCGAGGCAGTCATTTGAGAAGCTAAGGCTGTTGAGTCTGCCGATAAGAATACGGTGATTGACAGAGTCTAAAGCCTTGGCCAGGTCGATGAAGACGGCTGCACAGCACAGTACTGTCTTTTATCGATGGCGGTTATGATATTGTTTAGTACCTTGAGTGTGGCTGAGGTACACCCGTGACGGGCTCGAAAACCGGATTGCACAGCGGAGAAGGTACGGTGGGATTCAAAATGGTCAGTGATCTGTTTAAAGTTGAAGACTTTAGAAAAGGCAGGGCAGGATGCATATAGGTCTATAACAGTTTGGGTCTAGAGTGTCACCCCCTTTGAAGAGGGGGATGACCGCGGCAGCTTTTCAATCTTTAGGGATCTCGGACGATACAAAAGAGAGGTTGAACAGACTGGTAATACGGGTTGCAACAATGGCAGCAGATCATTTTAGAAAGAGAGGGTCCAGATTGTCTTGCCTAGCTGATTTGTACGGGTCTAGGTTTTGCAGATCTTTCAGAACATCAGCTATCTGGATTTCGGTGAAGGAGAAGCTGGGGAGGCTTGGGCAGGTAGCTGCGGGCGGTGCGGAGCTGTTGGCCGGGGTTGGGATAGCCAGGAGGAAAGCATGGCCAGCCGTAGAGAAATGCTTATTGAAATTTGCGATTATGGTGGATTTATCGGTGGTGACAGTGTTACCTAGCCTCAGTGCAGTGCAGTGGGCAGCTGGGAGGAGGTGCTCTTATTCTCCATGGACTTTACAGTGTCCCAAAACTTTTTGGAGTTAGAGTTACAGGATGCAATTTTCTGTTTGAAAAAGCTTGCCTTTGCTTTTCTTTCCTGGCTGACTGCGTGTATTGGTTCCCGACTTCCCTGAAAAGTTGCATATCGCGGGGACTATTCGATGCTAGTGCAGTCTGTCACAGGATATTTTTGTGCTAGTCGAGGGCAGTCAGGTCTGGAGTGAGCCAAGGGCTATATCTGTTCTTAGTTCTACATTTTTTGAAAGGGGCATGCTTATTTTAGATGGTGAGGAAATTACTTTAAAAGAACGACCAGGCATCCTCGACTGACGAGATGAGGTCAATATCCTTCCAGGAAACCTGGGCCAGGTTGATTAGACAGGCCTGCTCGCAGAAGTGTTTTAAGGAGAGTTTGACAGTGATTATGGGTCGTCGTATGACCGCGGACCCATAGCGGATGCAGGCAATGAGGCAGTGATCGCTGAGATCCTGATTAAAACAGCAGAGGTTTATTTGGAGGGAAAGTTGGTCAGGGTAATATCTATGAGGGTGCCCATGTTTACGGATTAAGGGTTGTACCTGGTGGGTTCCTTGATAATTTGTGTGAGATTGAGGGCATCTAGTTTAGTTTGTAGGACTGTCAGGGTGTTAAGCGTATTCCAGTTTAGGTCACCCAACAGAGCGAACTCTGAAGATAGATGGGGGGCAATCATTTCACCTATGGTGTCCAGAGCACAGCTGGGAGCTGAGAGGGGTCTATATCAGTGAGAGACTTATTTCTGGAGAGATTAATTTTGAAAATTAGAAGCTCAAACTGTTTGGGCATAGACCTGGAAAGTATGACAGAACTTTGCGGGCCATCTCTGGAGTAGATTGCAACTCCTCCCCCGTTGGCAGTTCAATCTTGACGGACAATGTTGTAGTTAGGTATGGAAATCTCTGAATTTTTGGTGGCATTCCGAAGTCAGGATTCAGACACGGCAAGGACATCAGGGTTGGAGGAGTGTGCTAAAGCAGTGAGTAAAACAAACTTAGGGAGGAGGCTTCTGATGTTAACATGCATGAAACCAAGGCTTTTTCGGTTACAGAAGTCAACAAATGAGAATGCCTGGGGACACGCAGGGCCTGGGTTAACCTCCACATCACCTGAGGAACAGAGGAGGAGTAGGATGATGGTACGGCTAAAGGCTATTAAAACTGGTCGTCTAGTGCGTTGGGGACAGAGATTAAAAGGAGCAGATTTCTGTGTGCAGAAGAATAGAATCAGTACATAATGTACAGACAGGGTTATGGTGGGGTGCGGGGCTTTGTGATGGACACTCCAATACCTGGACTTTGTTGTCCTTAAGCCATTTTGCCACAGCTTTGGAAGTATGCTTGGGGTCATTATCTATTTGGAAGACCCATTTGCGACCAAGCTTTAACTTCCTGACTGATGTCTTGAGATTTTGCTTCAATATATCCACATACATTTTCCTCCTCATGATGCCATTTATTTTGTGAAGTGGACCAGTCCCTCCTGCAGAAAAGCACCCCCACAACATGATGCTGCCACCCTCGTGCTTCACGGTTGGGATGGTGTTCTTCGGGTTGCAAGCCTCCCCCTTTTTCCTCCAAACATAACGATGGTCATTATGGCCAAACAGTTCAATTTTTGTATCATCAGACCAGAGGACATTTCTCCAAGTACCATCTTTGTCCGCATGTGCAGTTGCAAACCGTAGTCTGGCCTTTTTTAATGGCAGTTTTGGAGAAGTGGCTTCTTCCTGGCTGAGCGGCCTTTCAGGTTATGTCGATATAGGACTCGTTTTACTGTGGATATATACTTTTATACCCGTTTCCTCCAGCATCTTCACAAGGTCCTTTGCTGTTGTTCTGGGATTGATTTTCACTTTTTGCACCAAAGTACGTTCAACTCCAGGAGACAGAACGAGTCATCTTCCAGAGCGTTATGTCAGCTGCGTGGTCCCATGGTGTTAATACTTGCGTACTATTGTTTGTACAGATGAACGTGGTACCTTCAGGCGTTTGGAAATTGCTCCCAAGGATAAACCAAACTTGTGGAGGTCTACAATGTTTTTTCTAAGGTCTTGGCTGATTTCGTTTGATTTTCCCATGATGTCAAGCAAAGAGGCACTGAATCTGAAGGTAGGCCTTGAAATACATCCACAGGTACACCTCCAATTGACTCAAATTATGCCAATTAGCCTATCAGAAGCTTCTAAAGCCATGACATAATTTTCTGGAATTTTCCAAGCTGTTTAGAAGGCACAGTCAACTTAGTGTATGTAAACTTCTGACTCACTGGAATTGTGATACAGTGAATTAAAAGTGAAATAATCTGTCTGAAAACAATTGTTGGAAAAATGACTTGTTTCATGCACAAAGTAGATGTCCTAACCGACTTGCCAAAACTATAGTTTGTTAACAAGAAATTTGTGGAGTGGTTGAAAAACGAGTTTTAGTGACCCCAACCTAAGTGTATGTCAACCTCCGACTTCAACTGTAGCGAAGCACCTGAATGAGTTGGGTGCGCAATTACGCAGGTACTTTCCCGAAACGGACGACACAAACAACTGGATTTGTTATCCTTTTCATGCCAGGCCTCCAGTCCACTTACCGAGATCTGAACAAAAGAGCTTCATCGAAATTGCAACAGTGCTTCTGTGAAAATGTAATTTAATCAGAAGCCACTGTCAGATTTCTGGATTGGGCTGCGCTCAGAGTATCCTGCCTTGGCAAATCGCGCTGTTAAGACACTGATGCCCTTTGCAACTACATGTCTATGTGAGAGTGGATTCTCGGCCCTCACTAGCATGAAAACTAAATACAGGCACAGACTGTGTGTGGGAAATGATTTAAGACAGACTCTCTCCCAATACAACCCAACATTGCAGAGTTATGAGCATCCTTTCAAGCACACCCTTCTCATTAACCTGTGGTGAGTTACTCACAATTTTCGATGAACAAATAAGGTTTTATATGTAAGATGGTTAAATAAAGAGAAAAATGATTGATTTTTATTATATTATTATTTGTGCCCTGGTCCTATAAGAGCTCTTTGTCACTTCCCACAAGCCAGGTTGTGACAAAAACTCACACTCATTCTTATGTTTAACAAATGTATCGTATAATGTGTGTGTGGAAGGCTTACAATGATGGCTAAAAACAACATTTGAGAGAGTGCTGAACGTGGTGCGAGAGGGGGTACGCAGCTGGAGGTTGAATGTTTGAAGGGGTACAGGACTACAAATGTTTGTGAAAAACTGTCTCTAGGGGAACTGAACAGACCTTGGAAGCTTTCTAGTCACTGATCAACAGAGGAGAGGAAAAAGCATGAAAGCATATAATTACTGTCTCTCTAGGACACAAACCTCAGATATTACTTCCCTGCTCACTTCACCTTCCTCTGCTTCAAATCAAATCATATTTTATTTGTCACATACACATGGTTAGCAGATGTTAATGCGAGTGTAGCGAAATGCTTGTGCTTCTAGTTCCGACAATGCAGTAATAACCAACGAGTAATCTAACCTAGATTATTTTTCTTTCAGTGGGAGAAAGAAAAATAACTCCCCCAACAGTTACTGTTCATTGACTCCCTCCAAACCTGTGTGAGCATATAAAGAGGAGTGGAGAGCTCTGTCTAATAAGGTATGCTGATACTAAACCATTAACAAGCACACTGGGATATGACAAATGCTCCCAGGAATGCAGTATGAATGAGGATCCACCGCACCAGGAAAACAGACAGAGACTCCCTCCTAGCTGCATCCCCTGTGCTGCGCCGTGCGCCACATCATCTACTCTCTCCTGTTCCACTGAAACGGAGTTAATCACTGGGAAAGACACATAACACACCCATTCAACCAGCCCCACCCCTCTGAACCATCTATGGTCAAGACGGATGATTGCCCCAAATAAAACCACATTCAGCGGTCCAGTTCTGGTCAGCAGTATGCTGTTTATTCACTGAGCTTTAATGTGGTTCTGACAAACCCCGTTGTCCCTCTCTGAGCCACAATTAACACACTGACATCACCTTTATTTTTTTAATGACCATTTCAAACTTGTGAATGTTTTTATCCGTTCAGCCTTCAAAAAAGGATTTCTAAAGACCAACGGAACTACTAGTAAAGCGCCAGGAGGGTTTGTTTTTTGTTTCCAACACCTACATGTACAGTTGAAGTCGGAAGTTTACATAAACTTAGGTTGGAGTCATTAACACTTGTTTTTCAACCACTCCACAAATTTCTTGTTAACAAACTATAGTTTTGGCAAGTCGGTTAAGACATCTACTTTGTGCATGACACAAGTCATTTTTCCAACAACTGTTTACAGACAGATTATTTCACTTATAATTCACTGTATCACAATTCCAGTGGATCAGAAGATTACATACACTAAGTCGACTGTGCCTTTAAACAGCTTGGAAAATGCCAGAAAATTATGTCATGGCTTTAGAAGCTTCAGATAGGAGAATTGACATAATTTGAGTCAATTGGAGGTGTACCTGTGGATGTATTTCAAGGCCTACTTTCAACTTTCAGTGCCTCTTTGCTTGACATCATGGGAAAATCAAAAGAAATCAGCACAAAATGTGTAGACCTCCACAAGTCTGGTTCATCCCTGGGAGCAATTTCCAAATGCCTGAAGGTACCACGTTCATTTGTAAAAACAATAGTGTGCAAGTATAAACACCATGGGACCATGCAGCCGTCATACCACTCAGGAAGGAGAGTTGAACGTACTTTGGTGCGAAAAGTGCAAATCAATCCCAGAACAACAGCAAAGGACCTTGTGAAGATTCTGGAGGAAAAAGGTGCATAAGTATCTATATCCACAGTAAAACGAGTCCTATATCGACATAACCTGAAAGGCCGTTCAGCCAGGAAGAAGCCACTGCTCCAAAACCGCCATAAAAAAAGCCAGACTACGGTTTGCAACTGCACATGAGGACAAAGATCGTACTTTTTGGAGAAATATCCTCTGGTCTGATGAAACAAAAATAGAACTGTTTGGTCATAATGACCATCGTTATGTTTCGAGGAAAAAGGGGGATGCTTGCAAGCCGAAGAACACCATCCCAACTGTGAAGCACGGGGGTGGCAGCATCATGTTGTGGGGGTGCTTTGCTGCAGGACAGACTGGTGCACTTCACAAAATAGATGGCATCATGAGGAGGACAATTATATGGATATATTGAAGCAACATCTCAAGACAGCCCGGAAGTTAAAGCTTGGTCGCAAATGGGTCTTCCAAATAGATAATGACCCCAAGCATACTTCCAAAGTGGTGGCAAAATGGCTTAAGGACAACAAAGTCAAGGTATTGGAGTGGCCATCACAAAGCCCTGACCACAATCCTATAGAAAATTTGTGTGCAGAACTGAAAATGCGTGTGTGAGCAAGGAGGCCTACAAATCTGATTCAGTTACACCAGCTCTGCCAGGAGAAATGGGCCAAAATTCACCCAACTTATTGTGGGAAGCTTGTGGAAGGCTACCCAAAACATTTGACCCAAGTTAAACAATTTAAAGGCAATGCTACCAAATACTAATTGAGTGTATGTAAACTTCTGACCCACTGGCAATGTGATGAAATAAATAAATAAAAGCTGAAATAAATCATTCTCCACTATTATTCTGACATGTCACGTTCTTAAAATAAAGCGGTGATCCTAACTGACCTAAGAAAGGGAATTTTTACTAGGATTAAATGTCAGGAATTGTGAAAAACTGAGTTTAAATATATTTGGCTAAAGTGTCTATAAACTTCCGACTTCAACTGTATGTATTCAGTTTACATTGTAAATGTCGTGATCTCTGGATCCTAAGAACAGAGTGATGATTCCTAGCCATCATTCTAGCCATTGTCCTCTTGAAACCAGCTGTTCTTTTGGGTCTATCTGGGAAAGAGTGATGACAAACGTCCTGTCCCAGGGTACTGTTTACACTCCTTCTCCTGGCCCGGGGAAGTCACAGCAACCAAAGCCAGGGAACAGTGGAGGCTGCTGAGGGAAGAACGGCTCATAATAATGGCTGGAATGGAGTATAATGGAATGGTATCAAACCCATGAAAACCATGTTTTCATGCCATTCCATTAACTGCATACCAGCCATTATTTTGAGCCGTCCTCCCCTCAGCAGCCTCCACTGCCAGGGAACCATGCCACATCAATGGTAAATGCTCAACTTTTTCCATCCAATGTACAGTAAAAGACCTCAGAAAACAAAGTGTTTTCAGTATTCACTCTGTGATGAGACACAAAAAAAACACACTCACTCCCAGCAGTAAGCTAAAGCAACAGCAAGCACTATATTATGTCCATTATGCAATATTATCTCAACTTCATAGGCCTATTGTTTAATATCTACAATATGGTATGTATCAACTCTACACCAACATGTATGTTGAACTCATTCAAAATATTGTTTACAAATATTGTGCTGTTCTTACTGGAACACTTGTAGAGTTTGCGTGCCTGTGTGATATCTCCTTTGCTTAGCCTTGTCCTCTGGCCAATCGGCGGTCTCACTCCATTGACATCATAGCGTGGCAGGATTGTGTCCAAGAAGATTCCTCTGCATTTCAGGAGAAGAGACTGCGGTTAGATCAAAACACAACAAAACCAAGAAGGCAGTCACACATACACACTGGCACACACACACATTGGTGTAAAGTACTTAAGTAAAAATACTTTGAAGTACTACTTAAGCAGTTTTTTGGGGTATCTGTAATTTACTTTATGACAAATTTTACTTACTATATTCCTACATTCCTAAATAAAAAATAATGTACTTTTTACTCCATACATTTTCCCTGACACCCAAAAGTACTCGCTATCCTTAAATGAAAAAACAAGAAAATTGTGCTTTCTGGTTTGCTTAATATAAGGAATGTGAAATTATTTATACTTTTGAGCTTTTTATTAGTATTTTTTGTATTTTCACCCAAATTTCGTGGTATCCAATTGGTAGTTACGGTCTTGTCTCATTGCTGCAAATACCGTACGGACTCGGGAGAGGCGAAGGTCGAGAGCCATGCGTCCTCCGAAACGCAACCCAATCAAGCCACACTGCTTCTTGACCCAATGCCCATTTAACCCGGAAACCAGCCACACCAATGTGTCAGAGGAAACACCATACACCTGGCGACTGTCAGCGTGCACTGCGCCCGGCCCGCCACAAGAATCTTTAGTGCGCGATGGGACAAGGATATCCCTACCGGCCAAACCTTCCCCAACCCGGACGACGATGGGCCAATTGTGCGCCGCCCCATGGGTCTCCCGGTCTCGGCCAGCTGCGACAGAGCCTGGACACGAACCCAGAATCTCTAGTGGCACAGCTAGCACTGAGATGCAGTGCCTTAGACCACTGCACCACTCGGGAGGCCCTACTTTTAGACTTTTACTCATGTAGCATTTTACTGGGTGACTTTCACTTGGGTCATTTTCTATTAAAAATTTATCTTTACATTTAGTCAAGAATGACAATTGGGTACTTTTTCCACCACTGCACACACTCAGAAAATATGTTCACTCAGGACTCTGGTGAAGCCTAAAGATCCATCAACCAGCAGCTAAACTGCTGCCATTAACACTGACAGTAGGCATTATTCAGGGATCTACTGAGGACGCTGAAACTTATGGAAGCATCAGGCCACAGCTTTGCCTGTTTGAGTCTGGCGGCCTGACAGTAGGGCCTGAGCCAAGGAGTGAGATCTACTGTATGGGGGCAGACAAGGGGCTTGGAGGCCATATAATCCCTGTTTCACTCTCTCTGGATCAGAAAGGGATGCATTTAAAAAGGTGAAGATGTGGAAATAACTCAAATAATAATGAAGATATGTATAAGCCTTTGAATTCATACATGTACGAACGAACATATGAGAAAATATGTACAAAAAGTCCCCCCCCCCCCCCCCATCTTAAACACGGTTATTGTGTTTGGAATATGGTGCCGAGACACCACCAAATACACACTGGAACATTCTGCCAGTTAAGAGAGTGGACACAGAGTGTGATGCCAAGTCGTGCTGCCCACTGATTGGTTCTCAGTGTCCTCACTATGGTTTGGTTTCTTGGTTTATCGCACTCTAGCGACTCCTTGTGGCTGGCCGGGCGGCTGCAGGCTGAATTCAGTCTTCAGTTGAACATTGTTTCCTCTGACACATTGGTGCAGCTGGCTTCTTGGGTTAAGCAGCTGGGTGTTAATAAGCGTGGTTTGGCGGGTCATGTTTCAGAGGGCGCATACCTCGACCTTCACCTCTCCCGAGCCCATTGGGGAGTTGCAGCGATGAGACATGATCATAATTGAAATTGGGAGAAAAAGGGGGTAAAATACAAAAAAAGCTAAAATAACTAAGTGCTTAACTTCTAATTTTATTATATAATAACTAACTAATGGACTGTTCCTGGTCAGTGGTCCCCTCTAAGGCTGTAGGAATGTCCTCCTCAGAGGACGTAGGTAGTTCAGACAGGTCTGAGTGTCAGAACTGAACTCACACTGACCTCATCATGTGTGCTGTACTACTTCCATCTGTACAGAACAAAAAGTCCAACACTGCAAACAAAAGCCCTCCTCTGACATCTCTATGGAAAAGTCACAAAATGGATTGGTTTGTTGTATGGACAACAACATTTAGCATAAGGATTAAAAGTCAAAAGGAACAAGAACGATTACAAAGAAGTACAAAACTCACACCATGGTGGCTTGCGTTTGGCTTGAAAAGGAACAGTTGATGCCGAAAAAACAGACGTTTTCACACCACTTTCTCACTTGACACTTTGCTAGTTTATCATCTCCTTTTCTCTCTCTGCAATGGCGAGCAAAGGCCTTCTCCCTGGCCGTTCCCATGGTGACGTGCCCATCAATGCCAGGCATGTGCAAACAGAACAGCCTGAGCTAACAGTTGAAGCACTGCCTGCCTGTCTGTCTGCCTGCCTGCCGGTGAACAACGCCACTGCAGCCGGTGTCAGAGTAGACAAAGGGCACACTGGAAGGTCTTTATTTGAGTTGGCTCTGCTCCATGCACCAGGCCTTAAAAATGTCCCCAGCGTAGGGGGGGCGGATAAAGCCCAGGGTCGGGTAACATGCCCCAGACAAAAAGCATGGGGAGCTGCCTTACTTGTCCCCAGGAGGACACTTCAAAACATGAGGGCTGCCCATGAAATCTTCCTAACAACAATCTCAGCAAAGGCCCTGGTTTCCCACGGTGATTTACAGTAAAAACGCTGTGCAAACACACAGGCTAATAATGGGGAAACAAAGGGAGACCATTGGGACAGGTACATCAGCCAATCAACATGCAGGGGAAGTGTAAACTGGATCACAAACCTCAGTGACTTGAGAAAAGCTAACAGGAGCACCTTGTCTCCTAATAAGGATCTCTGAAAAACACACTGACCACACTCTCGATACAATCCACAATGAAAAAATGTATCTCTAAACAGTAAAATAATGGTATACGGCTATATTCAGGGAAAATAGGAATGCTCAGAGTGGTGAAATGACAACAAAGCAGGGAGCATCAACAATCATAAACCTACTTCATTCTGTCTGTACAGTTAGAAAATAAAGGGCCAGACAGCCCATTCTGTGCAGTGGCTTGGCAGTGTTTGTATCCAATCTCAGCCTCCCGGCTTCCCAAAATTTGGTTGCCACGAGCGCATGGCAGCTTATTTGGGACGAGGTCCAGACAGCAAGGCTGCAATAGGAGGCATGGAGGATAGGTCCAGGCTCAGTGAAAAAGAGGGCAGAAAAATAAGAACAAAAGGACAGCCAACAGCTGGTTCTCATATCAGAGAGCTGTGTAGTAATGATTACGGTCTGGTCTGGTCTGGCCTCCCTCTCCTCCAGCTTTCACTCGCTTTGCGTGTGCCCAGACTCACGTTACAGTCACATTGGGGAGCTGGGGCCTATCAAATCTCTTCCTGCAATTGGGAAAGGGGCATTAAATTTGAATAACAATCACTGGTACCGCTGTCTGTACCGCTAAACAGTTTCACATATTGTTTGGGAAAATTTGGGTCGAATTGCACAGACGGTACCAAAATTCAAATCACACACGCACACACTCGGCTGTGGGAGGGAACCTCATGTAACTGGTATGTTAAACTCAGTGCCAGGATACTCCCCCATTGTCACGCAATCCCCTATAGACTGCCCACTGCCTGACAAAGATTATATGAAACCTTTATGCTGGGTTTGTATGCATTATACACTGAACAAAATGCAACAAATTCAAAGATTTTACTGAGTTACAGTTCATACAAGAAAATCAGTCCATTTAAATAAATTCATCAGGCCCTAATCTATGGATTTCACATGACTAGGAATACAGATATGCATCTGTTGGTCACAGATACCTTGGAACACAGGAGTGATGGTTGCCGATAATGGGCCTCTGTACAACTATGTAGATATTCCATTTTAAAAATTATGCCGTTTTCAGCTACAATAGTCATTTACAACATTAACAATGTCTACACTGTATTTCTGATCAATTTGATGTTATTTTAAAAATGAAAAAAAAAAATGCTTTTCATTCAAAAACAAGGACATTTTTAAGTGACCCCAAACTTTTAATAACATACACTCCCATATCCTTTCTATCAATCACTTCTTCATCCATCTCAAACTATAAAACCTACACTGAACAAAAATATAAAAATGCAACATGCAACAATTTCAAAGTTTTTTCTGAATTACAGTTCATATAAGAAAATGTGTCAATTGAAAGAAATTCATCAGGCCCTATTCTATGGATTTCACATGACTGGGAATACAGATATTCATCTGTTGGTCACAGATACCTTAAAAAACAGGTAAGGGAGTGGATCAGAAAACCAGTCAGTGTCTGGTGTGACCACGTGATGCAGTGTGACATCTCCTTTGCATAGAGTTGATCAGGCTGTTGATTGTGGCCTTTGGAATGTTGTTCCACTCTTCAATGGCTGTGTGAAGTTGCTGGATATTGGCGGGAACTGGAACACGCTCTCATACACGTCGATCCAGAGCATCCCAAACATGCTCAAATGGGTGACATGTCTGGTGAGTATGCAGGCCATGGAAGAACTGGGACATTTTCAGCTTCTAGGAATTGTGTACAGATCCTTGCAACATGGGGCTGTGCATTATCAAGCGGAAACTTGAGCAAATGCAATTGCGTTCGTTGCCCGTAGCTTATGCCTGTCACGACTTCCGCTGAAGTCGGTCCCTCTCCTTGTTTGGGCGGTGTTCGGCGGTCGACGTCACCAACTTTCTAGCCATCACGGATCCATTTTTCAGTTTACATTGGTTTTGTCTGTCTTCCTTCACACCTGGTTCCAATCCCATCAATTACATGTTGTGTATTTAACCCTCTGTTTCCCCTCATGTCCTTGTTGGAGATTGTTTTATTGTATTTAACCCACTTACATTATTTTCTGTATATTTGGTTTTTGGACTTTTATGAGCACTTATTAAACAACTCCGTTTATACCAAGTTCGTTTTCCTGCGCCTGACTTCCCTGCCACCAACACGCACCTATTACAATGCCTGCTCATACCATAACCCCACCACCTCGGGGCACTCTGTTCACAACAGTGGAGTTAGCAAACCTCTCGCCCACATGACGCCGTCATCTGCCTGGTACAATTGAAACCGGGAGTCATCCGTGAAGAGCACACTTCTCCATCGTGCCAGTGGCCATCGAATGTGAGCATTTGCTCACTGAAGTCGGTTACGACGCCAAACTGCAGTCATGTTTAAGTCCCTGGTGAGGACAGCGAGCACACAGATGAGCTTCCCTGAGATGATTTCTGACAGTGTGTGCAGAAATTCTTTGGTTTCATCAGCTGTCTAAGGCTGCTCTTAGACAATCCCGCAGGTGAAGAAGCCGGATGTGGAGGTCCTGGGCTGGGCTGGCGTGGTTACATGTGGTCTGCAGTTGTGAGGCCAGTTGGACGTACTTCCATATTCTCTAAAACAATGATAGATGCGCCTTATGGTAAAGAAATAAACATAAAATTCTCTGGCAACAGCTCTGGTGGACATTCCTGCAGTCAACATGCCATTTGCACACTCCCTCAAAACTTGAGACATCTGTGGAATTGTGTTGTGTGACAAAACTTCACATTTTAGAGTGGACTTTTATTGTCCCCAGCACAAGGTGCACCTGTGTAGTGATTATTCTGTTTAAACATCTTCATGATATGCCACATGTCAGGTGGATGGATTATCTTGGCAAAGGAGAAATGCTCACTAACAGGGATGTACAAATGTGTACACAGAATTTGAGAGAAATTATCTTGTTGTGCGTGATATTTTATTTCAGCTCATGAAAACGTGGGACCAACACTTTACATGTTGCTTTTATATTTATTGTTCAGTATATAATTACAATGACACGTCAATCTCCAACCCAGTCCCAAGTGGACTTGTTTGGCCATGCTTTGATCCAATGGAAACAGTGCTGAACTGCAGCCTAAAAAAGAGAATGGGTGGACACAACCCAAAATAGCATGCAGTAGTCAGAGGGTGGGCTGGTCCAAACCTCAAACAGCCACTATAACACCACCGTCTCGGTCTGGGGCTGACAGGACAGCATCTGGAGAGATTTCCAGAAACGTCAGACAGGGAATCTGGAAGAAAGAGGTCAGCTAGCACCCACGGACAAACTGGCACGGTGGAGTATCATTAAGATTATGACACATTCACTGCTCTCCTTTTCAAGCCTACTTCAAGGCCAAGAAGACATTTTTTTTGTCAAATGGCAGCAGCATGTACTACAACAGCACTAGGAGAGTTTGGATGGAGTGGACAGCAGTTTTTTTGCTGTATTTTTTTCTTAATCCTGACATACATTATACAGAAAAAAATCATAAAGAGGAAAAAGTAAGATAATATTAGACAAAAGCTATCTATGTGGCCATGAAAAAAATCTGGGAAAGAATGCATCTTTCTGATGTGATTTATTACACTCCTTACGTCCTTACTCTTCTATTAAAGACTGCACAAATCGTCTTTGACGCTTTGATTACAAATGCCACAATAGATAAATTAAATAAACTATTTTATTGCAAAATCTACAGCCTGCAGTCAGAACGCACCTGGAAACAGGATCAGTTTGATTCTGTACTCTGAGATTTGGCTTGTCAGGTCAATGTCGGAGAAATTACGGTGCATGTCTCCATTTCCCCATACCTAAACATGTTCATCTGATCATTAGTGTTTGACCTAAATCCCACTAACACCTGGGAGCCATGAAGCTAGCCAGCAGACACCTCAGGAATAAAACCCTATAACTGCTTGGTATGTGGGATCATGTTGCTAACGACGATCAAAGCCTCTTCAAAAGCGGCCATATGTGGCATAATGAGGCAGTTCACGCTACGAGAGGAGAGCTTTTACAAGGAACTTCACAGGATGTATGAAAGTGACACTCAGCCTGATGCAGCAGGAACACTGGTGCTAGCTGCTCTACCTAAACCTGAAACTGGGGATGGATGTGGAGGTTTACTGGGCTGCTGCTACACTCCAGCAGCAGGAGCCAACCAAGGGAGGGATAATTGGAACAACCTGTGGCTGTGGGTAAAAGCTAGCTCAACAAAAGGTAGACATAATCAAACCTCACTGAGTGACTTAGCTATCTGAAAAGCTACCTGGAAGAAATGAATATGATATATGCTCAACCCCATTATGAAGAACAGATAGGCATTGTATTACATGGGGGTTGGTAGGCAGGCTCTACTCAGAGTACAGAGTGACTGGGTAAGGTGGACATGAGGCTATACAATATCGAAAAGTTGGCGCTGTCTAGGAAAACTTAGTAAATCAGAAACAGTACCATGATTGAAATGAAAAGCTCTATAACTCCGCTCTTTCAACTCTATTGACATGTTACTCCAGATTACACTATTTTCTCCTCTGAAATCCCATTACAAGGATGAGCAATAAAGTCCTATCTGAATCTCACTGCATGCTAAAATGTAAGCAGTGACCGTTGAGAGTTAAAAGATCCAAGGCAAAATAAACTTGTGGAAGAAAGAGAGAAAGTCAAGACACTCAAGAAGTCATATATTCTGCATCTGTTCTTCCTTAAAGCCAAGGCACTGACACATTCATGAAGTCCATCAAGTGTTTATTGAAATTTGTCCTGCTTCCCTGTACTTAAAACTCTTCAGATTCTGTCTCCCAAGCTAAGAATTTCAGCAGATCAATAATTGAATAGTACACTTTCAAAAAAAGGGTATGGTTAGGGTACAGTATTCTTTCTTGGGGTACAGGTAACTATCAAAATAATGGAAACACTTCAGTAAATGAGGGCTACAAAGTATATTGAAAGCAGGTGCTTCCACACAGGTGTGCTTCCTGAGTTAATTAAGCAAATAACATCACATCATGCTTAGGGTCATGTATAGAAATGCTGGGCAAGCCGTTATTTTGGCCAAATATTTTGTCTACCATGGCTATGCCCGCAAAGGATGACAATACCCCCATCCCAGGGAAGGAGTGGTCACTGAACGGTTTGATGAGTATGAAAACATGTAAACCATATGCCATGGCCGTCTCAGTCACCAGGTTTAACCCAATTGAACACTTACTTACGTGCATTGAAGCGGTTCTGGCTCGTGGTGGCCCAACACCCTATTAAGACACTTTATGTTCGCGTTTCCTTTATTGTGGCAGTTACCTGTACCTTCAGAGGTACACAAATGACCTCACATGGTACTGTTCAATACCTCAATAAAAACCTCTATTACACATTCCTGCGCCTGTCTCCCGATCCCTTTATACCAATGTGACACAGAAATGGTTTGTCGAGATCCGTATGGAAGAACTTCACTGGCCTGTAGAGCCCTGACCTCAACCCCATCGAACCCCTTTGGGATGAATTGGAACGCCAAGTGTGAGCCAAGCCTTATTGCCCAACTTGTGATGCCACACGGGGCGAGACCCGTAATCATCTGCGCAATACAAGTGGCAGGAAAGCCAAAACAACACAGATACTCACATGACCTACGGTCATTGTAACAATACATCGACAGGACAATGGTGAACAAAGGGCACACTTATACAATTACTTATCAATGGGAATGGGGACCAGGTGTGCTTAATGACAGTTACGGAAGGAACCGTGACATTCTGTATGGACCTCGCTTTGTGCATTGTCATGCTGAAAGGGCCTTCCCCAAACTGTTGCAACAAAGTTGGAAGCACAGAATCATCTAGAATGTCACTGTATGCTGCAGCGTTAAGATTTCCCTTCAATGGAACTAACGGGCCTAGTCCGAACCACGAAAAACAGCCCCAGACCATTAGTCCTCCTCCACCAAACTTTACAGTTGACACTATGCATTTGGAGAGGTAGTGTTCTACTGGCACTCGCCAAACCAAATCCGTTGGACTGCTTGGCATTGAGCATGGTGAACTTAGGTTTGAGTGTGGCTGCTCAGCCATGGAAACAGACAGTTATTGTGATGTCATTGCTTCCAGAGGCAGATTGGAACTCGGTAGTGAGTGTTCCAACCGAGGACAGCTACGCGCTTCAGCACTCGGCATTCCCATTATGTGATATTGTGTGGCCTACCACTTCGCGGCTGAGCCATTGTTGCTCCTAGACGTTTCCACTTCACAATAACAGCACTTACGGTTGACCGGGGCAGCTCTAGCAAGGCAGAACTTTGACGAACTGACTTGTTGGAAAGGTGGCATCCTATGGCGGTACCACGTTGAAAGTCACTGAGCTCTTCAGTACAGGCCATTCTGCTGCCAATGTTTGTTTACCAAGATTGCATGACTGTGTGCTCGATTTTATACACTTGTCAGCAACGGATGTAATAGCCAAATCCATTAATTGAAGGGGTGTCCACATACTTTTAGTGCAACTCTAAATCTAGCGTATAGGACCTTTTTCAAATTCTAACTTTTAAGCTCAACATAGCCACTTCATATACGCACACGCTCCAGAATGGTAGAAATATCCTTTCTAAAATCGTATAATATAAAATTTCAAAAATGGTACAGGACTTATAAGCATATCTTGTCTGCTAAATGAACAAGCCTACAGCCGATGGCATGGAGCATAGCCAGATAACATACAATAGGCAGACTAATATTCGGTTCTTCTGAAATAGTTTCTTTAGACCTGCTTAAAATAAATAATGACTGGTGTATAATAAATGGATTTATTTAGACTTTAAAAAAAATGTGGATGTTCCAAAGGCGTGCATTTGCATGACAATAACCGGCTTACAAAATGTCCTGACCGCCACAGCCCCAACTATGAAGAGATCAAACTTCCAGCAGTAACATAGAACAGATATGGAGAGAAACATTAAGAGAGCAAAAGTTACATAGTCTGGGAATCTGTTCTCTGACCTAGTTTGCAACTGGTTTCTATGTCTGTTCTGCTGTGTATGAAGTGGAACTTAGCCCAGTTCCTACCTTGAGAATGTATTCCTGGCATAGTGCATGATGCTGTCAAAGTCATACACTTCTCCCATAGAGTCCACCTCCCCTGGCTCCATCTTCAAGAAGTTATACTCCTGTCCTGTGAATAGAAGCAAGAAAACAGAAGCTGAAACCTACCCCTACCTCAAATACTGTACCAGCAAACTGAATGGCAAACGTGAGTGGCTATCACCTAGAAAGGGAAAACTATGTTCATCACAGAATCATGTGATGGTCTCATCATCGAGCCATAAAATAAGCTGATCTCATATGACATCTCTCCCTGTTAGATGAGTGGGCTGTTCCATACACAGTTGTCTTACCTGGCTGGATGTTGTCCCTGATGATGCTGACATGTTCGTCTCTGTCGGGCCGGGTGTGCTCGTGCCAGAAACCAATCACATGGCCAAGCTCATGAACCACTATTCCAAACTTGTCACAGTTCTTTCCAATGGAGATGGCCTGTGGACCGCCACCCCTGCGGCCCACATAGGAACAGCACCTGCAGGTTCCAACACACAGAACACAGATCAGGGACAGGTCAACAGGCAGGGTAGCAAGCTAGTGCCCAAGACTGTGGTAACTGGCTACATAAAAGACACAAAGATGACAGTGTTAGCGCAAGAGGGGCCATCTTGCTTACCATGGTACTATCTAAGTGCTACATTTATGTCTACAGATCAATCATGTAACAAGAACTTTGTGAACTTCGTGTTACACCGGATATAGAGCTTTACTTCCACAAACATGCAAGTGTAAACCAGAGGCAGTGAACAAATAACGAATAAGCCAAGGGAAGGAATCCCTGTTTGTAGAGAGACACAGGGGCTGACGGCAACAGTTTGTGGTTCAACTGGCATCTCTAATTTTTTGTACTTTTTACCACTTTTTCTCCCCAATTTCGTGATATCGAATTGGTAGTTACAGTCTTGTCCCATCGATGCATTTCCCGTGTGGACTCTGGAGAGTCGAAGGTTGAGAGCCATGCATCCTCCGAAACACGACCCAACCAAGCCACACTGCTTCTTGACACACTGCTCACTTAACACGGAAGCCAGCCACACCAACGTGTCGGAGGAAACACCACTCAGCCGGCAACCGAAGTCAGCGTGCATGCGCCTGGCCGGTCACAAGGAGTCGCTAGAGTGCGATGGGACAAAGACATCCCAGCCGGCCAAACCCTCCTCCACCCGGACGATGCTGGATCAATTGCGCACCGCCTCATGGGTCTCCCGGTAGTGCCCCGGTCGAATACAGTGGTGACATTCATTGATGCGTGCTTCACTATAGATGGAGGGTTACAGTGTGTGACCATAAAGGCTGGCTGCAGACTGCAGGGCTCTTTCTCTCCCTCCCTGACATGAAAGGCTCAGTGTGGGAGCCCGGTCCATGGGCACACACCGCGCCCCTGTGGGCCAACCAGCCTCTCTCTAATTACTATGAACCCAGCCAGGCTCTCCTGAGATGGGTCTTGAACTTTGCACAGGACAGATGGAGCCTGCTGAATATGCAGCAGGCCAGCCCAGAGCTCAGGCATTCCCACTGCTAACCGCAGCCGCCTGCGTGGATAATGTCATCCCTGTTACTCTGGAGGCCAGTTACCAGGAAAAAAATGGCTAACAACAGCTGGGTGGAAAAAGGGCAGTTTATGTTCCATATCCGCACATTAATATGCTCTTCTTGGTAACTGATGTACTGTGTGTGCACCGAGTCAGAATGTAACCATCAACGCTGCTAAAGTTTTTGTGTAAACTCATTTGAACTTAAAAACATGCATAGCTGGGAAAAGGACCAACTATATCACGCAGAATAAAAGCTGGCGTGTTATGATAAAGCTGAGGAGGTCTCCCTTGGATGCCATTAAAAAAAAAACATGTGCTCAGTGAAAGATGAATCAGGACTGAGGCACAGCAAGCATTCCTCGGGCCTGAATGGCCGTCTTTCCCAGTACTTGCAGGGGGCTGCAATTACCACAATTCATGCAGACAGACTGCGGACAGAGGGGATGAGCAAGCACTAAAGGCCGATGGAGGAGAGGTAAGGAAAAGTACTTAAGCGATAAATCATTATGGCTGTGTGGATAAAGGAGTGTCATGTGTGAGCAGGCTGACCAGTTAGATTTCCTTCCTGAGGGATGCGAGCCTAGACCTCCGTGGACTCACCCACATGGCCGGTAAGTGAACACAATGTAGCTCTCCTCTGTTGTCCTCTCCATAAAGGTCACACAGGTGTGCTTCTCCCAGTGACGCATGGCCTGGCGGAATATCGCCCGCTGGCTGCCTGAATGTGATGGGAAGAAGGGAGATCAGTGAGGCTGACGAACATAAGACGCATGTAAAAAGGAGGATAAAATACTGTACCAATGCTGACAGCTTGCTCGTAGTTCGAGATCCACTGCCAAATTCGTCCCAAGTCAAGTTAATAAAATGTTTTATGTAGAATAGCTGCCAAGATATTCATTTTAATGTAGGTATTGTGAATGCAAGTATGCTGAACAGACACCAGCTGCCACCTTTTAGTAGGGAACTATATTATAGGGCTCATATGAGAACCATAGGGCAAGTAAACATCAGTGATGATGTGGGACTTACCACTGAAGTTCCCACTGATGACATAGGGAATGACACCTTCTGGCCACACCCTCTCAGGCCTGGAGGTTGCCGCCCTTTTCCTGCGGTGTGATCCTTGCCGGTTTGGCACCACTATGTTTCGACTGGTCTCATTTGCAGAAGACCCTGTCATTCACAAAACCCAGCCAAAGATTAAGTTTGTACAATATAATCAAAAAGTTCAACTCCGGTGAGAACATGGTAAAAAAAAAAACCACCTTTTTATGGAATCTAGAATGGGCCTTAATAATATCTGTTGAGTCAGAAAGTGACCTGTTATGTGAATTGACAGTTCACAGACCATCAAATACAAACCATGAGAAACTTAAACATTTGAGACTACCACTTTTCAGCTGTTCCTAAATGGTAAAGAGATAACAACGACAATGAAGCGTGCTTTATAACTCCTGTTGAGCATTTTCTATAGCGCCTTCATAAACACTTTGAGAGTGCTGGTGATAAACATGCTGTTAGTTTATAACACGTGTCATGGCCAACCAAGTGTTGGAGCCGAGCCATCACGTGGTGCTGAGTGGTTCATGCATAGTACACATCTTCCTGGCAGATGCACTGGGAGAGAGTTGCAAAAGCCTCCTTTTATAATTGGCCTTGAGGCGGGAAAATGTGGAAACTATTTCACCGTATTAAAGCTTTTTTCTTGGAATTGTTTGTATTGTGTCATTAAATGAAAATTCCACCCCAAAACTATCATTTCTTATTTGTTTCATTAGTCCATTGTTGATTTAGTACCTAAATGTTTTTCCTGTCAGCAATCAAGTTGTCAAGATATGTAACTTTCTAAATACAGAATAATGCAAAACGCAGCATCATGTGATACAAAATGCATCATATTTTGAAAGTTCTGGTACATATCTTGACAACTTGATTGCTGACAAGCAAAACATTTTGAGACTATATCAACAATGGACTAATGAAACAAATACTGGTGGAGTTTTCCTATGAGACACATTTTAGTCAGCACTATATAATAGCACATGCACAAATGGAGTCAGACATTTAGAACTGATGGCAGGCACATTTATAAGAAAATGCTAGCTTTAAGCCTATGGCACTAGGCCGAAGTCTATAGTCACAATGACCATGACTGGGTCAGCCTCACAGCTCTTGCTCACCTGTGGTTGTCTGATTGAAGGTCTGGACGGTCCGCTGGACCATGTTTATAACCCGGTCCACCTTAAACATGCGCATGTCCTCCTCATCCAGAGCAATGTCTCCCCAAAAGGCAGCTGAAACAGACACCGAGAGAGAAAGTATGTCAGACATATTTAAGGTGTTTTCACAATATTGGACATCGTTTTGCACCGTCCATTAGCCTCAAGGTTTTCCTGCTCTGCAGTCAGACAAACCACGTGGATCACATAGACAGCCATTCAAACCATGGGTGAAAAAGCTAGACATTGATACACATGCGCACAACCACACACAATCCCTCCCTTTTCTTTAGCCCTCTCTCCCTCGCTCTCAAACAGAACACAGAGTTGTGAAACAGCAGTTATGTGAATGTTTGAATAACAGGAGAGGAGTGTGGTCTGAATCTCAGAGCTCTATAAGCTCCAAGCTAAATAAATCATATTATCAGGGGAGGGAACATATCTGTATGACATTCAATGGAGGACATATTAAATCAATTAATGAGAGCTACATTCAAAAGCTTTTAGAACAGCATACCCCAGATGTGCTGGGTCAATCCAGTTGCCGCTAAGAGAACTGAGGGAAAATGCCATGTCCTGATATTCTTGTACCGCTAATTAGTCCTCAAGCAGACCTAATACTGCGAGTTGCTGCCTCGATACGGTATATGGGGCACCTTGAACAAGTAATAGGTTTTTAAATGGAGGCCAAGGAGAAGGACAAATAACCAAACAGTCACCCTTTATGAGGAATATGCTTTATGGGATTCCTTTCTAAAATGCCCTATTTCTGTAGCAGTTAGGGTAGGAGTCCTCTCCACAGAGACACGCCACTCTGTTTTACAAGCTTTCAACACCAGCACGTTTGCTGGATTTACAGCCTGTTCTTTGTGAAGGAGTGGAGTGAAGGGGTGGAGGAAGGGAGGGAAGGAAGGAAGGCGGAAGAGAGAAGGGGTGGCAGGGTAATCCATGTCTGAACAGGAAGATGAGAGCAGGAGGAAGAGGGGAGGAGGAGGGCATAAAGCCTCACTGCCCACCTCATAACCCTGTGGGGAGGAGAATGTGAGGAGGGCATAAAGCCTCACTGCCCACCTCATAACCCTGTGGGGGGGAGAATGTGAGGAGGGCATAAAGCCTCACTGCTCACCTCATAACCCTGTGGGGGGGAGAATGTGAGGAGGGCATAAAGCCTCACTGCCCACCTCATAACCCTGTGGGGGGGAGAATGTGAGGAGGGCATAAAGCCTCACTGCCCACCTCATAACCCTGTGGGGGGGAGAATGTGAGGAGGGCATAAATCCTCACTGCCCACCTCATAACACTATGGGGAGGAGAATGTGAGGAGGAGAGAGAAAGATTATCCTTTGCAAACATGTTTTCACTGTGTGTGAGGGTTCTACTCCTTGGGGATAGGAGGCAGAGTAGCAAGAGATAGAACAAGTCAGACCCAATTGAGTTATCTGCTGTGGCTGGAGTGAATATGGTACCGACTACTGTGTGTTCACAATTTGAGCGTGAAAGTAGGTTACCCCAAGAATTACCCAGAGTTGTTGAAAATCAAGTGCAATAGAGAAAGATGGACAACTAGGAACTGACAAACTGTGGTCTAGGAATCAAAGTGAAAGCATATGTTCAGAGTGTATAGTTGTTTTTAGAACACTACAAAAGCATCTAAGACAAAGCTCTTTTATAACTGAGCTATCATTGGCCCGGCCCTTGATAACAGTCAGATAGTGGTGTGTGATTATCTCAAAGAGAAGAGAAAGAAAACAATAGAGGAAAAAAAGGGTTTTGGCTTGTGTCCCTTCTCTACCAGAGGAGAATTATTGAAACAGTATGTAGCTGGCTGAGATGCAGCCAGTCTCCCACAAGCAACAGAGAGGGTCAGAGAGGGCATGTTGTAGAGCGGTGGGGCTAGGCAGGATTACAGGCTAATGACAGCAATAAGAAAATATGTAGATCTCTGCCTGCAAGATAGGGCACGCTCAGAGCTCTGCGGGCACGTTTGAAATACCAGAAGTCAAAGGGATCCTTGAATTTGCACTCAGAAAAACGCTAAATTGCTGTGTGTGACCAAAACCCCGAAACACTAAACAGACTATTCCTAATCAGCACTAATACAGAAACTCTGTGCCAAGAGTATATCTGATCATTGCTAGCTACCAGCTGTCCATACAGTATGCAATGGATACAAACTGTCTTACTTCTTACTTTTGATTCCTAAAACTGACTGACAGCATTAAAGGATGAGAGAACAGACAAGCACTTGAACAAAACCAACATAAATTTGGGGCTGATGTCACAGAGAGGACAGTGAGCACTAAGATAGGTATGTCCAAAATCATTTGCAAAGTACTCTTCCCTTTAACACAGTGGAAGATGAAAATGCAGCTGCAATTTGAAGAGTTACCCTGCTTTACCTAATTCTTAATGCTACAGTAATACTGCACTCAGTTAGTTATTAGCAGTGATTTACTGGCCTAATGCTAGAACTAACCACACGACAAGGTGCAGGATTGTCCCCCTACCCCCACCCCTACACAGAGTTCTAATGTATTCTTCATCCATGGTGGACACTCACTCATCCACAAAACATTCTGGGGACAAGCTCTTAATCCAGCCTATAATTGTTCCCTGACAACAGCGAAGATTGAAATGAGCAAATGCACAGCCCCTGCATCATTGGGCCTCATTTCCCCAGGCTTCCCAGTCGTCGTGGAGAAGCTGCAGGTTAAGGAAAATCTCGCAGGGATTGAGAATTAATCCCATTGTCTCCTGGCTTGAATTATCCACGGACACAGACTGAATCTCTGGAATCTTCAATATGGGGCACCGGGCAGAGGACAGGATGGCAGCCATTGCACTGGCCAGTTGTTTTTTAAACTGAGAAACCCCACTGTATGTGCACCCCTGTCAAAACAGACTAAGCATAGAAAGACTAGTAGTGTAGATTCAAACCCAGAGAGAGAGCATGAGAGAGAGAGTGGCAGATGGGAGCAGATCATTATTGAGCATAGCACTGCTGCCACTCTCTCTCTCTCTTTCCAGCAACATTCATTAACTAAATGACAACAGCTGCGGGCATGGTATTAATATCAACAGGAATTTAAAAGATTAACAATTTGATCATTTCCGCTCTGATAAATAGTTTCATTCCAGTTGATAGATGATATGGTTTTCAGTGTCCTAACATAAACATCTATGATAGGAAAACACACAACAGGCATTTTTCATCAGTGCGACACGCTCGGTGGCTGGGAAAAATATGGTTTTCATGTGGACATAATGTGAAGATAAAAACGGCCTTTGAAGAAACATTTGATTGATTGCACTTTGTGTGTGTGTTACACTTAGACCCTCCGCTGCAGCCCGGACTCAGGGGTAGACTTAACATAGTAAATGCTAATCTGTCTCCCTCCATTTAGTATGATATACATGTTACAATTTGTATGGTATGTATTAATTTGTGGATGTCGATTATCCATTTTGTATGATATGTTACGTATTACAATTCACATATGTTACGAATTTTCAATATGTATGATATGTTACGAATTTGCAATATGTATGATATGTTACGAATTTGCAATATGTATGATATGTTATGAATTCCAATTTGTTGTGGCTAACGTTAGCTAGGCGTTAGTTAGTTAACCCTAACGTTAGTTAGGGTTAGGGTTAAGAGTCAGGTTAAGGTTAGGGTTAGAGGAAGGGTTAGCTAACATTCCAAGGACTATGTAATTGCAAAGTTGCTAACGAGCTAAAATTCAAAAGTTGTCCGTGATGATATTCGAACACACAACGTTTGGGTTGCTAGACGTTCACGTTATATGTTGACCCATCCACCCCGACCAACCACCCTCCTTTCTTTTTTGATTTAAAGCTGCAATATGTAACTCACAAAGAAGTATGAGTTATAGATCTGTCACTCTCATTGAAAGCAAGTCTAAGAAGCAGTAGATCTGTTCTGTGAGACAATTCTATGCTTCCCGTTCTTAAGTTTCATTTTTGCTTCCTTGACTTTCGATTTTTAACACCAGCATCAAAAAGCTGAAAATACTATATTTTTGGTAATTGAAAATATATTTCGTACAATGATTCTCTGTTTTGTCACAAACTGAAATTCGGCAAAGTATTAGAATCTTAGCAAACAGGAAATGGCAGAGCTATGTCTGCATAGTGCACCATTAAGTAACCTTCTGTCTTATGTAACCATGTAACCATACTTATGTAACCATACTAAATTTAACATGTCACACTAATTTCAGTGTCTCGGATTTAAGTTTACTATGTTATGTCTAGTCTATGTAACCAGGCTGCCCCCTCCCCCATAGCTGGAAGGAATGTATCTTTAGATAATCTTAACCATCATAATCCCTTTAATCTCAGACCACCCCCATCAATCTGTGTCCTGTAAGAGTACGCACAAGATCTCTATCAAATTAAACACCACTTGATTCAGGGAATTCCCAGGACATGGCCTCCTTTAGTGTCAGACACACACCATGACTGACAGACACTCTTTACCGGCAATTGTCCCTGTGTGACTTCCAGGGCACCACATCTGCTACATCATCTAAAAATTAACACCACTGTCACACAAAGGAAAGTTGGATCAGTAGAGCCACAGTGCAGGCAAAGTGAGGCTTAGACATCTGTAGGACTCAGTTTCCCTGAAGAAAAATGGCATTTTCCCCAATCGAAGACCCTGAGATGAGGGGGAGGAGGGAAAAAAAACAGCTGACGTGTGCTTGAAATGCATTACAATGACATGGCGACGCCTTTCACAGTGAATGTGTTCTTTAACAAACTTTGCATTTGAATTCCAATGGAAGCCAATACTGTATTGAGTTAAGATGATTACCATCTGATGTCAGTACAGGTATCACTTTTCAGGTTTCATTCTGTGCCTGCAAACCCTATCTGACGCCACACATACTGGCTAAAGTGAGACAACAGGGAGATACAGCAACAGGAGGCACAACGAGTATACTTCATCTTTAAAATGTCTGAGAGAAAAAAACGAAGAAAGCATCATGAATAGTGAGGCAACAGCATCTTACGATCTATGAAAAGCTTATAACTCCAGTAAGAGCTGGTGGGAGTGGGAGTATTGTAAATATTATGCCCCTTTCCTGTAAAAACAACTCCAGCTGTTAATCTTAAACAAATGCTTATCTTGACATTTCCTCACACTGCAATTTCAGCCCAAGGCAGGAGTACAAACTCAACTTGTATACTCATTTCAAAGATAACTAAGGTGTAATTAGGAGAGAGGTTCCGGAGAAGCCTCAAGCTAAAGCCCCAGATTCAAGGGGGGATAACACTCCAATAAAAGCCTAGAAGTCTCATCAGGCACCACAGCAGAGATCAGGCCAGAGTTACTGCCACCCCACTGAGTCCTATTATTGACACCATGAAGACAGCTTCAGCTGGAGAGCCACACGTTTAAACGCCTGTCTCAATTTACACATTTCACACTCCATCAGGCCCATTAGCTAGATCTAATTTCCCAATATTTATCCATGTCTAAAATGTAACCTTAATGTTGACTGACAGTGTTCTCCAATAACTTCCAAACTGTATGTCCATAACATTTTTAAATAATCAGAATTATAGAGTTCCATGATCATGTAACCATTGCAACACATTACATCTGTTATCTTGGCAATGCACATCTTGGCAATGCATTGCTCGTCAAGAGCGCTAGCTACATAGCTAGCTACATAAGGTACAGATCTGAGATTAGAGAAGAGTTGCTTAAGATATGACTTGAATTCATTAGTCAAGCTGAGATATGCTTAAAAGATGCATTGGAGTCACAAATAGACTTCAAACCCTCTTAAAATATTCCATGAATAAAAAATAATGTTCAAAATCAAGAGAGACTTCTAAGAAACTACAGGTTTGGAAAACAATACTATATCCAGTTGAACAGTAATGAAGATCAAATGAATAGTCAAACTGAATGGCAAATGGGACTGAACTGTAAAGAAGTCCCCATTTTGCTTGTTTAGCATCATTATTGTTGCTTAATTGGGCGTGCTTTGAGTCATTTAAATGAGCACTCCCACGGCATTTGTTATTTCTTAGCGCTGACAACAAATCAATTGTCCCACTCCCCACAAATGCACACACATTATGGCACCCTAATCACCTGAAAACTACAGGAGCAAACCTGTTGATGTAAACTACATTGTGTGTGGGGTGGGCTGGTTTGTATACATTTCATCTTCCATACATGGCTGCTTACCCTTTAGATAACTATTTGCCTTGTAATGATAATGGGCTTTCTAGGAGCAATATGAACTAAATAATGAAATAGAGAGGTAAAGTTTAGAAGTAAATCAACAAACCATTTAACAACCATTATCAAGCCATACTATGAGTAAAACATTTCTACAACAATACTGACATTCCTACTGTTTTTTCGCTGACTAATAGAATCACCCCTCAAAGAGGCGCCTCCAATGACAAACATCTGGTTCTTACTGTCAATCGCACTAGTAACTACATCTGTTTGAGGATAACCATTCACACTTCACTCTCTGTTTCTTGAATGCCTATACACGCTAGGATCACATTTTGCATTGTGAGTTATATAAAGATCCAGGATTTGAACCCAGACATGTGAGCTCTCCATGTCTGGCAAGAGAACAGGGCCTCAAGCAACAAGCTCCCTCTGGGTCATACTCTCAACAACTGAGGACACCTGAAATAAAATCAGGGAATTATCAAACTAAACTTGTCAGATGATAAAAGGCATCAGACGGCTGCCTGCCTTCGAACCATCCCTCATCACCCCATAATCCTGTGTTTATTATCAAGTCAGAGACTAGCTCATAGCCAAATGCACAAGTAAAGGCGGGAATGATTAAAGGCTTGGGTTATAGGCACACATGCAATTCTCAGGGCCAGTAAACAGCCCCGGGATAAGCTGCCAAGCCCCTCTGAATGGGCTGCACTCACCTTACGCTGGTGTGGCCAGTCTGCCCAGCCTGCCCTCCACCTTCCAGCAGCTCTGCCCTGGCATGGTGTGAATGACCTACAGTCTGTGGGAACTGCCAGAGCTAGTCAGAGGGGAGAGGAGAGGGGCTGGGCGAGACGGAAAACCACTTGCATAAGTGAGGGCAGGGGGTTGCTTGAGACTGGTCTCCTCTCCCTCCCTATAGGCTACACAGCAGATGTCTCTTGGTAATGCTTAGAGTAGAGGAGCTCAAACACAGGGCAAGCCCGCAGACTGATGTCAGAATACAAATTAGGATACGATTTAAAATTCAGGAGACTCAACCCTTGCAAGACGCTCCTTGGTAGATTAAGTAATCTACCCCATTATAATCCATAATCAAATGTCAACTCAGTTTCTGCTCTCTTGAAGATGTATCATTATTTAAATAGAGAAGACATTGAGCGTGACTTGCTCTCATCCATTTTTCATATAGCAAGTGAGTGGATCTAATCTCAATGGGTTCTTACAGTCTTAAATTAGTTTCAGGGATGCTACCAAGGTTGGAGCTCTGTGAACTAAGGCATTTTCCATCATTTAACTATCAGCTTTAAATGGCTTTTCACCATATACATTTTTAATGAATGTTAGAAATTATATTTTGCTCAAGTGAACCTAAAGTTAAATGATTGGTTTAATTTATCGTTTAATCTTGTCAGCTGGAAAGCACACTCTGTCCATTGTATTGATCTAAAGCTAACCTTGAGCAGCAGACAGCTATCAAATTGACTCAATGCAATGGTGTCCTTAAGGGGAAATAAGAGTAGAAATCTATACAGGCACGAGGCCAAGTAAGTGAAGGAACACAACAGCAGTTTTGATTGCTGACAGTGGTTGTCACCTTTTGCGCTCTAGCATTATGAACAAGTAAACTAGTGAGTGAGTGAGTCAGTGAGCGAGTCATTGAGTGAAGACGTTTGAGTGAGTTGAAATAGGGCTGAATCATAGGTGCAGCATATCTTTGGGAAAAAGAGTACAAAAGTTGGATCCGGGTCAACATCAGCCATCCCTTGGATTATTTAACAAATGTAGAGCATGCTGAAGGAGCAGGTGGAAAGAGCTGGGATTGAGGAGGGGAGAGGGGGCTCAGAGGCTTGACGTGGGTGGGAGTTATTCTTGCAAATTACATCTTTGTTCATGTTGCATCCTCAATTCCAGCCAAAACATATCATCCTTATTTGAAGACATCATTTTTTACATTTAGGAATACCACTTTGGAGCACTTGTACTGATCGATTGACCCTGCTTTTGGGGGGCTCTTTACCTGGAGTCATGTGTAGGGCTTTCAATAAATTCCCTGGCTTTCCAAAAATCCTGGTTGGAAGATTCTGGATTTCCTGCTTTCCTGCTTATTCCTGGTTACCTCCAACCGTGATTTTGGGAAAACCAGGGAATTTATTGAAAGTCGACTGAATTTTGCAACCCTAGTCATGCGTCAGTTATCCTACTATTTACAAGTGACATATAACAATTTGTCCTGACCACTGAAATGACGGATACTGATGATTTACATAAGGGTTGCTCCTCTAAACAGATCTATGTAGGGAGTTGAGAGTAGAGGAGAGGAAGCAACCTCTTGAACCCCCCCCCCCCCCAAAAAAAAAAAAACATATCACTCCTTACTATGCAAAAGAGGAGTATAAACAAGCCACATGAAATATGAGCAGTGTGTGTGTGATGCATTCTGTACTGCAACATGCCACTTGAATTATAATCTGCCTCTGCAGCAATTTAGAGTGGCTGGTATATGGTCTTCTATGTCATGCTCAACCCAGCTTCTTCTCATTACAAAAATAGGACAAATAATCCAGGCCACTGGACTGATGAGAGAGGAAGAGGAGGTGACGAAGAGTACGACTTTACACATGGTCAATTCCACTGTAACAGAATGATGCTGCGACTCTTTAAAATGTATGTAAAACAAAAACCACTGATTGAAAAGTTAAACAAACCATACAACTCTATGCACGAGGACTACTTTTAACAATTTCCGCGGAACATTTTACAAAAACACATTTACCTGAAGAACAGGGCAGATGCAAAGTTTGGTAAAATAATGATGGTTTGTGCTGTTTGTGGCATCACTCTGTTTACCATGGAATAGCCCACATCCCCTGCATGATGCTGTCAAGCGAGAATGAGACACATACAAGCACCAACACATTTAAGTACCAGGGAGAACTTCCAGAGGGGTCATTTCTAAGTGGAGCCATGTCTCTATCTGTAACAAATGTATTCCCCAGATGAGGAAAATATCTCTCAGAATTCCCCAAAGACACTAGGAGATACAGTGAACTCACAGCACAGTGTTTATTGCGATGACAACTGGGATATCTTCTTCTATACAAAATATAGGCCTATTCTGTTATGAATGTTGACTTTATATTTGGAGACATCAGCTAGACAGGGGATGGTGCAATCCGATACTTCAACAGAAACCAAATGTATTGATTTAGTTTAATTAGGCTGCACTTATTGTCTGGATTATGAATAAAGACCCATTCAACCTTGGCTATGGGAGAAGAAGACCCATGATGATGAGAGCAATGTCCAAGGAAACTTGCATATAACAGCCAACATATAATTAGAAGAACACATACAATATGGGTCTAATGGTTTTTAGATGGGGTCAGAAGTGGAGATCATTCATACATGAGGATGAAATAGATCAGGGGTGTATTCACTATGAGCCAAACAGAACCAAACGGAACGAAAACGGGAGGGACCTACCTGAATTTGTCCAATAGAAATTCTCGGATTCGTTGCAAAACGTTTCTCGCGTGGAGTAAATGGTGAAATGTTTTCCAATAGAAACGGCGTAATGAATACACCCCATATGTAGCATACAACACCCCAATCTCCAGCCGCTTGTTTTCAGCGGTCGCGTGAACAGCCGGTGAAGTAAATGCACGTCATTTTGCGCAATGACAAAACCAGTTGGGGAACACAAGAGCCTCATAATAACATAGTAGAATGCAGTGTTTTTCTTCACGACCAAGGCTTGCATAGCTTAAGTAAAAGTAACATCGGCAAGGATTTGAATAATTTCAACCGACAGTTCAATGGGTGAAGATTTAGTGCTATCAAAATGAATCTTCCAAGTTTGGCTATACATTTGATTAAATAGGCTATTCTAAAAATGCAAATTTTTTGACAACTACACAGACAGATTATACATTAAATATACTATTAACTATAGATAAAGATATGGCGAAACTTTAAAACAAATAGCATTTTCCATTATGTTCTTCCAGTAAAAATTCCAAACTTTTTTTTCCATGCTTTGAAAAATGTACCCTGAGAAATTACATTGATGTCCTCGGTTTATTTCCACGAGTGCCATCTTTCCACCATGAGTTATGCCAACAGTATGTTACTATTCTCAATCATGTGTAAATCAGCAAAACTATGACAATATGTAAAAAATAAAGAATCATTTAAAAATATATATTTTAAAACTCGATTCCCCGCTGTCATCTCCAAAATGAATATCCCTCACTTCCAAACACATAAAAGCATTTCGTGGCATGTTTTAGGTCCACATAAATGTTAGATAAAAAGCATTCCAAAAGCTTACCAGCTTTACAGGGATCCTTATAGTCGATCACATCTGAGGTGGCAGTGGGCTCCACATAGTAGCTTGTTTCTATTGCTTCTAAATCGATCGCCGATATCATGCAAAAGCAGGATAGAAGAAACAAACATCTCATTGTGAGATCCATGATTCGTGAGTGAGGGGTACAGCAAAAGACGAGAAATAAGAGGTAAAGAACAAGAGGAACGAGAGGGACAGAAAGAGAGAGAGAAAAAATGGGAGGTTTTGGGGGAAATGAGATCTCTCCGGAGGGCGGGTTTAAAATCAGAGCTCAGCCTCTCCACAATGTCTTGATTCTGGGGCAGTGATTCGCTCCCCTAGTCGTGCTCCGGGCTAGTGCATTTGCCAGCAAACTTCGGTGATCGTGGCACATCATCGCGTTGGTATGTCTGGAGAGGACCGAGGTAAAGGCAGTTTCAGGTTGGATATTCGACGGATATTCGCCTGTAGTTCCCTTACGTCCACCAACAGCAGTTAGGGACTGTCAACATAGTGACAAATCAAAATGTTGCTCTTTAACTATTACTCCTAACACTTTCAAAACTGGTTGTACCCGATGGCATAGACACACATTGCACACCCTTTAGTTTGTCCATTTTCATCTCACATGATTTTAAATGAATTTTTCCAAATGTAAAATTTCAATAGCTCATTGGTCATGTGACCTAGTGACTTCAAACAAGTTTCAGAATGTCCACTCAGTTGACCTACACATTGCACACCCTTAAGTTTGTCCATTTTCATCTCACAAGATTTTAAAATAATTTTTCAAAATGTAGAATTTCAATAGCTCCTTGGTCATGTGACCTAGTGACTTCAATCAAGGTTCAGAATATCCACTCAGTGGGCCTACACATTGCACACGTTGGTCTATTTTCATCTCGCATGGTTTTACATGAATTTTTCAACATTTTGAATTTCAATTGCTCCTTGGTCATGTGACCTAATGTCCGCTGATTACCCTTCTATATTGCACACTCTTGTTTGTGTACTGTAAAATCACGCAGTGTAAAGTACATTGTACATCATTTTAAATTTGCAATAGCTCCTTGGGCATGTCAATTACACACCTAAGAAGCATGCAGTGGATATACACCCATATTGCATAACCTAGTCATGTATTTATATATTGTGGTACATTATTATTAGTTTGACCATTAGGGGGTTCAGTCCAGTGTTGTGTTTACCCTTTTTTTAAATATTTATCGACAATAATTGGTAGTTCTAAGTACTTATTTTCCATATTTTTTATTTTTCCACAGTATTTAACAGTGGTACACAATAGGAGAGAGACAGATAATATCTCCTTTCGTCATTAATATCAACCATAAAGGAAAAGGGCAAAGTACGAGTCATGCTATTAATTGTCCAAAGCAGAGATGGAGAATGAGCTAGTGAGGTAGGCTGCAGGGGGTTTGCTGGTCAATATATATACTGAACATGTAACCACAGTAACGGTGGCCAGTAAATCAATTAATAAAAATGTAATATTGACAAATTAAACCAATTGTAGACCTTTAATCTTTTCCAACATGTCAACAGACACTTAAATTCAATTAAGTATGAAACATTTCACAGTGTTAACTTTCTCTTTATCCCTGGTTGATGTACATTTCAGAGCCTCTTCAGTGTGGATGGGGTATAGCATACATTTTCAACAACAAAGACTACACTTCCAGTTTGTGTTCTTCACTCTGTTGAACTCATTTGTCTTCCTTCCTTGGCACAGCACATGGAACCACCGTTGGCATGCAAAACATTCAATCTAAAACAAAACAAAGCGTAACACGTTATAAATAATATCAAATATCAATGCAGTATGACGAATGACGAATTAGCCATCCATTGTGTTATATCATAAATTGTCTTACATGCCGTCACTGTTGTCAAAAGATTATAAACATGTTAAATAAAGGGCTTCACAGGCAAGGATATTGCTGCCAGTAAGATTGAACCTAAATCAACCATTTATCGGATCATCAAGAACTTCAAGGAGAGTGGTTCAATTGTTGTGAAGAAGGCTTCAGGGTGCCCAAGAAAGTCCAGCAAGCGCCAGGACCGTCTCCTAAAGTTAATTCAGCTATGGGATCGGGGCACCACCAGTACAGAGCTTGCTCAGAAATGGCAGCAGGTAGGTGTGAGTGCATCTGCACACACAGTGAGGCAAAGACTTTTGGAGGATGTCCTGGTGTCAAGAAGGGCAGCAAAGAAGCCACTTCTCTCCAGGAAAAACATCAGGGACAGACTGATATTCTGCAAAAGGTACAGGGATTGGACTGCTGAGGACCGGGGTACTGTCATTTTCTCTGATGAATCCCCTTTCCGATTGTTTGGGGCATCCGGAAAAAAGCTTGTCCGGAGAAGACAAGGTGAGTGCTACCATCAGTCCTGTGTCATGCCAACAGTAAAGCATCCTGAGACCATTCATGTGTGGGGTTGCTTCTCAGCCAAGGGAGTGGGCTCACTCACAATTTTGCCTAAGAACACAGCCATGAATAAAGAATGGTACCAACACATCCTCCGAGAGCAACTTCTCCCAACCATCCAGGAACAGTTTGGTGACGAACAATGCCTTTTCCAGCATGATGGAGCACCTTGCCATAAGGCAAACGTGATAACTAAGTGGCTCGGGGAACAAAACATCAATATTTTGGGTCCATGGCCAGGAAACTCCCCAGACCTTAATCCCATTAAGAATTTGTGGTCAATCCTCAAGAGGCGGGTGGACAAACAAAACCTCACAAATTCTGACAAACTCCAAGCATTGATTATGCAAGAATGGTATTTGACAGCATGCCAGGGCGGATTGCAGAGGTCTTGAAAAAGAAGGGTCAATACTGCAAATATTGACTCTTTGCATCCACTTCATGTAATTGTCAATAAAAGCCTTTGACACGTATGAAATGCTTGTAATTATACAGTATTCCATAGTAACATCTGACAAAAATATCTAAAGACACTGAAGCAGCAAACTTTGTGGAAATTAATATTTGTGTCATTCTCAAAACTTTTGGCCACGACTGTAGAGCGTTTGTAGACTTTAAGAAAATAAACATGAAGTGACAGTTTCATCAGTACTTGCTTAAGAAAGTCATATCACAAAGATCACAGATGACAGTGCCCACCAAATCTATGACAATAGAGAATGAATTGTAAGCACCAAAGTATGTGCCAAAATAATTTCTGAAAATGTCAGTTGTTGAACATAATACTTCTGCTTACAATAGCAATTTATGATATATGCAGTTGAGGAATATTCCATGTACAAACACTACATGTAGAACGGACATAAGACATTCCCACATACAGTATTTTTTTATTTCACTTTTATTCAACCAGATAAGCCAGTTGAGAACAAGTTCTCATTTACAACTGCGACCTGGCCAATAAAAAGCAAAGCAGTGTGACACAAACAACAACACAGTTACACATGGAATAAACAAACATACAGTCAATAACACAATGCAAAAGTCTATATACAGTGTGTGCAAATTAAGTAAAATTAGGGAGGTAAGGCAATAAATAGGCCTTAGTGGCGAAATAATTACTATTTCGTAAATAAACACTGGAGTGAGATGTGCAGAAGATGAATGTGCAAGTAGAGATACTATGGTGCAAAGGAGCAAAACAATATATATAAATAAAATAAATAACAATATGGGGATGAGGTTGTTGGATGAGTTATTTACAGATGGGTTACGTACAGGTGCAATGATCTGTAAGCTGCTCTGATGGCTGATGCTTAAAGATAGTGAGGGAGATATGAGTCTCCAGCTTCAGTGATTTTTGCAATTTGTTCCAGTTATTGGCAGCAGAGAACTGGAAGGAAAGGCGGCCAAAAGAGGAATTGGCTTTGGGGGTGACCAGTGAAATATACCTGCTGGTGCGCGTGCTACGGGTGGGTGTTGCTATGGTAACCAGTGAGCTGAGATAAGGCGGGGCTTTACCTAGCAAGGACTTACAGATGACCTGGAGCCAGTGGGTTTGGCGACGAATATGAAGCGAGGGCCAGCCAACGAGAGCATACAGGTCGCAGTGGTGGGTAGTATATGGGGCTTTGGTGACGAAACGGTTGGCACTGTGATAGACTGCATCCAATTTGCTGAGTAGAGTGTTGGAGGCTATTTTTTAAATGACATCGCCGAAGTCAAGGATCAGTAGAATAGTCAGTTTTACCAGGGTATGTTTGGCAGCATGAGTGAAGGATGCTTTGTTGCGAAATAGGAAGCCGATTCTAGATTTAATTTTGGATTGGAGATGCTTAATATGAGTCTGGAAGGAGAGTTTACAGTCTAACCAGAAACCAAGGTATTTGTAGTTGTCCACATATTCTAAGTCAGATCTGTTCAGAGTAGTGATTTTAGGCGGGTGGGCAGATGCGGGCAGCGATCGGTTGAAGAGCATGCATTTAGTTTTACTTGCATTTAAGAGCAGTTGGAGGCCACGGAAGGAGAGTTGTATGGCATTGAAGCTCACCTGGAGGTTAGTTAACACAGTGTCCAAAGAAGGGCCAGAAGTATACCGAATGGTGTCGTTTGCATAGAGGTGGATCAGAGATTCACCAGCCGCAAGAGCAACATCATTGGTGTATACAGAGAAAAGAGTCGGCCCGAGAATTGAACCCTATGGCACCACCATAGAGACTGCCAGAGGTCTGTACAACAGGCCCTCCGATTTGACACACTGAACTCTGTCTGAGAAGTAGTTGGTGAATCAGGCGAGGCAGTCATTTGAGAAACCAAGGCTGTTGAGTCTGCCGATAAGAATGTGGTGATTGACAGTGTCGAAAGCCTTGGCCAGGTCAATGGATATTGTCTTTTGTCAATGGCGATTATGATATCGTTTAGGACCTTGAGCGTGGCTGAGGTGCACCCATGACCAGCTCGGAAACCAGATTGCATAGCGGAGAAGGTACGGTGGGATTCTAAATGGTCGGTGATCTGTTTGTTAACTTGGCTTTTGCAGACCTTAGAAAGGCAGGGTAGGATAGATATAGGTCTGTAACAGTTTGGGTCTAGCGTGTCTCCCCCTTTGAAGAGGGGGATGACCGCAGCAGCTTACCAATCTTTTGGGATCTCAGACGATACGAAAGAGAGGTTGAACAGGCTATTAATAGGGGTTGCAACAATTGGGGCGGATAATTTTAGAAAGAGAGCGTCCAGATTGTCTAACCCAGCTGATTTGTAGGGGTCCAGATTTTGCAGCTCTTTCAGAACATCAGTTATCTGGATTTGGGTGAAGGAGAAATGGGCAGGCTTGGGCCAGTTGCTGTGGGGGGTGCAGAGCTGTTGACCGGGTTATGGGTAGCCAGGTGGAAAGCAAGCCCAGCCTTAGAAAAATGCTTATTGAAATTCTCAATAATCGTAGATTTATCGGTGGTGACAGTGTTTCCTAGCCTCAGTGCAGTGGGCAGCTGGGAGGAGGTGCTGTTATTCTCCATGGACTTTACAGTGTCCCAGAACCTTTTGGAGTTTGTGCTACAAGACGTAAATTTATGTTTGAAAAAGCTAGACTTTGCTTTCCTAACTGCCTGTGTATATTGGTTCCTAACTTCCCTGAAAAGTCCCATACAGTGGGGCAAAAAAGTATTTAGTCAACCACCAATTGTGCAAGTTCTCCCACTTAAAAAGATGAGAGAGGCCTGTAATTTTCATCATAGTACACTTCAACTATGACAGACAAAATGAGAAAAAAAATCTAGAAAATCACATTGTAGGATGTTGACCTCATTCCGTCAGTAGAGGATGCCTGGTTATTCTTTAAAAGTGCTTTCCTCACCATCTTAAATAAGCATGCCCCATTCGAAAAATGTAGAACCAGAAACAGATATAGCCCTTGGTTCACTCCAGACCTGACTGCCCTTGACCAGCATAAAAACATCCTGTGGCGTGTTAAGCATGTTCCAGTTTAGGTCACCTAACATTACTAACTCTGAAGATAAATTAGGGGAAATTAATTCACATTTGGTGTCCAGGGCGCAGCTGGGGGCTGAGGGGGGTCTGTATAACAAGCGGCAATAGTGAGAGATTTATTTCTGGAAAGGTGGATTTTTAAAAGTAGAAGCTCGAACTGTTTGGGAACAGACCTGGATAGCATGACAGAACTCTGCAGGCTGTCTCTGCAGTAGATTGCAACTCCACCCCCTTTGGCAGTTCTGTCTTGGCGGAAAATGAATACACATACATACAGTGCCTTGCGAAAGTATTCGGCCCCCTTGAACTTTGCGACCTTTTGCCACATTTCAGGTTTCAAACATAAAGATATAAAACTGTATTTTTTTGTGAAGAATCAACAACAAGTGGGACACAATCATGAAGTGGAACGACATTTATTGGATATTTCAAACTTTTTTAACAAATCAAAAACTGAAAAATTGGGCGTGCAAAATTATTCAGCCCCCTTAAGTTAATACTTTGTAGCGCCACCTTTTGCTGCGATTACAGCTGTAAGTCGCTTGGGGTATGTCTCTATCAGTTTTGCACATCGAGAGACTGACATTTTTTCCCATTCCTCCTTGCAAAACCGCTCGAGCTCAGTGAGGTTGGATGGAGAGCATTTGTGAACAGCAGTTTTCAGTTCTTTCCACAGATTCTCGATTGGATTCAGGTCTGGACTTTGACTTGGCCATTCTAACATCTGGATATGTTTATTTTTGAACCATTCCATTGTAGATTTTGCTTTATGTTTTGGATCATTGTCTTGTTGGAAGACAAATCTCCGTCCCAGTCTCAGGTCTTTTGCAGACTCCATCAGGTTTTCTTCCAGAATGGTCCTGTATTTGGCTCCATCCCTCTTCCCATCAATTTTAACCATCTTCCCTGTCCCTGCTGAAGAAAAGCAGGCCCAAACCATGATGCTGCCACCACCATGTTTGACAGTGGGGATGGTGGGTTCAGCTGTGTTGCTTTTACGCCAAACATAACGTTTTGCATTGTTGCCAAAAAGTTCAATTTTGGTTTCATCTGACCAGAGCACCTTATTCCACATGTTTGGTGTGTCTCCCAGGTGGCTTGTGGCAAACTTTAAACAACACTTTTTATGGATATCTTTAAGAAATGGCTTTCTTCTTGCCACTCTTTCATAAAGGCCAGATTTGTGCAATATACGACTGATTGTTGTCCTATGGACAGAGTCTCCCACCTCAGCTGTAGATCTCTGCAGTTCATCCAGAGTGATCATGGGCCTCTTGGCTGCATCTCTGATCAGTCTTCTCCTTGTATGAGCTGAAAGTTTAGAGGGACGGCCAGGTCTTGGTAGATTTGCAGTGGTCTGATACTCCTTCCATTTCAATATTATTGCTTGCACTGTGCTCCTTGGGATGTTTAAAGCTTGGGAAATCTTTTTGTATCCAAATCCGGCTTTAAACTTCTTCACAACAGTATCTCGGACCTGCCTGGTGTGTTCCTTGTTCTTCATGATGCTCTCTGCGCTTTTAACGGACCTCTGAGACTATCACAGTGCAGGTGCATTCATACGGAGACTTGATTACACACAGGTGGATTGTATTTATCATCATTAGTCATTTAGGTCAACATTAGATCATTCAGAGATCCTCACTGAACTTCTGGAGAGAGTTTGCTGCACTGAAAGTAAAGGGGCTGAATAATTTTGCACGCCCAATTTTTCAGTTTTTGATTTGTTAAAAAAGTTTGAAATATCCAATAAATGTCGTTCCACTTCATGATTGTGTCCCACTTGTTGTTGATTCTTCACAAAAAAATACAGTTTTATATCTTTATGTTTGAAGCCTGAAATGTGGCAAAAGGTCGCAAAGTTCAAGGGGGCCGAATACTTTCGCAAGGCACTGTATATGTGTAAAAGTACTATCTAACAACTTGATGAGACCTTCACTCTTGTGCAGACATTTAGAAAGAAAACATGCCCATTTGAAAAATAAGATGACTTTTGAGTAGTAAGACATGTATAAAAGCAACAGATAACATTAATAAGAAGGGGCTAGAAGCGTCTTATATGGTGTGCTACAGAGTGGCTAGGACAGGCAAGCCCCATACTATTGTGGAAGACTTGATTCTTCCTGCTGTTGCAGATATGACTGGGAAAATGCTGGGGGAAAAGGTAAAAAAAACTATACAGACCAGGCCTTCATCAAACAACACTGTTTCATGACGCATCAGTGACATGACAGGAGATGTTTTGAAACAATTACTGCTTCACATACAAGCCAGTGAATTATATGCCTTACTGCAGGATGGGTCAACAGACGTGGCGGGCCTGGCACAGCTCCTGGTATATGTCCATTATGTTTATGGGGGGGTCAATTAAGGAAGAACCATGACATCAGGAGAGGATATTTTTAAAGTACTGAACAGATTTGTGACATCAAATGGACTTTGGTGGTCAAGATGTGTTGGTATCTGCAAAATCCATGACAGGGAGACACAAGTGGTAACGCGTGTGCAAGCAGTTGCTCCCGACACCACTTGGGTACACTGCAGCATCCACCGAGAGGCTCTTGATGCCAAGGGAATGCCTGACAGCTTGAAATACTTTTTGGACACGACAGTGAAAATGGTTAACTTTGTTAAAGCAAGGCCCCTGAACTCTCGTATATTTTCTACACCATGCAATGATATGGGCAGCGACCATGGAATGCTTTTACATCATACAGAAGTGCGCTGGTCATCAAGGGGCAAAGTATCGACACTTTTTATGAATTGTGAGACGAGCTTAAAGTTTTCTTTACTGACCATAATTTTCAGTTGTTTGACCGCTTGCATGATGATGAGTTTCTCACACAACTGGCCTATCTGGGTGATGTTTTTTCTCACCTGAATGAACTGAATCTAGGATTACTGGCACTGTAAATGCATTTTTCAGCTATGATTTTACCATTCAGAATCCAGAATGGATATGGCAATGGGTCCAGCACAGGATGTAATACACCCTTACAACAATCTACTTTTGTTCTTCTTGACTTCTTATCTGGTAAACTGCTACTATGTGTCAAGAAAAGAGCCCCAATTAGGGGGTAGTGTAGTCCAGTAAAAAAGGTCTGGTTTAGATTAAAAACTATTTCCCTGTGTCCTCGTTCATAGGGGCATGAGAGACTAGTCAGTGGTAGAATTGAGTTGGCACTTTATTGGCCCAAACACCCATAGACCCACAAGGTTGAGGTTACTCATGGACAGTAATTAGTAATACATGTTTTTTTTGCAATGATGCATTATGTCTTCTAACTGTCCAAGAATAGGATCCAAAGTGTTAGGAAATATTTGTTCCCATAAATACAAAGGAGGATGTCTCTCCTCATACCTCTGGCACTTTAGTCAGACTGCCAGACTGTGCACCACAGAGCCAATCAGGAGAGAATACATGATTACGTGATTAAAAAGAGCATATGAAACATTGTTTTTCATGAAGCCTACCTGTGCACCTTACTTTAAGCACCTCTGTTCGAACACCTCTCCTGTCCTTGATCCATACCACATACAGCCATTTGCGGATCTTTTCAGTGTCCATGTGAAAGATAGTTATTGCGAGGATGGAACATTTGTTGACTTAATATTTACGAATTTAACACCAATGTGAAATGAAGGCCTGCAAAGCTTACAGATTTAAGTCTAATAGCATGAGATGAAAGTAGACAAGCATCAGAGTGTGCGATATGAAGGCATAGTCAGTGGACATTCTGAACCTTGTTTGAGGTCAGTAGGCCACATGACCAAGGAGCTATTGAAATTTTACATTTGAAAAATTCATGTAAAACCATGTGAGATGAAAATGGACAAACTAAAGGGTGTGCAATGTGTAGGCCCACTGAGTGGACATTCTGAACATTGTAAAAATATTTTGTACTTTTTTTACGCTCCCTAACTAATTCAACTTGGAATACAAAATGCTTCTCACATTTACACAGGTTTTTTAGCTTTTGAAAGCGAATTAATGTCCAAATTGTGAAAATAACACCTGTGCAATGTTGTGCGCAATTTTCCAACATCATGACACTTATTTGGAGTCTGTGGCTCAAGTGGCTTGAAAGCTATTGAGGTTAGAAAGCGCCAATATCCGTCGAATATCCAACTTGAAACTGTCTTTACCTCGGTCTGGAGAGGAGCCACAGCTATAGGAAAATACTTTATATTTGCCTATATAAAATGATAACCCTTAAACTTAATGTTTTTTTGTACACCTTCTGGAAAACCTTTCAATTTTTACAATGTTTGAAAAAATATATAACATTTTGCCAAAACATTTAATTTCAACACAGCAAAAGATCTCGAAATGTGCGTGCATGGACAATATCCTGGAAAAGAAAGAGCATCATTCTTATGATACCTCCTGGTCAATGTGTATGTTTTTTTTTATGTGATGTGAGAGTCAGTAAAATCTCAAATCTATCATCATTCCAAAGCTACAAATCACCAAAGTGACATTTTGTGTATCATCATGCCCCTCTCTCTGCTCTTATAGTCAACACACACGTGCACGCACACACACATACATTTATATTCCTGGGTGACATTGTCTTAGAGGGTTCCCTTACAACAGACACAAGGTAGAAATCTTCTGTAAGCGAAAGTGACCATTATCACAGCCTATTGAACATTATCATCACTTCATTAGATATCCAACTACAATTGGAGAAAAATAAATATAATGTTAAATAAAAAAGGGAGTTATAATTCGTACTGTATCATTTTAAATATAGGCAATGGTTTTTATTGAGTCAAGCTCCACCTGTTGCCAACACATAAAATTATCATATTTTACACTACAGTTATGGAAATATTTTACCTGCAGAGAAAAACCTGATCACTCATTTTGTTATCTAAAAATAAACATGAAGAATGATGAAACTATTTTAATGTGTATGTGAAGAAACCCAAAAGGAGGGCATGACAAAATAAGGTACAGCAATGGATTACTCAAAAATAGTAACTTAATCCGATTATTAGATTATTTTCAATTCTATCACATATATTATAAAAACCTTTCACCAAATATTCAATAGAGGAATAATGAAACACAATGCTGCAGACGGATCATTTCCTAACTAACTGCCCACCCAACCCCAGCATTATTGGGCCAATGCTGGCTCAGCTGCCCACTGTATCTTGTTGATTAAGTGGCATCACTGCTAAAAGGTCAGCTTCAATGTCAAGTTCCAGGGAAAGCCTTCCCAACCCTCATTCTTTGTGTAATCATAGGCCTACTACATTACTCAACTTTGCAAAAACACATAGGTTAGGTAGCTTTTAGTGTACTGATTTTTACACTGAAAGTAGAGATGAGTTGAGATTAGCTGAGTAAACATGTGATTTGTCATGTGTCTCAGCCCATTGCTTGGGGACTGAACAGGATGGAGCTGTGTTGACTAAATAAAAGTGTCCTTTTGACACAAAGATCATGATGAAATTGCAGTCTGATTTATTTTTTATTTTTTAAACTGCAAAGCAACCAAGGAGAGAAAATGTGGCTGTTTTTGACATTTCAAATAATTTAGAACAGACAGGAAAAGCTTTCATTTACACTGAAAGGTGACTTCTGAGTTGTGTGAAAAAAAATCTGCCATTTCAGTGTGTTTGAGGCAATATACAGTGCATTCGGAAAGTATTCAGACCCCTTGACTTTTTCAACATTTTGTTACATTACAGCCTTATTCTAAAATGGATGACTCTACATCAATCTACACACAATACCACATAATGACAAATGAAAACAGGTTTTCAGAATTTTTTGCAAATGTATAAAAAAATAAAACAGAAATACCATATTTATGTAAGTATTCAGACCCTTTGCTATGAGACTCGAAATTGAGATTTCGAGTTGAAAAAAATTGAGATGTTTCTACAACTTGATTGGAGTCCACCTGTGGTAAATTTAATTGATTGAACATGATTTGGAAAGGCACACACCTGTCTATATAAGGTCCCACAGTTTACAGTGCATGTCAGAGCAAAAACCAAGCCATGAGGTCAAAGGAATTGTCTGTGGAGATCTAAGACAGGATTGTGTCAAGGCACAGATCTGGGGAAGGGCACCAAAAAATGCCTGCAGCATTGAAGGTCCCCAAGAGGTCACTGGCCTCCATCGTTCTTAAATGGAAGAAGTTTGGAACCACCAAGACTCTTCCTAGAGCTGGCCGCCCGGCCAAACTGAGCAATCGGGTGAGAAGGGCCTTGGTCAGGGAGGTGTGACAGAGCTCCAGAGTTCCTCTGTGGAGATGGGAGTACCTTCCAGAAGGACAACCATCTCTGCAGCACTCCACCAATCAGACCTTTATGGTAGTGGCCAGAGGGAAGCCACTCTTCAGTAAAAGGCACATGACAGCCCACTTGAAGTTTGCCAAAAGGCACCTAAAGGACTCAGACCATGAGAAACAAGATTCTGTGGTCTGATGAAACTAACATTGAAGTCTTTGGCCTGAATGCCAAGTGTCACGTCTGGAGGAAACCTGGCACCATCCTTACGATGAAGCATGGTGGTGGCAGCATCAAGCTGTGGGGATGTTTTTCAGCGGCAGGGACTTGGAGACTATTCAGAATCGAGGGCAAGATGAATGGAACAAAGTACAGAGAGATCCTTGATGAAAACCTACTCCAGAACGCTCAGGACCTCTGATTGGGATGAAAGTTCACCTTCCAACAGGACAACGACCCGAAGCAAACAGCCAAGACAACACAGGAGTGGCTTCGGAACAAGTCTCTGAATGTCCTTGAGTGGCCCATTCAGAGCCCGGACTTGAACCCGATCGAACAGCTCTGGAGAGACCTGAAAATAGCTGTGCAGCAACGCTCCCCATCCAACCTGTCAGATCTTGAGAGGATCTTCAGAGAAGAATGGGAGAAACTCCCCAAATGCAGGTGTGCCAAGCTTGTAGTATCATACCTACGACGACTTGAGGCTGTAATTGCTGCCAAAGGTGCTTCAAGAAAGTACAGAGTAAAGGGTCTGAATACTTATTTAAATGTGTTATTTCAGTTTTTTTTGTGCTTTTTTTGGATACATTTGCAGAAATTTCTTAAAACCTGTTTTTGCTTTATCATTATGGGGTATTGTGTGTAGATTGATGGGGGGGGAAACTACAGAATCCATTTTAGAATAAGGCTGTAATGTAACAAAATGTGTAACAAGTCAAGGGGTCGGAATACTTTCCGAATGCTCTGTAGATCACTCATGTTGTGTTACAGTAAAAGTCCCATACTAGAGAGTGTGAATATGATATTTCTCATCATGGATCGCTGAAGGAATGGACATGAACTGTGGGGAAGTTAGTTGACAGAGGTCTCTCGCTAGCTTCCTGACGGGTATATGTATCGTCTGCTTATAATAGACAAAGCCTGGCTTATATAAGAGCTAAAACCTAAAACACACTGTCCTCTATCTTGTCGGACCGTTACCCATGTGTGTAACGCAGATGCAGAGGATGTCTGCTAAATGAGTAGGTCTATATTAATGCAGCTGCCTGTGAGAATGATTATGCACTCACATCATTTAATGCAAATTCAATTCATTCAGTGCGCAGGAGACGGTTCAATCATTGTATTCTGAATTGGAATACGGTTTGGAGATGATATGCTTGTTCAATTCTTCACTAATATCCAATTGAGCTATTCAAACTTACATGAAAATCCCCAAACGATGGTGCCAAGCATTATCATTACAATCCGCCAGCCGCAGAACTTTGGATATAACATTATAAATATAATTTAGACCAACACATTTTGACAATTAAAGTTCAGTGAAGACAGTGGATTTCTTTCTCTTGATTATATTACTGAAAGGTAAGGACTCCCAGAGAGAACCGCACTTTTGTTCCATTTAAAAGTAAAATGGTTTACAAATGTAGATCTGTAAATTCACATTTTCAACCCAGGAGTAGTCCACCTACTTAAACATGATCATTGTCACGCTACATAGAACATATTTTTTCTGAACATGAATTGAGAAATCAATTCCATGGTTCGGCTTTTGAAACATCTTGCCAGGCCAAAAGGCTTTAATTAAACATGAAACAATATTAGCTGTAAAATTCCACCTAGCATAATTCCTCCCATGATGGTCAAATTAGAAATCCATTGACCTAACTGGAGCCAAACAAAGTTACAGAACAAAGCATGAAAAAAAACTGTTGTAATGATCTCAAAAGACAGGCTTAATTTAAAGATCCAATGGTCAAGAAAATAACATAACAGGTAACAATTACAATATTTTCCCCTCTACACATATACAACTATCATATGGCTGTTACATTATCCATTGCCTTACAAAAAAGTGTCAACTGAGACCTTGTGACAAAAATAAAATACCTTCAATATTTTATACCATCTTCAACTCTTAACTGAAATGAGTGTGGCCATACATATATGTTGGGCTGATGACGTTTCCTGCAGCATAGAGACTGGTCCACTACACAAGTCAATTCACACCATGGGGAAGGAACCCTTCGCCAAGTGTTCATCTGTTGCATTGGGGAGAGAA